>NC_134421.1:45689415-45999156 GCF_030867145.1 Opisthocomus hoazin | reverse complement strand
TTTCCCAGTATCAAAGCACTCAAATAATGACAAACAAATCTCTACAATTCTGGAATGAGGAAGGTATAATATTAATTCCCTTATCCATGAGTAAGGAAATATGTCACAAAGAAGATGGGAAATTTTGTTCAGTGTCATACAGAAAACACAATCCAAGATTTCAAAAACCTTTTTCCTCACTAAATGAAGCTTTTCTTTTCAGTTTGAATTTCAAATATTTCAGTGCTGGTGAGGATATAACTGACCTCCAAAATTCCCACATACCATACTTCACAAAAAGCTATTATTTTCTCATGACATTCAATAAAAATATTTTATTAGCTCCTTTGTAAGAAAGAGAATTACTTACTGCCTTCCCATGTACAGTGTAAGAGATTCAATGCCCCCTCTACTCTTTTCCAGTGTTGAAGATGAAAGAAAGCATATGCTATTGCTTCACTGTCCCCTCTCTTCAGAATATGTTCAGGGGGCAGAATTAAGCTTTTCATTTCTAGTAGATACTGCAATAAAAAGCAGAGCACAATTATTCCAGAGGTAATAAAACCCACAAAAAACCTGCCTGCAATTCTACAATGCACAGTGAAAGCTTTATTTCCCTAAAGTACTTTCCTTCGTGTTTCATCAAATGTGTAACATCACCAACTGCACTTGAAGATAATTACTGAATTATTCCCAAAGACTAAGATATGCTGACAGATAGTTAATGTTCTGCTTTTTAGCTGTAGTAGGGGGACTACAGAGAATTTCAAAATTAGATGTCTCTCTTATCAAATGAGAGGGGAAAAAAGGGCTCAAAGGAGAAAAGAGAATCTAATTACAAGAGCTTTTTAAGTAAAAGTGTTTATAATAAAATTAAGACGACATTAAGCAGTTTGATGCACATAGTCTTTCTATAAGAAAACACACAGTACTCTAAGTTTGCACACATGTTGCTTTACTGTATTGCCATCAACTGGTTACCAGGTCTATGAATATGCAAGGCTGGCCGCCACCTAAATAGCTACCAACTAGTTACAAGTAAAAAAGGTTACAAAATGTAACAAATACCTGATCTCCAGAAAAAAAGTATTGGACGTTTAAGCTTGCCACTTGAATTACTTATTGAAAATGGTATGAAGGTGAAAAGCACCACTGACTAAACCCACAATCAATTCTCCCTGTTACCAGATCCCCCATAACAGTAGCGGATGAAACACATGGAGGGTTCATGCCACAGGGGAAGACAGAGGCCCTGGACATTATTCAAGCAGTGATTTTTTTGTCCTCCCCCAGCCCATGAACTAGACCACTACCAGTTGTGCAGACATTCTCTCATGACTGATGTTGCCACATTCCAGTTAGTGGAGGGGAAAGATACAGCGGAGTAGAAAGATACATCCCTTGTTGGCATGCTTTACAGGGGAAGGAATGACAGATAGGAGTCACAGCCTGCCCAGTCAGCTCCTGCTTGTCCTCCAAGAAGCATAGCGTTTCCCAGCTGTGCACTGACTGCTCTTCAATAGCATAAGGAAACTGTTGCTCTCTTCCAGGTTGCTCAAGAGCAAATGTTCTCCCCACCAGACTATTTAAATTAACCCAAGGGGCAGCAGGTGAGTCAGGCAGTAGACTGTCAGGCCTTGCCTTAATCATTGGCAAAAAGAATCACAGAATAATAGGCTGGAAAAGACCTGTAAGATCATCAAGTCCGCCCATCCACCCAATACCACCATTCCTACTAAACCATATCCTGAAGTGCCACATCTACACGATTTTGAACACCTCCAGGGATGGGGACTCAAGCACCTCCCTGGGCAGCCTGTTCCAATGTCTGAAAAAAAGAGTTAGTGCACAGCCCCTCCACTTCACTGAGGCCTCTGTGCCTATAAACAGAGCTCTGCTTTGGTCTGGAAGGAGGAGGACTGCAGGACCTAGGGACTGGCAACACCCCAGTGCAGGCACCCAAGAGAAGGCAACTTGACACCAGAGCTGAAACACAGGCGTGAGTAGTGTTAACCTTCCACAGCTCCCACTGAAGGCTGACTTTCGTGAACGGGAGGCTGCAGGGCATGCTTGAGCATCCGCTCAGTGTGTGAGCTGGTGCAGAAAAGAGAAGAAAAGAGGGCAAAAGAAATAAATGAGAATTGAAAATCAGCTGTGGGGAAAGGGAGAGGAAAGGCCAGAGGGAAATGAGCACAAATAGCACAGCGTTACAGAGGCCATCCTATAGCTAGGCACCCCGTCTCCTGAAGGAGCCTGGAAGGAGCTAGCAAACAGGTGAAGGATTTGAAGAGACCATGATCAAAGTGCAGAACCATCCACCCTGGGGAACAGATAAATACTTCAAAGAGGAAAGCGTGTTTCTGATGCAGGTAGCAGTATTAAAGGAGGAGAAACTGAATTAGCAGTGGGAGTAATATGTGTGATACTTGGATTTTCTTTAAAGCCTTTCAGAAAAACCTGAGAGAACTGCACAGCAGGGGGATTAATGGAGGAAGCTGCAATTTAGTAGGCAGGACAGGGGATTAAGAGTGACAGAGAGCACAAAATAAAGAGCTGACAAGAGGGAGGGAGCTGCCAGGCTTACAGAGATACAGCAAACGTTCTTATTCACTGCTTTAATGAGTGTGCTACTGTTCTGAAAACAGACAGTATACCTGTTGAGCACAATGGAATGCAGCTGCAAGGCCTGCAGGTTTCTATCTGTTTTATTAATTTAAAACACAACTCTTATTTCCATATTTTTTTTGCAAAAGTGAGAAAGTAAGTTCTCAATATTTAAATATTTCAATCAAAGGGAAAAAAAAAAAAACAACCCCAAAGTCATGTCACTATTTGTAGGAAAAGAATAACCAGGAACGAATATCCTATTATGAGCAGCGTTGAGATGAAAACATGTTATTTTGATTCTTATGTATTGCTTGTTAATTAAAAACAAATAAAGTGGAAATACCAGATGGAAGAATATATCTGGATACTTGCAAATCACTCCTAGTCCTCACTCAGTTGTGCCAACTTTTCAGTCTGTGTTTTTCTCAGTTTCAGAAAGAAAAACCTGTTTTTAAAAGTTCCTCAGATCAAAAAGGTGAAACACTCCTCCCTCATTACTCCATCACAGTTACTTTCCCAATCAAAAAGTCCATAATCTGGTTTCGTGATATTCAAGAAGACTCACACGCAAAGCTGATGGATGGCTCAAGTCTCATCTGGGCCTCATAACAGTTTTTGTTTTATGCACAAAGGTCAGCCACACCTTTTGGGCATACAAGCTGTCAATGAATTTATTCTGGAGGCATTTCCAGCAGGAATGCTAATTGTACACAGCCCCAGAGAGACCTCATCTGGAACGGTCTGTACAGTTCTCATCAGGCACTTTCAGAAACATAAAGATCAAATTCCACAAGTACAGAATAGAGCTAATCAAAGAAATGACAAGTCTGCTTTGCAAGAGGGCACTGGAAGGCCTCCATCTGTTTAACTTCTCTAAATAGGAGTAACAAGTACCAAAAAAAGTTACTTAGCTGTAGGTGGGGCTTGATTATTATGGGAGGAAACGGATGACTGTCCGTGAAAATTAGGACGGTCTTGATGTCCTAGATGATCATATCCATTTGTGCATTACTGTATTTTCAAGGAGAGGTCAGGAGCCCGGAGCGAACAGGTTGTTGGAGGTTTGGCTGACAGGGCTCAGGGTCTACTCGGGGATTGCATAGCCCAAGGCAGCCCCCTTTTATGGCAACCACAGGCTATGGGCACGCAAACACGTGACAGGCAGGACTGAGTCACAGCAATCTGCTGGGTTTCTAGCAGATCGTCCATGAAATCAACACAGTGCCCCTGAAACATTCTGCATTGGACAAGCACACAAATTCTAGTGAAATTAAATGAAAAAAACTTTTCTTCAAAAACCACCCAATAAGCTGCAGTCCTCATACTGCCCATATGATGTGTGAATTGCAGTCCTGACGGTCTTCTGCATGCAAGAAGTATCTCCAGCTCTTGGAAAACATCAGCCAAAGACACCTGACTGCAGTTTCCAAGAAGCTGCTATTGCACTTAATCAAAGATACTACACTAGACAGGTACAGTCTTCTCTTCAGCCACCAAAGACTTCAGGGTGGGAATCTGACTATTTATATCTCAACATTTCCAAAGGTCTCAGTCCAGAGCACAGCCCTTGCTTTTACAGGACTAATATGGACACAGAATCCTACCATACTACTAAAATTCATACCAGTATGAACTCCGTCTGACTTTACCAGAAAACAACCTATGCCTCTTGACAGACTCCCTATTAACTGTAACTCCTGATACACTGGCATCTTCTCAGATTCAACCACAAACTCTACAGTTCAAGCAATAAAACTTCACTACCTTTTCAATACTGTGAATATACAGGGAAGACAGGAACCCTCTGTCATCCTGACAGGGCTCTGAACCCAAGCGTGGTTGCACTTCAGACTGAGAGTCAAGTACGAGGCTAAATAAAAAACTTGGCAAAGAGCTAGCCATCAGGGAGTAAATGCAGAAGGCAAGCCCAGCGCATCTCAAACTGCATTTGCTTTTCAATGACGAATGAAGAAGTTTAACTAGAGCGGGAAATAGCATGTCAACCACCATCTGGGGTTACCATGTTCCTTCAAAACAGGAATCAGCTCAGAAAACACAGTCTAGAAAATTTCAGCGAGAATGACCTAGCCTTAATCAAGTTCTCAGTGAACACTGAAGTTGCACAATGATTTCTGTCATCAACAGATGACTCAGTCCTTCTCCAGCGCATTGCTTCGGCTTGGATTGTTCTGGTTGCCTTTTTTGTTTTTTCTGGTCTCTCTCTCTTCTCACACCCCAAACTTTTTACTGTCAAAAAAATCTATATTTTAGGAGTTACAACAAGGGCAACAGCATTTTTCCTGTGCTTCTACAGAGGCCTTCTGGGCTGGTTACATGACATTGTAATAGATATTGCTCAGCTACAGCCATTTGGAATACACATATGGGAATGTGCCTTTTAACAAGCATTTGGAGGATGACAATGGACCTTGTGCACATGAAGTGCAACATGGTGGAGTTTATACTTCTTGAATTGATTGAATATACATTATTTATTTCATAATATTGACAGCACTCTGGCTTCTAATTCTCCTCTGCTGGGAGTGTTTTTAACTTCTACATTAATGAGCTACTTCACTACCCTTTTATAAAACACATCAACCTATCTCAGGCAGGTTTCCTTCTTTTCCTCAGTTGTGCAATTTGCCTCTGAAATTACAGCTCAGGCCACAAATAGGCAATAGTCACTCCTGCACCTGTGACAGCATCCCTTCAGGCCAGAATATGAGAACTTAACATTGTTTGAACAGGAACTCTCCTCTCCCAGTGGGATGAACAGCACAAGCTTAAAACAGTTCCAAAATACGGGTTTCTACATGCCCAGAGAAGCCACTTTTCAGTCACCTTACAAGTTCTCATTGGATTGATGGTAACTAAGAAGTTTGGCCCTTTTGCTGGAGATACAAAAAACAAATCACTGTCTCACTTGAACAGTTACAAACTCTCTTAAACATCACTGGAATAGTTTCTCTGCAATATCATGGGATGTGCAGAACAGATTCATTTCCCATCTGGTATATGACTTTGTTTGCATTATTTGTTTCTATTAGCAACTACAACTTACTAGGAACCACACAAGCATACAGACAGACATAGTTCTCATAAAAAAAAAAAAAATGACAAGGGATTAAATGAAGAACAGATAAATCTTTAAAGGCGTTTAAGTCAATGGTTTGTTACATCCTTTTAAGAAACTGTTTACACAAAAAAATGGCATTTCTTAAAGTAGTATCAATATTTAAGTTGTCCAATTCAAACGCAGCAAACTTCAGCAGGTACTCTCTTTAAATCAGCTCAGCTCCTGGCTCACATCGCCCATACACCTGTGTGCAGAGCACACTTTTGACACTTCTAACAATCAGATATATGGACCATTATCTGTTTTCTCTTCCTTTTGACTTCACTGAATAGCTTGTGTACCACAGATCACAGAGAAGAGTGGGGGCTTTTCAGGAGGAATTTGAATGCAGGGAGGGAGCCTTGCAAATGAGTTCAGAAAGGGTGTTCCGCAGTTGAGGAATGTCCCAGAAACAGCTGTGGTACTTTATCAGCATTAGCTTGGGACAGTTGCATTACATGTAAGTGGGGAAGCTCCAAACACAACATATAAATAATACTGATGAAGTCCTGTGCGTACGTGTCCACACATACACTTCTTTCCCTACTCACTCCACAAATTATGTATCCTCCATGACACAAGATGTACCTCTCTCTTTTCCATACAAAACCCTCTGGAACTACTGGCACCCCAACTGCTTATGTGGCAGTAATACCCTTTTTGTTTAACTCTTTGCACAGCATGTTGTCAGACAGTGTCAGCACATTTCCCTGGGACCAAACCTCTACAGTGCACGGTGTCACACTAAAATAAAAGGATACTAGTCCATAGAATCTCATTTGAGACAAAGATGGTTGGAAAAAAAAACAGGCAAATCTTCAGAAACGAGTGATACAGTTTACGATTCTTCTCCTAGTGAAATTCACACCTCTCTGCTTTGTTCTCTTTCCTGCTGTACTGCTGACCTCAGTCTGCTACTGGTTATGTTTTATTTCTACTAAAAAGAACCCACTGAGAACACACTGCCTGGGAAAGTGCTTTCTTTTTACATAGGCAACTTCTGCCCAAGTATAAAGCTGTAGTTTGCTGTAGCTGAGTTGTTTCAGTAACATAAAGATGACAAACTGTAGATAGAGGTAATATCCTTTACCAGATATTTTTCTGGTACAGCTTAAAAAATTTAGCCACTTTCAAGCACAGAAACCTTTTTACAGGTAAAATGTCTTCAGAATGAGAAGTCTTGATCACTTTGACAGTGGTTCCATTTTTGCTGCTGTCAACAAGGAGATCATAGTTGACACACCTGAGCTGGCTTTACCCTGCACAGCTCAGCTTCCAGAAACAACCCAGCCAGGTGTGCTGCCCAGCTTCCTGGAGAGATGTGGCAGGCTGCACTGAGCTCCGCATTGCCTTTGTTCACTTAAACTAAGTTCTGGTACCTCTATGTTGTCACGTCTTGACTCCAGTTTACTCCAAAAACAATGACAATTTTCCAATTTATAAGCGCAGACTTAATCTCTGGGAATTGTCATTGAAATGTACTCAAAATGGAAAAAGAGATCTGTGCGAAAAAAAGGTTATTTGCTGGAAGGGTGGCTGCCTGAAGAAAGACTGTCAGCCATATTATGTCTGTGTAAAAGGCATTTTGTGCAGACAGAAAACAAAAACCAAGGCGATGCACAGTCATCTAGAATTAATGAAAGTGGGTGTCGACATCTTCATAGAATCATAGAATCATTAAGGTTGGAAAAGACCTGTAAGATCATCAAGTTCAGCCATCACCCCAACACCACCATGCCTACTACACCATATCCTGAAGTGCCACATCTACACATTTTTTGAACACCTCCAGGGATGGTGACTCAACCACCTCCCTGGGCAGCCTATTCCAATGCCTGACCACTCCTTCAGTAAAGAAATTTTTCCTAATATCTAATCTAAACCTCCCCTGATGCAACTTGAGGCCATTGCCTCTCGTCCTATCACTAGTTACCTGAGAGAAGAGACCAACACCTGCCTCACTACAACCTCCTTTCACGTAGCTGTAGAGAGCAATAAGGTCTCCCCTCACCCTCCTCTTCTTCAGACTCAACAGCCCCATTTCCCTCAGCCGCTCCTCATAAGACTTGTTCTCCAGACCCCTCACCAGCCTCGTTGCCCTTCTTTGGACACGCTCCAGCAACTCAATGTCTTTCTTGTCGTGAGGGGCCCAAAACTGAACACAGTACTCGAGGTGGGGCCTCACCAGTGCCAAGTACAGGGGCACGATCACCTCCCTACTCCTGCTGGCCACACTATTCCTGATCGAAGCCAGGATGCCTTTGGCCTGCTTGGCCACCTGGGCACACTGCTGGCTCACGTTCAGCCGGCTGTCAACCAATGCCCCAAGGTCCTTTTCTGATGGGCAGCTTCTAGCCACTCCTCCCCAAGCCTGTCGCTTTGCATGGGGTTGTTGTGACCCAAGTGCAGGACCTGGCAGTTGGCCTTTTTGAACCTCATACAGCTGACCTCGTCACATCGATCCAGCCTGTCCAGACCCCTCTGCAGAGCCTTCCTACCCTCAAGCAGAACAACACTCCTGCCCAGCTTGGCGTCATCTGCAAACTTACTGAGGGAGCATTCGATCCCTTCATCCAGATCATTGATGAAGATACTAAACAAGACTGGCCCCAAAACTGAGCCCTGGGGAACACCACTTGTGACCGGCCGCCAGCTGGATTTAACTCCATTCACCACCACTCTCTGCGCTCGGCCATTCAGCCAGTTCTTTACCCAGCAAAGTGTACACCCATCTAAACCACGGGCAGCTAGTTTCTCCAGGAGGATGCTGTGGAAAACAATGTCGAAAGCCTTACTAAAGTCCAGGTAGACATCCACAGCCTTTCCCTCATCCACTAGGTGGGTCACCTGGTCATAGAAGGAGATCAGGTTGGTCAAGCAGGACATACATACTGAGAAGAATCCCAGAACCACGCATACACATTGGTTGCTACATGGAAGATAGGTGTTTTCACAGAGTTTCTTAACTTATATGTAAAGATGGAAATCTGGGACTTTTAAACTGCTTCTTCTTAAGGGGTTCCTACCTCTTTCGCTTACATTCAAAAGAAAGTGTAAGAAGTATATCTGACCTCTGCAACATCACTATGAACACTGAACTGCAATCTGGCTGTAATCTCCTTGGGAAAAATCAGCATCATGGTAAGAGTCCCATGGTTGCTTCACACAAACCTGCAACAGATCACAACAGGAGACCCAGTCTCCTTTTCTTGCTGAATCCAGCTCAGCAGCATCTCTCAGCACGTTCAGAGTGTGTTCCCTGCATTCCCTTTGTCTCAGAATCTTATTACCAAAAATCTGCTATTTCTAGTTAAATATCTTGAAAACGCATATCCAGTAATAATCTTTTTTATGTGATAATTCTAAATGCTAATAATCTGCACTGAAAATGGTAAAATCTCCTTTTGAGACAAACCAGAAACATATTGAACCATTTTTTTTCTCTTTAATAGTGCAGTTCCCTGTTTTCAAGGCTTCTGTTGGGAACTTTGCAAATGCTTTGAATAATTTGTCACCTTTGTAATTTATTTCTTCCTCAGTCTGAACAAGAGACTCATTAGTGTTTAAATCCTAAAGAAGCTTTGAAGACATATTAGTTTTGTGGCACTGTTAAGATTTCTTGTGATGCTGCTTGCTAAAACTTATCTCCATTTCCTTAAGAACAAATTGGATAAGACTTCAATCAAAATTGAGTGGAAATTGAGGTTTAATATCCATACTGTGCATAAAATTATAACCCAAAATATATTTTTGCCACCTTAATATCCTTTAGCTAATAGCAGAAAGAATGAGTGTGAAATCAGCAGTGCTGCATATTAATCCCTACACTGTTTTAATGTTAAAATATGAACTAAAAAAACCCTAGAGTCTGCTCCTGTTACTACCTTGTTATCCTGATAATTTATATGTTTCACAAAGGTTTTCAGTTCAAAAATGACAGATTTTGAGAAACTGAGGGAAACCATTAACAATGTGAACTGACTGAAAAGCTCAGGAACTTAACTGAGGAAGAAGACTGTAATTTCTTTAAATCAAAAGTCCTACAATAACACACAATCTGCATTTCACACATGGGGATACTTGTCAGAAAGGACATTCAGACTTGTATTGAACGGCCACCTAAATAGAAGCTGGCTAGTGAGAAGGAGGTCACAAGTGATGAATGAAAGTACTGATCTACAAGAAAAGTGGGATCTTGGAGGTCTGGAAGCACAGAGGTTATCGAGCAACTGCCACTGCTTAAAGTGAGGTAAATTTTGCAAAGTCAAACCAAAGAAGAGCAAGCTCTTAAGTATAAACAGAGAAAGAACAAGCAAAAAGGTAGTAAATGAAGACTTAGCCTCAGTATCACGGCAGGTTAGAGCGTCGACAAAACTGCAGGATGGACAACAGGAACACGTACAGAAGAGGAAGCCACTGCAGCCAACGATCTCTGTCCCTGAACAGTAAATGAACTAGTCCCAGAAACGGCCAGACTAGCGTAACTGACTTGAAACAAAAAGATCCCCACTCACAATCAAGTGATCCAATGATGAGGGAAACAAATGCAATGCTGTTCATTTAAAGAGGAGGGATACAATACGTGTTAATATGGAATCGTTAGTATGCAAACTGTTAAAAAAAATTTTGATGGCAGGAATTATCAAAAGCACGGAGCTATGTGAGGAAAATGGAACAGACTCCCAAGGATTGCTCATGACAGGCTAAACTGGTATCTTTGCTTGGCAAGATAGCTAATTTTTTAGACAGCAAGGATAGAATACTCTAACTAGGCTTCAGTAGAACATTCAGAGAGTTTCATCCACAACAGGATTGGAATAGAGAGTTAAATAGGCAACCAGGCAGAAGAGAAATATCAATGGTTGTGTTGGTGCAAGAACCATTGGGATGGAAGAAAGTAAACAGAGTTCCACAGAAGCAGTCCTGGAACCAAACTTCATTTAATATATTCATTTTATAGCTTGGCACAAAAATAGAAGATCAGCTAATAATACAAAGGGACTCATCTCACCTAAATCTTGTTGTCTAAAAATCAGGCTTTTACTGGAAAATAGTTGCTCCTTTCATAGTCAATGTAGAAACAGGTACCTCGGAGGGAAAGTCTGTCTAGAGATGTCTAAGATAGTTCCTTCTTTCCACTGCCTGTAGAGGAAGTCTAGATGATTTTATTAAACAAACAGCCTAATTTTCAGATAGCTAGACCATGCTGTTTAGTGGTTGGCATAACAGACATAGCTCACAGAGAAAATATTTAATTCCTGCAATTCATGAGAGTGAACTTTCTGCAGTCCATGTGTACATATGGAAGAGGTTTTGGGTTTATCTTGATCAGACTTGGTGTTCAGCTGTACCTAATGAATAGGCTCCCTACATTAACACGCACCAGTCTTCTGCTCTCCAGTGGAGGCTGCTTACTTTCAAAGGGTCCAAAAGTTTGTGGGGTGAGGTTCAGAGGCAGATCTCCAAGGCCCGAAAAGCATCTGCCTCTGGTTTGCCTTTACAATGAACTTATAGTCAGCAATACTGAGTATCAGGTGATGAAATAATAAAATACATTAGCCTTTAGTAGCCCCTGGGCAAGATTCTTACTGCTGAGATGCATATCTAGAAAGGGGATTTGGGAATTAGAACATAAATCTCTTTTCTTACTTTGTAGTTCTCAGCAATTCTTCATCTCTGAGCTTTGCATTCTCAGAACTTAATGACAGGGTGCTGCATAAGGAATTACTAACGCAACTTATATGGAGCACACCACGAACTCCAAACACAGGTGCCTTTGTTTAGCACGCCAACAACATATTCTTACATGCAATCATCAAAACAAATAAAACATGGTATTTTGAACTAGAAGATCTTTAATGGCTATTTTGTAAATAATAATCTTGTCTTTATGTATGGTTCTGTCCTGCAGTGCAGCAACTGGTGGTGTCTACTACCGCAATCCACCATGTAATCGTTGCTCACATAAAGGACTCACATCAGCTAAAATTTCAAGTTGCATGGTCCAGAGTAGGAGACACTCCATGTGAAATACCAAACGAAAAAAACGTGCATACTATCAGCTTCTTTCCCTTCCCATTGTTTGCCCCCCTTTCCACAACATCACTCATTAATCTAACACAGAAATCAGCAGCTGGGTTCTCAGCAGTGTTAAAGCTACTACAATGCTTTCTCCATACTCACTTTTGGCACATGTGGATTAAATTCTACTGCTCTGTGAATAGCTTCTACTGCATTCATCTCTGCAGTACTCAGCCCTCGCCTTGAGGCAGCCTCTGGAGAAAATCTACAAAGCAAAGAAACAAACACATCAGGTCAGAAATGCTAGGAAGAAAAAGCCAGAAATCTAGAACATGGGCCCATGTAACCAAACCGAGTCAATTTCCTATGCTCTCCAAACTTCCATAGCAAGTGGAAACTCTGAGAGACCTATTACGTCAAGGCCAATGAAAATCCCAGCAGAAGTGGAAAGCATGTTTACATCTAATCATGGCAGAAAGTCAGTTCAAACAGTCCTTTCTCTGTCACTGATCTAAATTTGATCTAGGTACCTTGCTAAGGGGCATATTCAAGGCTGAAGTTGCAGAAAAAAGAAGGAAAGAAAAAAAAAAACCAATGCCAAATTATCATTGGGAGGGTTTGTATTAAAAACGGGCTTGGAGAGGTTTTAGGGAGGTTCCCAACCCAATGCCCCTGGGTCAGGTTGGGATGGGAGCACGATGCAGCAGCAGTAGCGGGTGGTCTACTGGCCGCAGCACCATTGAGGGTAGCATGCCCAAACTGTGGGCAAATCATCTGCCCCAGTGAATGAAAAACCAGACCATGCAATCTCTTTCTCACCTCACACCCCACGGCTAACTCCAGAGCTGTACTTGGCAGGCAGACACCACAGGGAAAGCTGTGACAACCTTAGCCCTGCCCTCCCAAGCTGGAGTCGCTGTGTAGGGAGGAAAGATGTTGCAGTAGGTACTGGCGATCTACAGGACAAAAAGAATGAAAGAAAATTACTTAGATCTTGATGTGTACATACACTTTAAAAGCAAAAACTGTCAGGATGTCAGTCAAGAAAATGACTTTCCACTCTACTTGCTTTCCAACTTTAGGGAGGCATTTGACCCTCAGGTGCACAGACACAACTCTGCCTGGGATTTGTGTGAAGGCATCTGAGAGCAGAAATGGGATTTTTGAGCTCCATCTCACAAGGAGCTGAGCACCCTTTCAGAGCGGGCCAGCGCTCTCAAGTCCACAGGCATCAAGTAGATGTGCTCAGCACCTTGGAAGGTTGAGACCAATGAGAAAATTGTAACAGAAACGAGCAGGTATTTGTGTCTCTCAAAATATGAACGTCATCTACCCCTCAGAATCCCTGACATAGTAATGCTAAATCCACCTGCCGCTATTTAAGTAGATGAGCAGTCTTCTGACAGCACTTGTAAAATGACATTGCTACCAGTGCATCCACATTTATTTATTACCTTTTTGTAGTCAGGTTTATACAAAGTTGAAGAGGTTCAGCCACACAACACCTTTTAGTTGCATCTTCATTATACTATCTAGGAAGCCAAAGCTCACCCAGACAGTATACATAAAACTGAAACGAGAATTTAATTGATGCTATTTCTCTTCTTTTCTTCTTCTGTAATATTTGAAGTGCAATGTTTGATTACTGCAAATTTTTCTTATCTATAAAGTCATTTTATGAATTTATTGCAGGACTGAATTCTCCTGCTAACCCAGCAGATTGTTAGGGTGTGGGCTCAGCTAAGAGAAACCTTGAGTTAAATCAGGAATTTTGCTGGACAGTGGTTCTTATGCACTTACTTGTCAGAGACAGCTCTGGCTTTGAGCAATGCAGCTGTGTAACATATTGTTGCTGATTTTGGTAAGCTTATGTCTGTTGAAAAGAAAGAAAAAAAGTAAACATCTGAAAATTTAAAAGTCTACAGAAAGAAAAGTGTTTGATCAGTACTTCAGAGTATGCATGGCATACACAAAATCATTACGTGAATTCAGAATACTTTCTGATCTTGGGACTTGTACTCCCACGTTACATGGATTTTTAATTTTCCACCCAATATACAGGCTTTAAAACTTGTGTTAATGACCACTGGAACTTCTATTTTAGCAGCAACTGGGTTCACTAGAGAACTAATTCAAAGGGTGACATGACAGAGACATAACGAAAGAATACATTACTTCATGCATAAATGTATAGGTAACCTGGAATACAAGAATTTTTCCACAGTTCACAAAACATCGAAGTAATAGCTGAGGGCTATCTTATTCAGTCCTCTTGTTTTCACTCAGAAGCAGTTGTCAAATATGAATAAGTAAGAGCTATACAAGTTAAGACAGCTATTTAAGTAATAATGGATTTGACTTGCAAGCAAACAAACATTAGATTTACCGCAATAAAAGATCAACAGGACAATAAGGTGATTTGTCCCTTACGGAAATCTTGGACCAAAATATTCACCAGACAGTTTCTGGCCATTTTATGCTGTTTCAGAGACACACAGGTCCATAAACCTGACTTAACCAATTATTTCAACTTAATGTATACTTGTTCTCTACCAGCAGACTAGCACAAAGCATCCAAAAGATAGAGAGAAATGCTGCTTAAGACTTGAGTTATAGATTTGTTCCCACTGTTATAGAGAAGAATTGACTTCCACTAGTAATCTACCCAGCAGACACATATTATATAGTGACTGAAATATTCCAGCACTAAAAAGTTAAAGATTACAGCTAAATGGACAAAAAAATAACCACCCCCACTAAAGGCTGGATTCTGCAAACACTTCTGCACACTGCAATGTTCAGTATTATAGCTTCCTGCAGTAAACAGCAAATACTCAGCACAGTAAACACAAACCACTGGAGTAGGCCCACTGTAAAACTGAAGAGCAGCTGATCTGACTATTGTTCTAAGAAAATATCTGTCCCGCAGTTTATCATTAAAGTTGATTAGAAAGACAAAATTATCATAGAGCTTTGAAACTTTAGGTTTAAGAGAAACTCCTGATTTAGTGAACCCCAGTGCCTTGCAAGACAGGGCTCTAAAAAGGATTTAAAGTGGACGACCAAGTCATATCTCAGCAGTCACCATCCTTCACTTACTAACAACCAAGCAAAATATTGTTCTGTTAGACAGAAAACATTGCCAGAATGACTGAGGCATTTTGAAAATGCTACCTGTTAAATCCTCTCTATTGTCTTTACATGCACTTGTACTTCAAACATGAGATGTAAAGATCTTGTTGGAGGCTCCCCTATAATATATTCCAATTATAATTTCACTGGAGTATGTAATTGTAGTGACTAAAATAATTAAAATCAACAGCATGCAAAGCAGTGTGGGTGACTGATATGCTAATTACTCCACTAATAGAAGCTAGCTACAGACACAGATACAAGCACATCTCCAATGACAGGAGGAGAAAATATTTATGAGCACCTTCAGTAACTCTGCTTATACCAGGTTTTCCTTAACATTAGGAGTTAAAAGTTCTTTCCAGTAAACAGAAATGACCTTTTTCAGAACATACCAGTCTCTGTCTTTCAGTATAACGCGTATTCGTCAAATCATAAATGCAGTGACAGGTAAAAGAATGGAAAAGAAAAAAAAAGAACAAGAAAACCAATTATGTGCTGTCCTTTGTAAAGCTTTCAATTGGTCATTAGAATACCTTGTTTTCCCCTTACTTGTAAGTGTTTCTCTGGGCCATCAAACCATCCTTACCTCACTGGAAATATTTTCCCCTGCATCAGTTCAAACCTTGTAACGTTGGTTTAGGATGTGACCTTTACAAAATTGTGCACGAATGACACAGAACAAGAGGTCTACCTGGAAGTCTCTGGAAATACATCTTCCCAGGCAAAAGGCAAACTCCATGTATGAAAAAAAAAAGACCAAGAAGTGAATGTTTGCCCAGACTTCTTTGAATAGTGCAGCAAGAGCACCACTTCACAGAATCACAGAATCACAGAATAGTAGGGGTTGGAAGGGACCTCTGTGGGTCATCTAGTCCAACCCCCCTGCCGAAGCAGGGTCACCTACAGTAGGCTGCACAGGATCTTGTCCAGGCGGGTCTTGAATATCTCCAGAGAAGGAGACTCCACAACCTCCCTGGGCAGCCTGTTCCAGTGCTCCGTCACCCTCAGAGGGAAGAAGTTCCTCCTCATGTTCAGACGGAACTTCCTGTGCCTCAGTTTGTGCCCATTGCCCCTTGTCCTGTCACTGGGCACCACTGAAAAGAGCTTGGCCCCATCCTCCTGACACCCACCCTTCAGATATTTGTAGGCATTTATAAGGTCCCCTCGCAGCCTTCTCTTCTTCAGGCTAAACAAGCCCAGTTCCCTCAACCTCTCCTCGTAGTGGAGATGCTCCAGTCCCCTCACCATCCTTGTAGCCCTCCGCTGGACTATCTCCAGTAGCTCCTCATCTTTCTTGAAGTGGGGAGCCCAGAACTGGACACAGTACTCCAGATGAGGCCTCACCAGGGCAGTGTAGAGGGGAAGGAGAACCTCCCTTGTCCTGCTGGCCACACTCCTCCTAATGCACCCCAGGATCCCATTGGCTTTCTTGGCAGCCAGGGCACACTGCTGGCTCATGGTTAACCTGTCGTCCACCAGGACACCCAGGTCCCTCTCCACAGAGCTGCTCTCCAGCAGGTCCACCCCAAGCCTGTACTGGTGCATGAGGTTGTTCCTCCCCAGGTGCAGGACCCTGCACTTGCCCTTGTTGAACCTCATCAGGTTCCTCTCTGCCCAACTTTCCAGCCTATCCAGGTCACGCTGAATGGCAGCACAGCCTTCTGGTGTATCTACCACACCTCACAGTTTGGTGTCATCAGCAAACTTGCTGAGGGTACATTCTAACTCTTCATCCAGGTCGTTGATGAAGAAGTTAAACAAGACTGGGCCCAGTACTGACCCCTGAGGGACTCCACTTGTCACCAGCCTCCAACTAGACTCAGCGCCGCTGATGACAACCCTCTGAGTTCTGCCATTCAACCAGTTCTCTATCCACTTCACCGACCACTCATCCAGCCCAACTTTTCCATCTGTTTGAAGGAGCTGGAAACTAGGAGGAATCAAGTGGTCTGCAGTATATAACTGATGTAGCAGAGGAGAAACAGTTGTTATGTCGATGAAAGCTGCTGGCTCAATTTCATCAAAGAAAGCAGGTACATCAGCAAAAGCCAGAAAGGTAGCAAGAAAACAGGAATTCAGCCATTAATACTCAATCCATGAGGTTAAACAATGAGACCACTCAACACACAAAACCCCTCTAATCACATGAGTCATTCCTGCAGAAGATATGGGATTTCTCAAGGAATATACTGTTCAAATCTGATCACCCGTGGACAAGAACAACAAAATCAAACAGAAAGACTGCATTGTTTTTGTAACAATCCAAATGAAATAAAGTCTGAGAGAAGATACAGCTGTTCCCCACACATACCCACAAGGAACACCAGGAAAGGAGAAAGGCTGCTTAGGTACAGGATAAAGTTGGCACAAGAATAAACAGCTCACAATTTAATTTAGGCTGGAGATTAAAAGAAGGTTTCTGAGAAGTGTTTTTTTGAGGCAGATTTCCAAGTAGAATAGTGGGGCAAACAAAACAGCTAATTCTAGGATGGAGCTTGCTCAGCTCAAGGAAGGGGTAATATCGTGTAGTGAATGCAACAGCGGGGGACCTGACTCACGCAGGAGGCCTCTTCCAGTACTGTGCTCCTAATGAGCAAGCAGCAATTATTAGAGGATAATATCTACAGTCCCTTGGCAATGGAAGAAATACATATAAATGTTCATGTTTATGTTGCTGTGGAGATAGCCCTACGTAGGTCCATGCCTGCTTCTCTCCAAAAGTGTTTTGCTTTTTGTTTGCTCCATATTAGACTGCAACTATTTGGTTCTGCTATATCCTACAATACTTCAAAATCCTCATGTAATTTAGGCTTCACCTCCAAAAGTGGACCCTCATTTTTTAGAGAAAAGCATAAAACAATTATTTCTGGTTACAACTTGAATTTAGCAAAGGAATCAAGTATAAATTAGCTCTAGGAGATAAGTCCTCTGTCAGGAACCAAAGTGAAGTTTTTCATAAATGACTGTGTCCAGCTCTGTGAGCCATCTGGCAAAATATCTTCACATACACTGTTTCCCACCCTCCTGTAATTACTTGTGGAGCTCCCACGATGTGCTGAAAGCCGTGACTACTATTGTGCTGTCCAAACCATCAGGACATTTTTGCCTACTAAGAACTGATATGTCAATCTAAAAAAGGCTCTCCTTCTTCCTTATTGCTTATATCTTTAAACAGAATACAAAATGTTCTAGACTTAATTTATGAGCATTTTCTTTTGCTTAGTCCCAGTCAGCTATGGGGAGGGCTGGGAAAGTGAATTCTTACTGGTCATTTGCTTCATAAGTGATTGCTTGTGAGAGTGAACTAATGGAAAGATGCTATGGATAGAGATTTGCAACTATAATGTCACTACTTCGCTGACTCAAGATACCCAGTATATGCCATATATCATCTAAATAGGTTATGGGATCTATTGTTTTTTATAAAATAGGAACTAAACCGAGAAATTATGAATCTGGTGCAACATTACGTACCCAAGTCATCAGAAGGCCCTAAGTGTGAAGAGACAGGCATGCTGCAATTGCTTTAGTCATTAATAAATGTAAAATCTAAGTCACTAACCATAAATTATTCCCCTTTTGACCCCAAAGTGTATGTTATTCCCAAGTCAACAATACAGATTCCTATGGGCTTAATTTCAGATAGTCAAATAGTCTTCTTAACACTAATAGGACTTAAATATTTGCTGAAATAAGCTGTAGATCTGGGGCCGTAATTTGCACAGTAAGATCCTTCCAGTCAAACTGCTAGTTCTTCTTCTTATAGCACTAGAGAGGGGCTACATTAAGCTGCTGAAATCATTCACATAATTCCAAATACGTAACTGAAAGTATTTCAACAAACTGGAAGAAGTTATGCAAAGAGGTGAACCAAAAAATAGTGCAATACAGGCCATGCATTGTGCTATGGCTTGGGGTGAACCCCAGTTCTGATTTTCTCTCCCTCAGCCTTTCTGTAGACTCTAGTGCTTAAGCGATAGGCTAACACTTGCCCTGTCAGCACGGAATTCCCCCAGTTCTCTGCACTTGCATGACAGAGTGTCAGATCTTGCACAGGTGGTATGAAAAATTGCTTATGGGAAAGACTGGAAGTTCTCTAGCAAATAAATATGTTCAGGCTGGATCAGTGATGACAGAAGAGAGGTGTAGTCATCTACAAAGACACGAAGATTAAGGAAGAAAGTGAATTAAGCTGATACACATGGTTAAAAGCAAGAGTAATGGGATGGAATTCAATAAAGGAAAGTACGAGCTGAACATCAGGGGAAAAACACTTTGTCAAAAAGATATAGTATCCTGTGGCATTGTCCCCCATGAGAACAGTCATTGCATTTTTCCCCAAAACATGGCAGAAAACATGCTGGAGGGAGCTAAACTCTGAACGCAACTATCTAACGCTTACTTTGCATTTGCAAAAAAAGCAGTTCCAATTCTCTGTACTTTTGACATCCTTCCTCAGTGCTGGGGAACACCCCAGTGAAACACAAACACATAGCCACTGTTCCCATTAAGGTCTGGATTTTGGTCCCCTGATAGGATGGGAAAAACATTTTGGCACAAACAAAAAGTGTTGATTTTGCCATGACCACAACTAAAACTTAAACTGTTCAATTACAGGAAGATATTGAGGGTCACTGCTGGTTGTAAACACTTCATATGCAACTCGTGCTGAGATGAATATCTTGGTGACCAGGCAGGTGTCAGCCCCTTTGATTTGACCAAATTCAATTCTAAATGCATGTACATTGGAAGGAATAATTTCTCCTACAGGGGATTAGAAAGAGCAAGATTAGTATAATTAGGTTACACTTCTTGTGCTTTTGCACAAGCAGGAGAAATACAACTGAAGGCTCCATGCAGTTGTCTCCTCCATCTGCAACTCTCTATAAAAGGAATGCCTCCAAGTTCCATCTAAATAGAATTTACTTATCATAAGTCTGTAAGGACAAGAGAAAATTGGACAGAGGGGGACTAGAGAAAGGAAAGTAGCCCTGAAGAGGCTACATTTGAGAACTAATTTATCTACATTAACTGTTTGGAATTCACTGAGTTAAAAGTATTCCAAGACGAAGATGACTGTTTCTAAAGTGTTTCTTCTTTTGATTTGACACTAATTTAAAGTAGGATTCTTTGAAGTAAGTCATTATCAAATAAAGAAATATCATAGCCTAGACCAGATTGAGACCTTTTGTATTTAAAAACCACTTTCTTCCTAAGTATCCTTTGGTTCAAATTATCTTCTCAAGTGGACTCTGAATCTGGGACTCTGGTGACATGTCTTTCTCCTTCTTTGCAAGGGGGTAAGTGAAAGGGGAATGAATCTGTGCAAGGTGTTCCTCCTCCAAACCAGAAGGCTTATAGTCTCACTGGAAAACACTGTCATTTGAAAAAAGGAAAGAAAGGACAGGCTTAGGGAGGAACCACTGCATCACTAAGACTAAATACATAGGCATCCATTCTTTTTACATCTGACATTGGATTGTGAGAAAGGTCTGAGTTTTCACACAAAGCCCAGGTTACCAGAGAATAGCAACCAAAGCAATGGGCTAGCCAGGGAAGCTAATAAATAATTTGTTCTAAGCATCACAACAAGCAGACCTACTCCACTGGAAAGCAATCTGTTTAAAAGGCAAGAAAAGAGGAGCAGAGAAATTTTATCTGCTATGAATACCAGAAGCTTATTCTATCAAGAACAGTCTCTTCAGCAGCCATAACTATTTCTGCTGTAAATAACACGGGTATGTATTAAATCAGAGCCAAAAATCCTTCCAGAATTCACCAGTATTTAGGTCATCCGCACTCTATTGACAGGCACTGAACTCTGAAACCATAATGATGTAGCTCAGCAACAGTGCAAGCCTTCCCACTAATGAGGCCCTTTTTCCATGAATAATGAGGATGGACATCAGCTCTGTTGCCAGGTACATAATATAAACACAATTTAACACATGGCTTTTGGTAAGGCAGTGTGTCTGCTTGCAAGGCTGAGGTTTCGCATAACGAGATCCAACTTTTTAGCCCAGGGTGGGGGCAGACTGCTCAAGGAAATAATTTGTTCATATGTTATCAAAATACAATAAATCAGGTTTGGTCTTAGTCAAAAAAAAGGCAGCAGAGTGGGACCAAAGAAACTGCACATAGGAAAGTATAAATGAGTTCATTGTTTTATATTCCAATAAATCTTACAACACATGAAGCTGATGAGTTCTAAAATGAGCTGAGACTCCCTGAGACGGGCCTTCCGAGACTCATGAACTGTAAGGGTTATACTGGTTAAGCCCATGTTTGCTGAGTTCTTATGCATACCTAGTGAATACACACACCTTTGTTTATATATGGCAAAGCATGAGTTGAAACTGCATGGGTTCAAACAGACAAAGTAAGAAGAATTTTATTTTGAAAAGCCTAATTTGTCACATTTACAACCTCAGTTTTGACTCTATCAGCTGCTTTTGAGAAAATAAAACGCATCTTCGAGTTTTATCAACTTCCACAACACAAAGTGCCACCATGGTATTGTTTAAAAGTAGGGACCAGTGCTTTAGTGCAAAAGTAGAGCTGGCCCAGGAGTTTAGTCTGAGATTTGGGAGGGCATGGCTTAATTCCCTGTTCTGTCACAGTTCTGCGACCTCCTAGGGCTATTATCTCATAACTAAATTAAAGACTAGAAACTGTCAACGTCCTATGGTGCCTGGGGCATAAAAGTGGGCATTTCTATTTACCTGCTTGTTAACATGCGAAAACAGCCCATGGGGATTTGCACCTGTGTCACAGGAATTACTGAAATACAAGGACCTACAAGAAAGACCCTGGTGTTACCACTTTAACTGCAGATTTCTTCAACCAGACTAAGCACAACCAAGATGCCTCCCAGAGTCATTACTGCTACTGGATGGCAGTACTGAAGGGTCTGGGTAACATTTTGGTTTCTGCTTTGAATGGTCTGACTCCAGAAAGAGTTGAAAACATTCCAGGCTGGACTGGTAGCAGTGACTATCACTAACCTTGCCTCTAATCATCTGTAATTATCAAGATAACTAATTATCTATTGTTAAATAACCTCAGTTCTGCCACAGTCTACTGCAGGGGGCTGAAATTTGGCAGGATGATTGTGCTAGTATCAAGCCAGTGGTCTGCTCCCAGCCTCATTACAATTTATCTTAATTTCCTAAGTTATAAGATGTTAAAAGAAAGCAGTTAGCACATATTCAGCGGAAGCTTCTGCAATGTTTTCAGTTCTACCCTGCAAAGATTCTTTTCTCATCAAGTACATATATCTCAGTACTCCAATAAATTTACGCATCATCCTCTTGCCACTGTTCCATGTAATGATACGGGGCCAAGTACTGGGGCTGACAGCGAGAACCATCTGTCTGTGTGGGCTCTTACTGTTCTGCTTTTTGGCATCCAGGCAATGCAGCAGAGCATGTCAGATGAAGAGCAGGCAGAAGCCACAGAGGAAAGGGTAGATGGAAAAGCTGTCTGGTAAGACAGGAGTTGGAAAGTGGATGAGGATATGTATCATGACCCTGAAGACAAGACTGAGACAGGTAGTTAGGAGAGGTAGAAGAATGGCATTGGGAATTAACGGTACTGGCTGAACAAGGAGCCTCTGGTAGGAAACGGGAGCAATAGAAAGCTGAAACCCACCACACAAAAGAGAAGATGATTCAGTAGACAAATTAGACAGAAGATCAACTAAGGGCAGGCTGGAAAAGATGCTAATTCCTTCAAAGAAACAAAAAGTGGCCACAGCACTACGGATATTGGCTCCAGAGCCCATATCAGTAGTCATTTATACAACAGTATCTCAAATGATGCCCATCTACCTTTTCAAGAACTTGGGAAGTTACAAGTCTTAAAATCGCTGTTCGAAGAACACCAGAGAGGCTGTAAGAGCTAGTAATTACGAACATATTAAAAGCAACAAGATCAGCCTAGAGAAAGAGTTAAAGAGACATCAAAATTACGGCTACCTGTTTCACTTAATTCAGCTATATGATTCATGCATGTTACGACTTCATTTTTAGTTACATGATTACACAATATTCCTTTCATAAACTCCCTTGCCATATTCCAGTGCATAGAATGAGACTTTTCTGAGGATGACTGAGGACTATGTAGTAGCACAACAGCAAACTGATGGCTGTAGGATTCCTAATTCACTTGTTGTTGAACTTGGAACATGGACAGCAAGTAAGCCAGGGTCTGCAGGAAGAGGATGAAGAGTGGCACTGTGAAGACTGATGAACACTGCTCAAGAGAACTGGATTGTACTCCTGTTTCTGTCACAAAGTTTCTACACGACACAAGGAAATTCCATTTAACTTAAACTAAACAAAGTATGCCAGTTGGTGCTTCTTATTTTGTCCTTTCTCTGTTTGAGACCCTCATGTTTGAATTTAAGTTCAAAGGGCTAGAGCTGAAGTCAGCAGGAGCTGTGATTTGAACGTAAAAAGTGATGTAATGCTCCATAAACCAATGCTTACTGAAAAATACTGAAAATTAATGTGAAAAGTTCACCTAGTCTTCTGAGCTTTCCAAGTTTTCCCCATAAGACATGAAGTCTGCTACTCACTAGACTGATGTGAAGTTAAATCAATTAATGTTTGTAAAGCACTTGTATGCTACTAACTCAACATTCATAGAAAAGTCCACAAGGGACCTGATAATTCTTTCTTCAGACAAGGTCTGAATAGCATGCAATGAAAAGTCTGCAGAACCTAAACAGTTATTCTCTAAACATCAACAGAAAGCAAAGAAAGCTGCTAGTGAGTGAGTTCCATTACCCTATACAATGAATAAAGCATGCCGTGGCAGAAAAAACGGACAATGTTTGATCTTTGGATTAAGGACTCAGTAAGGGGATCTATGAAGCTCATGCCAGTCTCCTTAATTACAGTGTCATCAGCAAGTTTGCTGATGACACCAAACTGGGAGGTGTGGTAGATACACCAGAAGGCTGTGCTGCCATTCAGCGTGACCCGGACAGGCTGGAAAGTTGGGCAGAGAGGAACCTGATGAGGTTCAACAAAGGCAAGTGTAGGGTCCTGCACCTGGGGAGGAACAACCCCATGCATCAGTACAGGCTTGGGGTGGACCTGCTGGAGAGCAGCTCTGTGGAGAGGGACCTGGGTGTCCTGGTGGACGACAGGTTAACCATGAGCCAGCAGTGTGCCCTGGCTGCCAAGAAGGCCAATGGCATTCTGGGATGCATTAGGAGGAGTGTGGCCAGCAGGTCGAGTGAGGTTCTCCTCCCCCTCTACACTGCCCTAGTGAGGCCTCATCTGGAGTACTCTGTCCAGTTCTGGGCTCCCCAGTTCAAGAAAGATGAGGAGCTACTGGAGAGAGTCCAGCGGAGGGCTACAAGGATGGCGAGGGGACTGGAACATCTCTCCTACGAGGAGAGGCTGAGGGAGCTGGGCTTGTTCAGCCTGAAGAAGAGAAGGCCGCGAGGGGACCTAATATATACTTACAAATATCTGAAGGGTGGGTGACAGGAAGATAGGGCCAAGCTCTTTTCAGTAGTGCCCAGCGACAGGACAAGGGGCAGTGGGCACAAACTGAAGCACAGAAAGTTCCACCTGAACATGAGGAAGAATTTCTTCCCTCTGAGGGTGACGGAGCACTGGAACAGGCTGCCCAGGGAGGTTGTGGAGTCTCCTTCTCTGGAGATATTCAAGACCCGCCTAGACAAGGTCCTCTACAGCCTACTGTAGGTGACCCTGCTTCGGCAGGAGGGTTGGACTAGATGACCCACAGAGGTCCCTTCCAACCCCTACCATTCTGTGATTCTGTGATTCCGTTTCCTAAATTTTAAGAGTTTGACTTATAAACTTTGCTTCTGTGTGTACCATATAAAGAAAATGTATATGAACTTACCATCATACTTTGCTAAGACTGCCTGGACATCTGCATACGCCTGCAGTTCCAACAAAGCCTCTAGTAGGTTTTCATGGATGTTGAACATGCTGAGCAGAGGAAACTCCTTCATCAACTAAAATTAACAACATATGAAAGGGTTAGATTATTCATATGGAAAAGGGTTTCTTGTTCAAAATGTATTGAAATAACCAACGTGAAGTTAAAGCCCCTCAGTTTCCCTTGTTCTTGGCTCTTTCCCAGAGTTCACTATTATCTCAGGAATTTCTGAGCTCTTAATGGACACTGGGTCAAATTTCTTGACAAGACATGGTTTGCATAGGATGCAATTAATCAAATTCAAGAACACAGCTACCTGAATACATAACTCTCATTCAATTAACAGGCTTATTCAAAGTGAAGAAGAGTTATCTTGTTGTACTGGAAAAGAATCTTGTACAACAATGTAACTCCTCAAACAAACAAACAAAAACCCCAAAAAGAAAGAAAAGGCAGTAACAATAGAAAAGGTAAAGTTTACACAGATCTAACATTATAATTAAAGAATCCATCTTGTACGGCAAACTGAATGAAATGTGTAGTTAAAATAGTCTAATCCATTTACATGTAAGTGCCTTTACTTTATGAACTAACCCTCTGAAAGATACCAGGGATTTGTTCTTACACTTCCTCAGTTTCAGTGTCTGCATAGATTTAAATGCCTGAAGCTGATATTCTATTGCATCTCTTGTTTGAAGCCATACTTAATAGAAGCATCCATGTCTTTTACTGCACAATTGATTAAATAATATTTTTTATTGTCAGAGTGATTCTCTGAAGAGTTGAAGTGTTAGAAGATCCTCGCTTCCTTGCGTCCTCTTTATGGCTGTTATACCTTAACTGCCTACATTATGTATACTCAGCACAAAAAGGTCCCACACAGTGTAGAACTAGGATAGCCAATGTTACTGCTGTTCTTCAGGAACTTGCACGGTAACACTATCATTTACAATCTCTCTGCGATGGTTTATGGGAACGGAAATACTATAACAAGCCAAGGAAAGAAAATGATTCAAGGTCAGCCTTGCTCAACTTGAAAATAGCAAGCTGGACCTGCAAACTCTGTCACTTAATAAACCTACCTTTGAAGATATAAATAGAGAAAAACTGATGAGAACCAGCAAATCTTAATCTCACAAACAGGTCACATAAACAAAAATAAACCAGGAGTGAAACAAGAGGGGTGGAGACTCACCAATAACTTCAGAAAATGAGAAACTAGTAATGCACTAGAGCTTCTTCACTCTGTTAAGGAAGAGACCTTACGAGTTAAACAGAGATGCAAAGCGCAGAGAATTTGTTCCTTGTGTTAATGGTCTGGCATAAGCTAATGTAAGACCTATTCTGACCTTAATGGATAGCCAATTTTAGATAGACCTATCTGGGTAGTACTGACTTTGCCGCAGTTTGAGGGTTGTTAAAATATCACAGGCAAGGATGGCCATGCTTTGTTTAACTGATTATATAAATTTCTGGTGAGAATCATGATCACTGAGACAGTACACGGAAGAGCCCACTGAATTTTTTATGCTAGGGGCATGGGGACGGCCATAAGGCTCCTAGTTTCAATGGTAGGAGCTGAGCCTGTGATGAACACAAACAAAACTGCACATTTTGCAGGCTTTTCTCCTTCTCCAGTTTTCAAAAAAAAATGGACCACAGGCCTTGGTGCTCATCTAGGTAAGTGGAAGGATTTGACAGTAAAATAAAATGTTTAAGTCACTGCTCATGAAGAAAAATAACTGCAGGTGAAAATTCACATAGCTGGATTCATTAGTTAAGGATCCAGCATAAAGCCTACTTCTCTTCATTCTTGTCCTTACCATTGCATTTTTAACAGAGGAAGCTACTATTTGGCAGGAAAAAGCATGACAGAATCTGGCCCTACGTAAATAGTGATTTAAAGTTCAGAATGAACATATTGCAAAGCAACTCCTCCAAGGGATTAAGAAAGATTATCCTGGCTCATTGACAATGAATAATGGCTGGCAGAATAACATTCCCTCCATCAGTGAAGAAAAGTGAAGAGCTGCAGCTCATTATAGATGTACTGTGGCCAGTAAAAGCTCTCACTCTGCTTCTCCATTTCTCACTGACATCACTCACTGATTATTTTTTTCTATTATAATTAGGTTCTATCAGAGTGATAAACCCTGCCTAAGACAGCAGCAGAATAAAGGTCACTGTGTGGACTGCCAGGCCTCCAAACTGACAAGTGTTAATAAAAGTTTAATCTGGGAAAGGTCGAATGTTAAAAAGTCCAACCCAGTTATAATGAACTCAGCTGATATTGTAGCTACAAAAATAAAACACCTCTAAGTAGCCACTCAGCTATTTGAACACTGTGCACAAACAACAGCACATTTGCTATTAAAAAAAAAAGAAAAGAAAAAGAAGAGAGGACATGAATTCCTTTCTCTGTCATCTCAGGATGTATACAGTTTTCACCGCAAATAATTTTCAGCCACAGTAAAAATTTGTTTTTTCAGAAAGTCTCCAGAAAATGAAGCTACTTAGATGGAAGAATATTATGACAGGTCCTCTTTTAGGCCTCACAGTGAAAGCAAACACTGGAGAAGAAAAAAAATGCCACAAAGCTTGCAACCTAGGCCTGCTGGATGGTCAGGGCAGGCCAAATACTGTGTCATGCTGAGGAGCACGGGAGAGAGGACAGTGAGCCTGCTCCCCTCCCCAGCAGACGGAGAGGGAGGCTGGCTCATATTCCACACAGGGATGTAAAGATGGGCACCTTATCCCTGAACACCAGGTGAAGAATGCACCCTGCAGTTCCCCAGACCTGTACAGCATCGAGCTCTAATATGGACTCTTTGCACCCAAAGATTTGTTTTCTGTGAAGGTACAGAGTAACATCTGCCAAATTGTTTGGTTTCATTCTCTTTATGTGTTTACTGCAACCTGAGAAATACTTTCATCCGAGTGACAAGCACTGCACTTAAAGAAAAGACGAAGGCTCTGTTATCATCTTTCTCCACACCTACAGATCTCAACAGACAGTCGTCAAATTCAGCACTCTAGATTTCTCACCAAAGCCGCTACAGCTCTTTACATAAACACTAGTTAGGACTAAAAGTTTCATTTCACAATTCCAGCTGGTTGGTTCCGTAGCCCAGCTGTGCTCCGCTGGGCAAAGCTTATTTTCACAGCATCCGAAAACAGACACCACACGGCTATGAATATTCCCCTACAATACAAGGATGTCCAAACAGCTATTGAACATACTATACCAAATCTATGTTCACAAGGATTTTACTTTGAACTTGCATTGGTCATAATACTTTCTAGTGATGAAATTCAGACCTGGGGGTGGATTAGCCCATATTCTGCTCTAATTGCTCTGCACGTCTGGGGGGAAATAGACAGGTGTAGAAAGTGGAATTGCTTTGAAAGATTCATTAGGTATACCGCAAATATACAGAAATGGTAGCTTTTGCAGATAATGAATAATTTTTAATTTTTAGATAAGTAATATTTTGGAAGTGTAAGTTTGCAGAAAAATCCTGGAACTAAGTCTGACACAACCAGATATCTTATCACAAGTCCTGGGAGGGCCGTATGTCCAGACTCACCCCAATCCATATTGAAGGGTGTAGGTTCAATGATTTTGTGATGGATATGAAAACATGACGCTCACAAAAATGCTTTATGGTAGAAGGAAATCCACACCTGATTTACTGGATGAAGAACAAGTTTTATCTCCCAGAACAGTTTAATGAAGAGGACTCCCTTCCCTGAGAATATTTCAGTCATCAGCATTTTCTCATTTAGATCTAATTTTGGAAGAATTTTCAAGGAATGTAGCTTTAACTGTTGCATCCATTATTCTCCCTGTGATGACATTAATGTCATACATCAATTAGCAATGATACATTATCTGTGTAGAAAACAGCTTTACGCTACAGTTTATGCCTATGACTAGACCATGGGACTCAAGGGAATACACAGGTGGATAAATGAATGATCTTATATATAACCTGGTGCCGACACATTTATTCTCCATTTGCATTATGGCTGTATGCATGGTCACATATTTTACGGGAAGTGCATGCAACCATTCATTGCTGCTTATACTCATATCTTCTCAACAAACAATAGCTTTTTTAAATCAGTGTATTCAACTGAATGCATTCATAAACATGAAAACTGAATTTAGGTTAAAATGAAGAAACAACAAGAAGCAAACAAGAGATTCAATGGAAACAGTGAAACTGTTACAACCTTAATTCCTAATGTATTTGCTCCTGCAGCTGGTATCTGAAATGGTAAAATCTGTCCCCTAAAAGAGGAATGACTGAGGCCGTCACCTTCCAGGTGCGACCGTTCACCACCATTGAAGAGTCAAGCACACAGTATGGATAACACTGTTATTTTCACAAGCGCTTTGCATAACCTGCTTTCTTGTATATGACTTGTAATCTGTAAGAACTGTTAACTGAACAAAGTAGAAAAGGCAAAACTTCAAGCCATTTCTGAGTAGAAAAACAGAAACCTCCATTTCTGTGGGCTTCACTGTCTACAGCTGAGCTTCCAGATGTCTAAGCTCTGACTGAAGCTTACCCTGGGCTTGAGGCATTTGCAGTATGTCACTCCACACTGACTCTCTGATGTCTAATAAGATATGCTAATGCTTAAGTTTTTCTCCTGGCCAGCTCACCCAGCAACGACAGAAGGGAAGCAACATTGTCTGCAGACTAAGGCTAGCACACAAGAAGGCTCTGTTAACAATGTCACATGCTTAGAAATTAGGCAAACTCCTGGTCCTAAAAGTGCAACTCCTTCCAGCGTGGTCTCATCGTGAGTGGGATTCATGTGATGTAACCAGACATTCTTGTAGCTCTCAGAGTTGAAAAATGATCTGAAATACACTGGACCTACCTGAATTAAAGTTCTGCCTAATAACAGCAAAAGTAGCATTCTGTCATTTAAGGCATTTCTCTATGTGCTACATTCCTTTTGGCAAATAATCATGGTTTTGTTTGGAAGCAGCTTTGCAGTTACTCTTTTACAGCTCAGAGAGGATAGAAGCTAAGAACCCAAATCTGCCAGATCCTCTTCTTTGGAGCTTGGAAACGATTAGCAGTAGTATCCACATACTTTCATCCACATGTGGAATTCAGGGAATTTGACATGTCATCTAACAGCTGAACTTCAGAGTATCAGAGAAGAGATCCAGCTCCAGTTTATACCATCTGTGGGATGGCACAAGTATAAAATCTGCTGACATTTCATTTTTAATTTAGCAAATGTGAGTTTAGTCCTGGTGCTCCATAATATTCACAGATAATAGGACTTCTCTTCAATGCAGGATTAACAATGAGTCAATAAAGTGAAAAATATCTTACTGACCATGCAAACTCCAAGGAAATATGCTAGAACATGCAGCCTTTATGTTCTCTCTTAAGGAAGATTAAAGCTTTCTGAGTACAACTTGAGTTCCTTAAGGAATGTAATTATGAAAATGCTGTTATTTCGACTGTGTTGTAAAAATGCACTTACTTCAGGAATAAAGAGAATTTTAAAGGCAGATGTGGCATGAAACCAGAAGAGTGCAAGTTGTTCCAGATTTACTACTAAACAATCACATTACATAAAAGTACTAATGGTGATAAATCATAATAAAGTTTGCTACATCAAAGATTAGTAACTTTATAAAGCATGAAAATACAGTCATTACTCACAGCCCTCTTCAAAAGCATTCCTTTATTTGCATCAACCGAAAGTACTTTTTGCAGAAACTTTGCCGTATTTTTAGAAGTAGATTTTTAAACGAAATTAAAGTGAGGAAATGATCTAGTAGCTCAAAAATGGGCTAGGACACCCCAGAGAGATGGAAGAGTGTAATTAAAGAACAATACAAAGCCCCTGAACACAGAGTGATGCAAGACAGCAGACAAAAAGGAGTCCAAGTTACCAGGGCTCCTACCAACACTATGTGACTAAATTCTAAGACTACATTCTATCTTAATAGAATCACAGTGCTGGAAACCCATAATCTGTATGAGAAACATTATTACTGGGTTTAGGTAGTAGTCGTCACCAAATTTCTAAGTTTTGAGGGTTTTATACAGGATCACAGCCATGACAAAGTGAGGGGTCTGAGTCACATGCAGGTAAAGGGAAGGGATTAGCACCATCAGGGGAATCACAGGAGTCTCCATTTCGTTTAAGAGCCCATCCAAATCAGGGATGTTCCAACCCACCCCTCCCACTTACGAATAACGTGTGAATCTGTGACAGAACAAACCACATTTGAATATACAGACATATGGAAATGTTAAAATCAGCATTTATCACTTGCTATTATTGCAGTGCTTGTGTGCCAGAACAACTGAATTAACTGAAGATACTACTCTATGGTGAAGACTGGCAAATGTCACCATTCACAAGAGCAGCACTCTTCTAAAATCTATGAGATAACTTTTGGTCTCGTTTAACTAAGAAGTAAGTTTTCCTTCAAATTTTAATAAATGGTACTTTAAATAACTGCTACAGATGTTAATAAAGCCAAAATCCCACTCAAGGCAGAGCAGCCAGCTTAACCTGATCTGTGTAACACAAGCCAAAGAACCTGACTCACTAATCCTTGCCTCAAGCACCACTTATTTGGGAGACGCACAGTAGCTGCAGAAGCTGTTTTGTTAAGTTGCCAGGGATCATAACATCTGTATTAGCGATTAGTATGCTCTGTCTTTCACACCGCTTGATAATTCAAGGTGCAGTACAGTGTCCCAGCTATGTATTCCCATTACCTGAGAGCAAATTGCCCGCAAAGTACAGAGAGAAGCGCCTTTGCATATCCTCCACATCCTCTGTTTTTAATCAAAGCAGAACATGAAATACAAATCCAGCACATTTCTGTTTTCTTTCGTAGTAATGGTGAGGGAATCAGCAAAGAGGAGACAGCGAGCAGCTACCCTGCTCACTAGGCTACCCTTGCTCATCAGCACATAGCTACTTGGCTTGCAATACTGTCCACAATAAAGATTCAACATGAAGAGATATTGAAGATTCCCCACAGCCACCATTAAGGCCTTTCACCTCTGCACATACTAGATTTTCCAACATCATTTAGAGCCCACTAGTTTAAATCCTGCTAACACAATCAGCACAACAAATAAAACAACCAGCACTGTACACTTTCTCTTCAGGCACAGTAAAAGAGATCTAGTTCCCTCACAGACCATATTATGCTCTGTTAAAAACAGGAATAAAACTGGAATAACTCTGTTGACTAGACTGGAGTTATTCCAACAATACACTAATCAAAATGAGATCATAAGTTAACTCAATATATACAAACAGTGACAGCTGCTGGTTTCTATAGCAAAATATAGTAAATAATTATCATCAGAAACACAAGCACAACCAACACCTATGTACAATTCAATTACATACTTTCATGAAAATTACAGGTTCATAATTCTCATTAATTCAACTCCGCTAAATAAATGACATCCAAGCAGCAAAGCCAGCAACAAAATGCTATCCGAAAATCAGTCACAGAAGCAACACAAATTCCTACCCAATGTTTTTAGATTAAAAAACCACTGGTTTTACAGTTTTTTAAAAATGGTTTTAAATATCTTCAATATAATATTAAAGAATATGATTTTCCTATCAGCAGCGTATATAATCATAAAATCAAAATCTTATTTAAGTCACCAACAACTCATTTTCTTTCCATGAAGGTGTTTTAAGCATGATCTCAATCTTTTCTTCTACGAAATTCAAATAAGATAATCTAATCCATCAGTAATGTCCTCAAGATGGCCTCATACATGCAATGAATTAAACACTCTCAAATATTTTATTTTTTCAAAGTGGCAAAGACTCACTACATCCCAATCGTATTTCCCAGATGGTGTCATGAACCTCTTAACACTTCATTTCCATCATGTTCCATGTCTTGAGAAATCTGTTTTCAATCTTTCAAACACAAACAGAGCCTCCGCCCTCTGTCCCCTGATGCTAGATTCAGCAGTCCCCAGCCAACATATTCTTCATGTTCTTTTTAGGGTGAATAAATTCATCTCCTCCCTCATCAATCACATAGAAACCTTCAACGACACATTCATGTTCTTCACACTTCTTCATAAGTATATAATTTATGTCTTCTATGAAGAAATGGAGGATATGCATTCATCAGAAAAAAGTAGCTCCAAGTCAGTCTAGGAGAAGCATCTGCGAAGCTAACTTGACCCTACTCTTGCTCCCAGTGTATTGCAGTTGTGACCTACAGATACTGCTGCTTTTATATTTCATGTAGTGACCTGCTAATTCTCAGCTCTGCCTGCTCACAACGAAGAGCTCTAGAGGCATGTAAATCCAGTTCTGAGGATTTGGCTCAGTGTCTGTATGTGGAAAAATACAGAATGCATTGATCCGAGTTGAATTTCTAGAAGCTGGACAAGCTGGAGAGGTGGGCCTGTGTGAACCTCATGAGGTTCAACAAGGCCAAGTGCAAGGTCCTACACCTGGGTCGGGGTAATCCCCGCTATCAATACAGGCTGGGGGATGAAAGGGTCGAGAGCAGCCCTGCTGAGAGGGACTTGGGGGTACTGATAGACGAAAGGCTGGACGTGAGCCGGCAATGTGCGCTCTGGCAGCCCAGAGGGCCAACCGTGTCCTGGGCTGCATCAAGAGAAGCGTGGCCAGCAGGTTGAGAGAGGTGATTCTGCCCCTCTACTCTGCTCTGGTGAGACCTCACCTGGAGTATTGCGTTCAGCTCTGGAGCCCTCAGCACAAGAAGGACATGGAACTGTTGGAGCGAGTCCAAAGGAGGGCTACAAAAATGATCCGAGGGCTGGAGCACCTCTCCTATGAGGACAGGCTGAGAGAGTTGGGCTTGTTCAGCCTGGAGAAGAGAAGGCTGTGGGGAGACCTGATTGCAGCCTTTCAGTACTTAAAGGGAGCCTATAGGAAAGATGGGGACAATCTTTTTAGCAGAGACAGCAGTGACAGGATGAGGGGTAATGGTTTTAAACTAAAACAGGGTAGGTTTAGGCTGGATATAAGGAAGAAATTCTTTACAATGAGGGTGGTGAAACACTGGAATGGGTTGCCCAGAGAGGTAGCGGAGGCCCCATCCCTGGAAACATTCAAGACCAGGTTGGACAGGGCTCTGAGCAACCTGATCTAGTTAGTGGTGTCCCTGCTCACTGCGGGGGAGATGGACTAGATGACCTCTAGGGGTCCCTTCCAACCCAAAACTTTCTATGATTCTATGATGCTGAAATTCTATCTTTACATCTCCTTTGTCTTGCATCCAGTCGTTTCATTTTAGCAGAACGTTCCTACTGATGAGAGTGTTTTTCGTCCTTCAAGTGTCTAACAAAAGGATGACTTTGTGTCTCTGTCATTGCTGCCTTTCAAGATCCACACTGTACTTAACTTCAACCACACACAATTTTCTCTCTAGTGACAGAATAAGCCTTTCATTATAACCAAAGCATTCTGGGTCTTATTTTGCATAAGAAACCTAGGACTAGATGGACCACTGAAGTCCCTGAATCCAGTGGTCTGCATACACAATTAACCATACAAATTGACACCAGAAGAAGGCGGCTTCACAGAGTATCTGTTCCACATAGCCCTACAAATCTCAAAACGCATTCAGCATCCCATAGTAAGCTCCAGAAATTGACATAATTACGATGTGTGACATTTGAATGTGAAATCCAAATTTTATCTTTCTTGTGTATTAATGCCAGAACTTAGAATTCCAATGTTTGTCCTCAAATATTTCAGTATTTGTCCCAGAGTGCCTGTGTAACAAAATTCATGATGAATCAGTGGAGCTGACTGGACTGAAAACAACATTTTTGAAATCAACATTCTCCCAACTGACCGCAAGACTGCAAAACCAGGTTGTTCTTCCTTGTCCCTCTTTCTCACACTCCTAGCCATACAATGGCTGGGTTTTTGACAAGTTCTTTCCCAACACCTGTGTCTGGGAGCCTAGTGATTCTGGGGAGTGAGAGTTGTGTGCTTGAAAATCCCCAGCTAGAGACAAAGCAACAAAGTTACTCACCCCTTGCCACCCGGTAAATTATTTAGAATGAGGACCTGCATCATTATGATGAATTCTGCTCAGTATTTTCAAAAAATATTCATGAGCACCCCAGTTCCAGGAGAAGATGCTGGGTGCTGGATTCCAACGTGGCAGGCATACCTGCGATACTGCTGTTGATGCAAGTGCCTAAGCTCCAGAGAAAGTCACTTCCCTTTTTACATTAAAATTCCCACTGACTAGCAGCGAGAACTTCCCTTTTCACTAGGCAGGTTTTGGGACCATTCATCTGAGCTGCCTAAATCACACTTTATAGGTGCTTCATTCTGGTCTGGAATTCCATTTTGTGCATTTAAAATTTATGTCATTCAGCTTAACTTGCAGAACCCTGTATCTTGCCGGATTCATCTCTACCTCACTTTTGTGCGAGCTGGAAAACAAAGCCTAAGAAAGGAGAAAACAGCAAACACAGGAAACCGGTAAGCTGCTTTACCATCACCTGCCCAGAGCTCTAAGGCTCCATTCCTTCTTCTGTCACAGACTTGCTACCTTGTTACCTCCTCAAAGAATTGTGTTCCTAATCTGCAACCAGGGGAAGTCACTTGAAGAAATGCTGGGCATTCACAGCTATCTCTAAACTTGAGCATTTTACATACTCAAAACATATACACTGCCTTATGCAGACAGCTGCCCCTTCTGCCATTCTGCCATCACCAGAACAGCTACTGTTCGGTGTTTCTCAATTTGTAGCTTTGCAGTTTACTGACTTATGACTACCGTTGGTAGCTCCCCTGCCTACAAAACAGGATTATAATCATCCCCCATCTCAGAGGGAAATCAGTTCATTATTGATTAATTACTTGGTTTTGACTCCTCAGTAATAGGTTTTGCATGAATAAGTAACACTGTCCTCAGGTCTGAACAGTGTGACATAAACAATGCAGAGCCAAACTGCAGCTTCGCAAGGAGCAAACAGAATACTTCAGACCTGTTTAAGTTAGCGGCATTCATTACATGCTTCAGAAAAAATGTTACGTAACTTCATGATTAAATAATTAAAGACTGCACTCTATTGCACGTGTACCAGGATGGGAAATTCAGTCTGTATGGGCAACAGTCCATCTGGTATTTTGTGACTTCAGAGTGTTGCTTTTGTAACCTTGTAAATGATCTCTTAACTTAATCTTTATGTTCATTACACATACAAAATGACTACCAGCAGTGCTGCATGCAGTAGGAATGGATGCTAACTCATAAGCAAATGTGTATCACTTCTACACTACTATTATCTAAGTATCACATGCGAAACAAATCCAAACTCACATCTCTCATCATTTTCACCGCTTCCCTGGTCCTTCCCAGCTTTCTTGCACACATTGCCAGCCTCCTCTTAATATAAACTAACACATTGGTGTCCCTTCCTGTATAAGAGGAAAAAGAAACAGCATTAAGATAAAAAAGATAAAACAAAGGTTCACTTAATATTCCAACACAAAAGGAAACAGTTTTTGTGCCATTTTTTGTTACTTGCTATCATCAATGCTTTCACAATAATTCTGATAAAAAATTACCAAATTCTGCTGATTTAGATGTGGTATAACCTCACTGAAATCAGTGGAATTACTCCAGATATACAGTGGTATAAATAAGGACCTATGGGTTGCCCTTACACCTATGAAATATAAGCAGATCTGAAGGTACAGGGAACGCTACAGGGTATAGACCATCAAGTAATCAACTGAGGCAAGGGAAACCCCTATGAAATTAACATTGGCAAAAACTCGGTGGTCACACACAGAGCATTAAAATTAGTTATCAAATCACATATGTGGTTAAGACAAGAACATCCATGAAAATGCACGTTATATCCTGCCTCTTTTGTAAGTTATGATGTAGATGCTTGTTAACAGGTGATGCAGCGAAACAAATCCTCACCCTCTAACAGTCTTTTCCCTCAATGATTAGAAGAAAAGCAGCATACCCTGAACTTTCAGTTTACAGAGAGCCTTTACTTGTTATCCAGTTATCACCTTCAAATTCCTCACACTGCTAACTGTGGATGGCAAATTTACATGTTTCAGATATGACAGTCCTACATGCCGAAGATGCCCTAACAGCAAAGATGACAGAAACTAAACAGCTGCAATAATTATTCTCTTGGAGAATTCTTTCTTGTTTCATTTCTCATTCTCTTCCCTACAATCCCAATGTGAACTCTCAACCTGTTTCTGGACCAACAGGAAATGAGAGGACAGCTAATCATCTACAAAATTACCATATCGTGAAAATACAAGACACCTGCTACACATGATCTTTGTGCATAGCATGCAGTCTGTAAAGATTTCAGTCTGTTCCTAACATTTTCCAGTCTTTCACAATAAGAACAAGCTGTACACTGAAAACATTCCAAGTACCTACAAATTGTTTTAAAGCTGTGATTACAAATTTCAGACATATTGAAAGGTCTGACTTTAGAAGAAAAAATAAGTAAGGCAGGAATTTCTTTCGCTGTATTCTGTATAATGTAATTCCTTATCTCAGTACTGATTCCTATATATTTAATCCTAAGATGTAGCTAATAAACAATTTATTAGCTACATCTGTTTCAACACGTTTATGTAGTGTAATTAAGAGGTATATGTTTCAGGCCAAGCTTCTTTTCAGAAGGAATCGTCAAACGGCATTGACTTGCTATGAAAGCAAGATAACCTTTCAGTCCATAATTTTCTGAGGTGACTAATGATTTGGGGTGACTAACATGAGTCACTTTAAAAAGAAGATTGACCACACTTTCTATAAACTAGCACCTTTTGAAAGAAGTTAAACTGGGTACTCACAGTCATTATTTACTCTTAAAATTCACAGTCCAACATAAAATACTGTATGAAGGAGATGGAAGACATGAATAAACAGAAATATAAAGCAATATGCTGTTGTTCAATAAATTAGTAGTAGCCATCTAGCACACACAGGCTACAGAAATAGCATACTTCTATTTGCCTGCACAAACTTAACCAGGTTATCTTGGACATAAGCATCGTGACAGTGTTTTAATTACTCTTACTCTGTATTTTTCATAGAATTGCTGTCATTTTCTGTGCTCAGGATGGATTGAGTGCACAAATTAAGGTTTCACAGACAACCACAAGCCTGCTACAGCCTGAAAACAGCTTCAAGGGCTCAGCTGCTATATACTTCTGTTTTCTCCAAAAATAAGCAAATCATCCTAAATACCATTTTATAACCAACAGACATTTAGAATAGTACCCCAAAGCTTCATAAAACCTCAGGTTTTCAGGTATAGACTTGTGTACACTTTTGAAACCAGAGATCACAGACAATTTCACTATGCACAATTTTTATCAGCAATCTTTAAGTCATGTGAGATAGCCAGAGGCTGTGAATTTAGGTCCTGAGAAATGTGAAGATGCCCAAAGTATGTTAGCACTAGTACTTACGTAAGTAATTGCTATTATTTTTGCCTGAGGTATCCACTATAGACTAGAAATAACCTAGACTGTTTGCCTTATTTATCTATCTATTCATTTGCCGCCTGTGAACCCTTGTGTATTTTCTTAGGTTTAAGAAGCATCTAACAAATATCACCACAGCAGCTGAATCTGCTTATTCAAAATTAAAAAAAAAAAACCCACAAAAAACTAGACTTTTAATTAGAGCACAGTATTATTCCAGTTCTTAATTTTTATGTTTCTGTGACCTTTCTTAATTTATGCAACTAACTTTTCAAATGTCACACTGACAAATGGGTGTCATTAACTTTTATACAGAACAATGTGGTGTACATATTTACCCTCACAGCTGATGGAAAAAAGCTGGCAAAGCATCACTTCACTCCTGTTTCCATCATTCTTTACCGCCTTTTCACAACATGAGCCCTTGTTTTCAAAATGGCTAAGGGCACTTCAGTGTAACTTCCTAAAACAGTGTCCAGCATTTTCTGAACATCAGATCTCTTCTGGCTCTGCTACCTTTTCTTTTCTGTTAAGTACATTCTACCATATTTTCTGCCACGATGAAGAAAATGTGCATCTGTAACCTAAGCATTTCCAACTCAGCAACAGAATCAAGTAAAAACACTGAAACAGAATAGTCTGGCTTCAGCGCTATATTCTAGCCAGTGTTAAATACTGGAAACATAGTTCCAAGAGGGAAAAAATACCCACAAAACCCCCCAAAGAACTCCCTTGGAACTCCTCTCCCTTTAGAAATGGCTATTCCCTCCAAAGAAACTTACTGTGTTGGGCTTCGTACTGGGCACCATGGTGCTGTAACTGCTGACTGCGCCTGTAACAGCCCTCTCCAGCTTTCAGAGCCTGCTTGAACAGTTTCTCTGCTTCTACAATTGTTGTTGCTTCCTCTTCAGCCAAGAGAATATAGGCAGTAGCACACCTGCATAAATGTCAAGAGGAAAAACCATGAGAAAGTTGCATGAAGTAACAGCTATACAACGACACGCACACTGGCAAGGATGTACCAAATACAGAGGCAGTGGAGTTTTGTCCATGTATCTTTCTGATGAACTATTCTGATGAATAAATATTCTGGCTACCAGATCACGACTCTCATTTGTAGGTACTGTATCACTCAGTCACTTGAGTAAACCTACTGACAGCTTCTCCAGAAAGGAAAGCACTGTCTCACTAAGCACTCATGGCCTACATCACTAAAACTTCTTCTGGAAACCAAGACTAGTTTTATGTTCTGTTGTTTTAAGATAACGTGACTCTACTACTGTAATGGTATGAGAAAAATCAATAGACCTATAACATTTGCCGTATGCAAAGAACAGATTATCAATGTATTTGTAGAGATTAAAAAACAACAACAACAACCCGAAACAAAAATCCCAAAAGAGAAAAGCAGCTTTAGGAATACACAGAAAGGTGAAATGCATGGTGGGAGTCACCTCGTCCAGCTTTTAGCCGTCTAGTTGAGATCTTATAACTACCTGTGCCCCTCCACCTCCATCACGAAGTATCTTCACAAAGCCATTCCTTTCACACGTGCAAACATCTGTCTAAGAATAGGGTGAATTGCTGAACGGAGGTGACTCTCTCACTGACTAGAGTGAGCCCAGGCAACTACTTTAAACCCAACAGCCACATTTTTAGCAGCTGAACTTCGGTGGGATCTAGCCTGTTGACTTCTTTCCAACACAAAGCACAGCGCTGATAAAATTCTTCTTTATACAGAAACAGAATTGGGCTGCAGCTGCCTCTAGCTGTGCTTCACAAAGAGTCATCAGCTGAAGAACAGGCAACAACAGGTCTGGGTGAAAACAAGCATCCAGGCACCAGTACTGTGGCCCACCCAGCTGGAAAGCAGCTTGGCAGAAAAGGATTTGGGGTCCTGGTGGACACCAAGTTGACCATGAGCCAGCAATGTGCCGTTGCTCTCTCAGTTAAACTGCTGTCCGGGAACAAAAATTTCTTTTTCTCCTTATGATGAAACACATGAAGGACAATCCATAAGGCACCAGTTTATGGAATTCTAGAATGCAGTGATCTCTGACAGCACCCTAAAGGTCTCTCGCTGCTTTATGCACTTTGGCAACATTTACAGTTTGTCACGCCAGTAAAGCATCACAGCACTGAGTTTATTGTGGGGTCTCAGAATACCACACTCCTCATTGAGAAAATAAATAATGGACTCAAAGACCAAACGTCCCAGAAAATTATGTCATATTCTCTCACACTATGAAATTAATATTTCAGAAGGTGTTTATGAGTCCCTTCTTTCTTGCCTCTGTTCAGGATGACTGACAAATCTAAAAGGGAACTTTCCATCCCATAAATGCATATTTCATATGCTCGTCAGAACACAACTTAATTAACACTTCGCTATGCTGATCCAAAGCCTGCTGACATCAATGGGAAGACTCCCATTGTCATCACTGCCCTAAGGATCTTCTGCATGGCTAGCACAACATGCAACCGTGCTTTCTTCCTCCCATTGTAGGCCTTCCTGTGACAGGCCTGTAATCACGGTTAAAAATTACTGTAGCAAACCCCCTGCCTTCAGCTATCATCAAGTGGATTTTTAAATGACAGGAAAAAAGTGTTAATGTTGTTGTCACTCACTCATTCAATTCCAAAGCTTCATGAGCTGCAGAAATTCGGGCTTGAGGGTTTCTCTCTCTCCAGGCTTTTTGCATTACTATTCAATAAAAAAAGCATAACAGGGACATATCAGTCATTATACCGTCAACAAGGAGAATCTACTGCATTATAACAACAGAATTTATTGCTCTCAGCCTGATTCACTACAGAGCATTTCAAAGAGCTCAGTGATCACTCAAAAGAAACATAATATCTGCTGGGAAGACCACACAGCAAGGCACACACGGTCCAGGAGGTTCCTGCAGAGCAGTGATGACAACTTTTTGACACAGGTGGTGGAGGAGCCAACTAGGAGAAGCGCTCTGCTGGACCTTGTACTAACAAACAAGGACTGGTTGAGGATATGAAGGATGGGGGCAGCCTTGGCTGCAGTGACCATGAGATGGTGGAGTTCAGATTCCTGCGTGGAGGAAGCAGGGCACTAAGTAGGACCACAGCCTTGGACTTCAGGAGAGCTAACTTTGGCCTCTTCAAGGACCTACTTGGAGGAATCCCATGGGTTAGAGCTCAAGAAGGTAGGGGGATCCAAGAGAGCTGGTTGCTATTTAAACATCACTTCCTTCATGCTCAACATTAGTGCATCCCCCTGAGTAAGAAATCAAGCAAATGAGGTAGGAAACTTGCACAGATGAGCAAGGAACTTCTATGAAAACTCAAACAGAAGAGAAAGGTCTACGGAATGTGGAAAGAGGAACAGGCCACTTAGGAAGAATGCAGCAATGTTGTCAGAGCATGCAGGGAAGCAAAGAGGAAGGTTAAGGTGCACCTGGAATTAAATCGGGCAAGGGATGTCAAAGACAACAAGAAGAGTTTCTTCGAGTACATCAATAGCAAACAGAAGACTAAGGAAAATGAGGGGCTGCTGCTGAACAAGGTGGGTGCTCTGGTGATGGAGGATGCAGAGAAGGTGGAGTAACTGAATGCCTTCTTTGCTTCAGTCTTCCCTGCTAAGGCTGGCCCTCAGGAATCCCAGTCCCTGGAGGTAAGAAAGAAAGCCTGCAGAAAGGATGATCTTCCCTTGATCAAGGAGGACTGTGTGAGAGATCACTTAAGCAATCTGGACATCCACAAATCCATGGGACCTGATGGAATGCACCCACGAGTGCTGAGGGAGTTGGCAGATGTCATTGCTGAGCCACTCTCCATCATCTTTGAGAGGTCCTGAAGAAAAGGAGAAGTGCCTGAGGACTGCAGGAAAGCCAGTGTCACTCCAGTGTTCAAAAAGGGCAAGAAGGAGGACCCAGGGAACTACAGGCCAGTCAGCCTCACCTCCATCCCAGGAAGGGTGATGGAGCAGCTCATTCTGGATGTCACCTCTAAGCACATGGAGGAAAAGAAGGTTATCAGGTCTAGTCAACTTGGAATCAACAAGGGGAAATCATGCCTGACCAATCCAACAGCCTTCTAAGATGGCATGACCGGGTGGGTGGATGAGGGGAGAGCAGTGGATGTTGTCTACCTAGACTTCAGCAAGGGTTTTGACACTGCCTCCTATAACATCCTCCTAGGGAAGCTCAAGAAGTGTGGGCTAGATGAGTGGTCAGTGAGGTGGATTGAGAACTGGCTGAATGGCAGAGCTCAGAGGGCTGTCATCAGCGGGGCTGAGTCTAGTTGGAGGCTGGTAACTAGTGGTGTCCCTCAGGGGTCAGTACTGGGCCCAGTCTTGTTTAACTTCTTCATCAACGACCTGGATGAAGAGTTACAATGTACCCTCAGCAAGTTTGCTGATGACACCAAACTGGGAGGTGTGGTAGATACACCAGAAGGCTGTGCTGCCATTCAGCGTGACCTGGACAGGCTGGAGAGTTGGGCAGAGAGGAACCTGATGAAGTTCAACAAGGGCAAATGCAGGGTCCTGCACCTGAGGAGGAACAACCCCATGCACCAGTACAGGCTTGGGGTGGACCTGCTGGAGAGCAGCTCTGTGGAGAGGGACCTGAGAGTGCTGGTGGATGACAAGTTGACCATGAGCCAGCAGTGTGCCCTGGCTGCCAAGAAGGCCAATGGGATCCTGGGGTGCATCAAGAGGAGTGTGGCCAGCAGGTCGAGGGAGGTTCTCCTCCCGCTCCACACTGCCCTAGTGAGGCCCCATCTGGAGTACTCTGTCCAGTTCTGGGCTCCCCACTTCAAGAAAGATGAGGAGCTACTGGAGAGAGTCCAGCGGAGGGCTACAAGGATGATGAGGGGACTGGAGCATCTCTGCTACGAGGGAAGGCTGTGGGAGCTGAGCTTGTTTAGCCCGAAGAAGAGAATGCTGAGAGTGGACCTTATAAATGCTTATAAATATCTGAAGGGTGGGTGTCAAGAGGATGGGGCCAGACTCTTTTCAGTGGTGCCCAGCAACAGGACAAGGGGCAGTGAGCATGAACTGAAGCACAGGAAGTTCCACCTGAACACAAGGAAGAACTTGCTTACTCTGAGGGTGACAGAGCACTGGAGCAGGCTACCCAGAGGACCTGTGGAGTCTCCTTCTCTGGGGATATTCAAAACTCTCCCGGATGATGCCCTCTGCAGCCTGCTCCAGGTGATCTTGCTTTGGCAGGGGGGTTGAACAAGGTGATCCCCAGAGGCCCTTTCCAACCCCTATTGTTTTATTACCACTCTGTGATAATCAATGTGAGCTTTTGTCCCACTCACCTTAATTCTTTCATTTAATTAAACATTTTTTCCATGGGAAAATCTGACAGAGAGATCATGCCATCTGCACTGTCACATACAGAGGTGACAAGCAGCTTTTTCCTCTTGGGGAAATCAATTCCACAGGGCACAAGAGAATACAGGGAGAGTTTGAATTCTCATTCTAGTTCCTTACAGTGCTGTTGCTTTAGGTGACTGTTAAATGGAAACTACACCCAGGCTAATAATACCACCTCATAATTAGCCCACTGAGTTCAGAAAACAGGATTCATGTTTATTGTGTGTCAAAAAGGCGCAGTATGTTCTCCTTTGTAACTAAGCCCTCAGAATGGAGTGCCCAGCAGTCAGTATCTCTTATTTCCCAAGAGACAAAGAAGATTTGTCTCTTCAGAGGCAAATTCTGATAATCGAAATCACTGTCGCACATTTTTAGCAGAGCCAAAGTCTGCATGTGGACTTAACAGTAAAGGTTTAGTCAGTTGTAGATGTGTTGTTCCCATTTTTTACAGAGCTTCTAACTACATCAGGGTATGAAATACAGGGCAAGTTATACATAAGCTCGCTCTCTTCTGTCAGACTAAATGAGACCTGGATAATGTAACTCAACAAACTACACTGCAGCTGGAGGCAAAGTAAGCTATACGTGTTTGAAGCCACTGCAAAAAAAAGGAGGAAAAACCAAGTCTTTACACTTGCAAATGGTACCTTGAATGACTTCAGCAAGAAGGTAGAATAGTGACACAAATTAGGCAGGCAGTTTATATCTATACAGATACTTGTTCAGATCTAGAATACTACAAATCCAACAGCAACAGCTTTCCAGACACAATCAAACTCTTGCCTTTCCTTATCTGCTGGAGAGAACTGATGTCTGACTGCATTTTTCTTGCATCATTTTAAAACAATCATTAACCTATTACCAAAAACAGTTGTTCACAAGGTCTCTTACTAGCATCTGCAGGCCGTAAATGATCTGTGTCACATGTAAAGAATGTCTGATGGTCCTGTGCTGAAAGATTCATATCGTAGTAAGTCAAAGGTTCTCTTCCAGTTACCCATGTATACCTGTAAACAGGCCAACAAAGAGACATTTGGGTTAATGAGGTCACATTTGGCAAAATGAATCTAGAAAAGAACCCTAGACATTAAAGACAGGCATAGCCTAACAAGTTCACCCAGCCAATCTCCTAACCAACACACACTGCATTTCACTGTAATGTGATGGTGCGACAGTAGTTGAACCTAAGCTAATGAGGATGTTGGCAAGTCCAGACTGGAAATCAGTGACAGACGTATTAAAACATTAAGACTACAGGAAACCTAGATATAATTCATTGGATTGTTTCTTACAACTGATTTGAACAGAATTACTGTATTAACAGTACCAGGTACACTGCACACAGGTTTTCCATTTTATTATAAGATTGCCAAAAATTGCAGAAAGAACAAGTGCATGAATTTAAACTCCTTTTCATTCAGAAACATTTTACAAATGACACAAAAACCTGGTATGAGCATGCGTGTCAACAGTTGGTTTTATTTTTCTATCTCTGAGTTAGATTACCGGAAAAGTACAGTTAAGGTCCTTAACCCAGTACTATGCCTGAAACTGTAACATGATAGCACTTACCGATTATATTCAGCTCCTCTGAACAGATTTAAAGGATTTCGCCAGACTTTGCATTCTGTCATAAACAGAAACACACAATAATGAATCTCTCCCAAATTACAATGGCACTTGAAGTTTGTCAGAAACATCAGTTACCTTCTAATGAGGCTTATCAAATAACTTCTATTTTTTCTCGGTATAAAATGGGAAAAAAAAAAAACAAAAGCACAGAGATGCAGGTAACCAGATTGTTTTGCCCTTTTAAAATAATAATTTAATTATAAATTAGTGTCAACAAATGCTATTATTCTAGACAAATAACCACTAACAAAGCTCCAAATGCTAGATGAAAAGATAATACTGATTAGTGCCAAGACTCAACATTTACCATAATGCAGAATTGAAGAGGCATCACACTGGGTTACTGCACTGAAAAACAGCAATTAATTCAGTCCCTATGGACTTGCTACTTCTACAGAAAAACTTTGCTGTCTATTTAATACTGTAAATCACTGAGAACCTCAGCTACAGTTGCCAAATTTAATCCCTCCTTAGTTCATGAAGTAAAACATCCACGGCAACATCTGCTAACCTTACTGAAGTTATAAGCATCCCAGGGCTGACAAAGGATGCTGAAGTTGATTGGCAGAGAAAAGTTCATTGCATTGCAAAGGTTTGGGAACACTAAAAGCCTTTCATGTATTTCTCTCATGGGGAAAAAAAACGTAAGTTCTTCACACTACAGGTAGGAAGAAATAAGAAAATCCACAACACCGCAATTTAAAATAGAACTAAAAAAAAAAAAAAAAAATCACAAAAATCAGTTTCTACTGCTTCTGAAAAGGTGAGGTCTTGATTCTGGCTTTTATTCCTTTAATTTAACATCAGATTTTATCTCCTCATTTCAACAAAGACAACTCACTCCAGCGAAGGTGAGACTAGAATTAAACCCAGTATTTGCAATGAAGACTCACTCAGAGGCAGCATGTCGTTCCACCCCAAATCTGCTACTGGATGACCCCTCACATGGTGCTCTGCAAAAACTCATCAGTAGCACCAGCCCTGCAGCATTTCACCAGCTGCTTTCCACCACCAAAAGACAACCAGAACATTTCTTCCCTGTGAAACTCTGTGACATCGTTTCTAAAGTGATCACAGGAACAGTTTTCTGGTGAGATACTGAGTCAGCAGGGTATCTACCCTACTTTACACAACACTGGTAAGCATATGCCTGTGTTCTTTATGCCTCTTCCATTAAAGAAAGAGACAGAAAAACAGAACAGCGAGTCAAGCCCTTCTCTTTTCTCATGGTCATAGCTCCCACTTCTGAGTTTGAGGCTGAACTGGCACAGAGAGAAGGCATTTTACATAAATTATTTGCAATAACATAATGACACCTGAAGCTACACAAAAACTAGTCAAGGGGCACAGAAGGCAGGTCCTCAGCTTGGTGCCTACATTACCTAACACGTGCATGGACAGAGACGGGGAAGGGAAGATGTCTGGGAAGGGAGCATTGATTACACATCTACATCTTTCAACTAACCACTTCAGCAGGCAGCTAGTATCAGAAAGCTCTGCTAGTTTACTCAGCAGAAGTGCTCGATCAACATTCAGCCGTTCTGCTGTGCAGCCAGAGGGTATGGCTGTTTGACAAGCTTCAGTCTGACAGTTTTTACATAACATGACTTTCAAACCATAGCAAATATTAAATAAACTTCAGTCTTCTCAGTTCCAGAGGTACAATTCAACGGCTTGGGTTACTCTGTTTGCAACCAACAAGATTAGGCAACAACTATTTGATCACAGTGACGCTATTCTTCTCGCTCGTCTTATTTAAGTGGTTACACTTTATCCGAAGTACACAGTACTTCAGCACTGTAGCAGGGAAAGGGGGAACTGGGGGACGAAAAGGGGAGGCGAAGAAGGGATTTTATTACCACCTCCTGTCCTGTGGGCAGTCTGACATCTCTCTGGCTAGTTAAACACGATAGGCTCTTTGTTGCTTTCGTCTTGGTATCTGCTGATACCGTGGCCTCAGTACAACCACCATTTTCCTGACCTTTCTGAAGGCAAAGATATGTCACCACAGTCAAACATCTACAGACGAAAACAAGGTAAGCCAAGTGAAAAAGCCACCTTCACCTTGTTGGACAGTGAAAGAAATATCCCAGTGCTGACACATGGTAAATTGAAAAGGCTGTCTTTTCTGTTATGTTACAGCTAATAATATAAGTACGTCCTTATTTTATATAAGCAATTAGGATTTACTGAGGATTAATCTTTCAGCTCCTTGTTTAATGATCAAGTTTTGTGCACTGATATCTTTCTGAAGGCACAAATAACAGGCTATCTGTACAGACACACTACCCAGAGACACTCCGAAGTACCAATGCACTGAAATCAAACACACTCCTCGACTATTTCTTTCTATCAGAAAAGTCGAGATGCTCGGGTGAACCTTGTTAGTAAAAAAACTGTGCCTTCTGCTTTAAAACGATGGGAGTTATTTCAGAGCTGCTGAAGTGTGACTGAGCACACTGATGAGTGCACACAGGTGTTTCCAAGCCACCCCATGATTTCTGCCAGTTCACCCAAATCTAATATCCTGGACCATGCAGTGCTGCTATTCACAGCCTCTCCTCAGATGGGAGTGACAACAGCTGAGTTTGCCATGCTACACGCCACTTAGGCTTCCCTAAGTAGAAGCACCCAGTAGAGAGGGAGGTTTTTTGAGGCCATCTATGTTATTTAACTTGTGAGGTCAAAGCTAGGTTTTGTTTGCTTGTTTTCATGAACACTGAAGACCAGCAGTAAAATTTGCCAGGTACAGACATAGGCACCTCAGCTGCTAACAATAATGTTTTCTCCATAACCAAATTTGTTGGGTTTTTTCATTGTAAATGAAATAAACATATGTATATTGTAATATGTAAATTTTACTTGTAAATTCTGATACACCTTAAAAGCCTGCAAGGGAAATAAATTTAACGAAACCATAATTGATTCTAGGGGCACATCCCTAATGAAAGCTAAATTAATTTCCCATATTAAGATTATGGCCTGCATGCCAAACTAGGGCTGAAACAGGTAAGCTTCGTTTTAAAAACGAGGAACACAAGCCGAGATGCTCCTGCCCTGATTTTCTTTAACAGTCAGTATCTCCAACTTTAGCCAGAAGCAATAGTATTTCAGCATCTTCTGGGCTAAGTTTTCAATTCATCCCCTCCAGACAGGTGAGTCATCCAAGCAGGGTGACGAGTTGCCCTAGGACTCGTCTTCAGTCCAGGAAGACCAGTGCTTGGAGGCTGATTCATTTTAGGCAGACACTGGCCTGTCTCTCAGAGGAACCATCCGCGGGCAACCAGGTACCCGACTCCAACTGCCTCAGCGGAATCCCAGACCCCGTGATGCAAATGAAGTGACCCGCAGGGACAGTCCTCCTGCAGCAGAGCTGTAACAGGACTCACGCTGCCGCAGCTCAAAAGGCTGACCTAAGAGCTGACGACTTCTGATTTAACACTGCCTTTTTCACCAGAGCAAGTAGATCTGTATTTTCTACAGTAATATATAAACGCACAACAAAAATTACATGAGCGGTGTTAAGTGTACGAGTTGTAAGGCTCTCAAAACACCCCCTCAATCATGTGTTCATTCAGAATAATCATATGCATTAGAACAGAAGCCCCAGCGTGTCAAGGCCAACTTTAAAGGCTTGAATGGCTTGGAGTCAGACACCTTCAGCCCGATTGGCAGCACCCACTCCTTGCGCTGAAACTCACGGGGGCTGTGAATCCCTGGAAGCTCACCAAAACCCAGCCCCAAATGCCTGAAATCAGGGCCCCTGAACTGGACGCCTTTTTTTCAAAACCTGACTGCGTTAAGACTTGCCCAAAATCACATCAGTAGCAGAGTCAGGAACAGAACAAGCCCTTCAGCTATTAAAAGCTGCTGTGCTTCCATTTACTGAAGTGAAATCCAAATGTTGTTCCCACACCATTTACATTATCCAAAAAATAAAGCTATGCAAAAGCAAATGTGCATTCCCAACGTCCTTTTCTGATTTTCTTTTCCAGTATTAGTTTATTCAAAAGAATTTAAATAAAACTACTGCCTGCCTTTAGAAATGATATTGCAGAAAGTGCACGTGCAATTCGGCAGGGCTTTCAGAACAAGCGGGAAATGGAGGCACCAGCAGCGCAGCCTGAGCAACAAGCGCTGCATGAGTTTGGAAAGACAGAACTAGCCACAGCAATTAACGAAGCAGCTCTGCCTTTTATTTGAGAAAAAAACAAGTTTAAAGGAAGCCTCGTCTGGCCTCACGGCTCAGCGCGAGATGGTGTTTGTAGGGTGGGCGCCTGAGGTGCGTCCAGCTCCCGCCGCCATGACAGGCCTGGGCCAAAGCCGAGCGCGGCACCCCCGGGCGAGGCACATGCGGGGCGTCCCGGGGCCCACGGCAGCCCCGTTCTGCGGCCCACCAGCGGCGGGGGGGGTGAGGCGGAGGGACGAGGGCCACCCGCCGCCCCTCACCTACCTGAGACGCTCTGCCGGCTGGAGTCCGCGTCCCCGTTGGCGGCGCTGGCGGCGCTGGGCGCGCTGTTGTCCACGCCGCCCAGCAGGGGGCGCAGGTGGCTCACCGAGACCTGCTCGATGAAGGACGTGCCGTACTTCCGGAAGTACCACCACTCGAAGATCTGCAACGGACGGCCAGAGCGCGCGCGTCAGCGCAGCCTCACCGCCCGCCCCGCCCCGCCCCGCGCCGCGCCGCGCCCCCGGCCCCCAGCGCCGCGGCGGGCACCGAGGAGTCTCCTGCCCCCCGCGGCGTACCCAGAGCTGGCATTTGACCCGAGCCCATCGCTTTAAAAACCTCCTTTTACAGGAGGTGAAAAACCTCCATCCTGTACAGGAATTTTTTAAATTTTTTAAATTTATTTTTACCTGAAGAACCTTCACGTCAAATTATTTCTTTTTAAACGAATTTACCGAACAAACTCCAGGAAGCTGAATCCTATTCCTTTCAGGACTTCTCCCCCCCCCCCCCCCCCAGCTGAACTGTGTTTTGTTTTCTTCAGTGACATGGGCTGATTCCGAACTAATTTTATTTTCAGGCTTTTGGTTCAGCTAGCAACACAGAAAAAAAAAATACTACTTGCAGAGCTCTACCTTGAAAATCATTCCACCGCCTAAAAGAACCCCTTATAATTGAAATTATTTACACAAACATATGTTTGTGGTATTTTCACCAAGAAATTCTACTCTTGGGTAAAAATACACGTGTTTCAGGAAACCACATGAGCCTGGAAATGAAGACTGTTTCATGCAAACAGGGAAAAGGCTGTGACTGTAAAAACTGTAAAAGCACGCGTGCCTGTAACGAGGATGTAACATGAGTGTATTTTGCAGTTGCACTTGCACCATCACCAAAACGTCTATACATCAACTGGAGCAAAAATCAAAATCAAAGAGGTTTTGAAAAATCTGGCAGTACTTCGCAGTATTGATTACACCAGAAACTGTGGGTGAACGATCTTTGGCCTTCCTATAGTACTCAGTGTCTCCATGTTTTAATGCCAGCGATGAAAGCTTTTAAAGGCCTCTACCAAAAAAAAAAAAAAAAAAGGTTATTTATTAATTCTTACTATGGCTAGGCACAATCAGCAGCAAGCGAAAGGACTGCCCTCACATCTTTGCCACCACCGGCGCACCGTTGTGCAGGTTCTGGCGGGCCGGCCAGGAGCCCGCGGGCTCTGGAAGGCCTCCTTGGAGTCTACCTGCTGCAAAGAGGTTCAGGCAGGGCTCCACGCTCTCATTCCCACGGTATTTTTTAATTTTTAATTTCTCTTGAGCTCTTTATATAATTGAACTGACTTCTGCCTCCATGGGACTGACATTTTTTTCCCCTTTATACCATTCCATACGGGAAAACTGGAGGAGAAACCTTCTGGCATAGTAGGAAAATGTTCTTTTCCAAAGGATACTCCAGCGCATTCTGCACTGGGGCTTCCCCCAAATTCAGCTGTGCTGTTAAAGCACTTAGAGCATTCATATGGAGGAAGCTGACCCTAGCTGCACTGGAACAGAGTGGGAATGTAGCTGGTGGCCCACTTGAGATCTGGCAGCCCTGGAGATCACTCGGTCCCCAAAACAATCTAATGGGTCTTCTAGGAGACATCAACAAGGAAGAATGAAGCGGTCTGATGAGGAGAAGACAGAAGGGCTATGTGAACACATAAGGGTCACAAGCACTTGGGAAGATAAACAGATGGTCACAGAGAAACCAGAACATAAACACACCCACATCTTTGTGAACTCTACGTCCCAGGCAAATCGCCGAAAACCCACACAGCCTGGACAGTTTCTCCTTACACAGGCTCCACAGCGCGTTTGTCACTGTACTCGTTCCATCGGCACCGCGCTTGCAGCAGCACCCAGGTGGGAATCCTGGGACAGAATGCTAAGGAATATCACTAACACTTGCTCCCCACAAGCACCACTGCCTACAAATGCTGGAGATGGTGGACAGGCAGCTGGCACAGGTGAGCTACCTTTGGCTTTAGCTGTTCTCATGCTCTTAGGCACACAACACTTTCTAAAGGGTTTAGAATTTAAATCTTATGATCTAAGAGAGCATCACAGCCGAAGCAGGCGGCATGTGGCTGACCACGAGAGAAAGGCTGTTCCGTGAGATAGAGTCACAGATCTGCCGTGAGCATCTGTTTCTGGTTTGTCTTTGGAAGCTTTGACGCTTGAACAAATCAAGGCACGCAAGCCACAGCTGTACCTGCCCAAGGCCTCAGAAGGAGTGGCTGTTGGGCATCAAAGATGATGATAGTCTTGTACTGAGGCAAGGCACACTTGGTAAGAGTATCCCTGCAGCACAAGCCAGGGACTGAATGTATTGCCAGACTGGCCGCTTAAAACTGTTGGCAGTTACAGACCATATCTAAAAAGCTTTGTACTTTCTTTAAGAGTAGAAAAAAACAGATTTTTCAAAATGTGCTAATGAATTCCTGCTCATCGTTCAATCATAATCAGCTTTTAGATAAAAAGTCGGAGAGGGAGAGTGAGCAGCAGCACAAGAGCATGCTTGATCCCACTTGCCCTGCACAAATGTACACCAGCTGGAAAACTGTCACACTGAATTTCAATGAAACTGAGGATACAAGCAGAAAGAATGTATATATACGTGGTCTCTACTGCAGTTCAGCCGAATGACAGGAACTTGCTGTAAGTCTGCCTCCCTAGACTTACAAACATAAATTACTTTAAAAAATGGCATTAAAGCTTGTACATTGTTTAAGGCAGATTTGAAAAATACTTGCAATGTTGAGTGAATCCAGTGCCAGGATACATCAGCCAGATCTCAGTGCATATGGTCACTTAGAAATTAAAGCCATTAATCATTATCATAATAAGCCTTTGCTTGGAGTGATTTGTTCAGGGTGTATGAGAAGGTAATCTGTAATCTGGTACTGAAGTCAAAACAATACATTCTCTTCACAGAATTTTTGCACCCTTCTCAGTGTCAGCTGTTTTGAAACCTGGTTTCTATAAATCAAATCTGATTTCTAACTGCACCAGCCAGTTTGAAAGCAATGTGAAGTCAACAAGCTTTTGCCAGTTCAGCAGACGAGAGATCATCTGGCAGAATAATAGCTGACTGTAAGGATTAATTACCCACTGAAAGAGATCCGGATCAGAGAGGAAATTAAGGCAAAAAATCATTTTGCACCACTTCTGAAAGGAAAGGCCACCTCATTTCTGTCATATACATACAGTAGGAAGGGAGCTCATCTTCACAGACCTTGTCCCCTTCACAGCAGTGGCAAACTTCTCCGGGCTCTTTCTAATTGGTGCCTGTCCTTTCAAATTGGAACAGGGTCAAACATCTCCAAACCCTCAAGGGATCTTTGAAACCATTATGTTCACAAAGGCCAAGTTAAAGCCCTGTTCTGAACATTTCCAGCTTTGTGGAATCCAAAACTAGAACTTTTATTTTTTAATCTAGTATGGGTAATGCTTAATGTAAGAGCATTTGATTTCAGAAAACCTTTATTGATGATTTCTAGAAATGCAAGGCTATGATAAAACAACTTACAGGTGACAAATATATCTGGGTTAAGTAAGAGCTGGTTAAACAGTCATCGGTCTTCTTAATGCAGTTGACATACTTGCTTTGGACTTTTTTTTGCTGTTGCTTCTCTGTGCAGATACTTGTTTTCCCCTGTGCAATGAAAATGTTACAATTGTCCTCTTTTGTATCTCCGCTCTCACATACAGACAATCCCAGACCATTTTAGTTCTCTGTGCAGCAACAAATCTATTCTGCATCACTTGGATATCTGATCACAAATGCATCGATTCACAAGGGATGGTTTTGAAGGTGGCTCTCACTGGACCAAGGAGTGATGTCTATCAGCAATTTGAATTATGCTTTCCTGTTCATCATATCCGAGACAGGCATCCTTTCTTACAGTGAATGCTCTCTGTAGTCCTCTCCCAGCGTGTGTGGATTCACTCTTCAACAGAAGCACCAAAGGATTTTGTTTGCCGGCGACTTCCACAGCTCAGAGTTCTTATTCAGCCTTGTAATGAGGCTTGCAGATCTCAGAGGAGTAAGATCTGGAGTAAGTACTCTTCCAGTATGAGGGGTAGTAACAACAAATTTAGTAGATCTAAACGAAACTTACTCTTGAGGAACAGGATAATGACAGCAGAACTTGATTCCATAGTTAAGCCTGTTTGATAAATACAACAGCCGCACAGGTCTGGCTGGCGCAGTCATCCGTGCCGTTTCTTTGCTAGCACACTGCCTGTGCCAGCTCTCCCAGGCAATCACTGGGCACGTTCTAGGGATATCACAGCCCGGGGGCTGTTTCCAGTAGGCAGTATGGAAAAGATCATCCTGGTTTAGGAGGCAAGACTGTTTATCCATAGGGATCTTACTACACAATGCCACCTGCCTTTGGACAAAGCAAGCCCCTGGTCTGTTTTATTTAGCTGTTTGGGGTAGCCAGTGTCTCAAGCAGATCCTCCCATCCTGCCCCGCTCGGTTCTAGGAAATAGTACACCTCTGACCATGCTCTCTGTGTATCAGCCTTGAAGGCTATGCACCCCACTCCTTCTGGATGAAATACATCCATTTAGCATTCTCTTAGGCTCTGCCTCTGGTTTCAGAACCCCCATTTGTCTTACCTCAGGGAGCCAGCATGACAAGATACATGCACTGCTAACGAGCAGCTTAGTCAAAATAAACAGCTATTTACTTATACTTCATCTACCCCTGGAAATACAGAAATGGGAAAGAAAATAATATATTGCCTGGACTAAGTATAGTACTCTCAGCACTGGGTAGGCCCCAGCTACTTGTGATACCTTTCTCTTGTCTGCGGACTGGGTTATAGTCTGCCTTCCTACAGACCCTTCCTCTCTCATCTGCTCCTTGACAAGTGCTTCCTCTTTATTAGGAATTCCCTACAAGGATTCTGCCCTCCCTAACCTGTCAGTCTCCGCTGAGCAGGGCAGAAACTTTGAACAATTACCGTATATTGCTTCAACTGCCAAAGACTGTCCCTGAACAGTTGTCAGACTTACCCGGAGTCTGTGGGAATACCCAGAACTCAGTCACCTTTCTGCCCCTTTGCAGCAGACCACACAAAGGTAATGAAAGAAGCACAGAAGAATTAAAATCAACAGAAAAGAAGATAGGTCCCTTCTGTGTTATTCATGTCCTCTCTCAGACTTCCTGTACTACCACCAGAAGGCTGGGACTCTCACATACTATACATACGCATACTCGGGTAGTCGCAGACAGCCCAGCTGCTCAGCGCTAGCCAGTGTGTAGATTCAGCACTCATCCTCTACCTCTGTAGACTGGCTTTCTAATTGTTATCTCTGAAAGAGCTGGTATTTATTCATTGCAGAATGTTTCTCATTGTGCAGCAGAAAACTCTTATTATTGTCCCAAGCTCTGGAGTAGAATAACGAGGCATTCTTGGTGGAGATTCAAGACTGGGGTTCACTTCTGTCTGTGCTTTGTTACAGCTTAGACCCTATCAGTTTGCAGTGCAAATGCCACCCACGTTTGCTAACCAACTTTCACTCTGGTGATAACTGTATGTTAAATACATGGCCTTATTTAGAAATATCTCAGTGGCATTTACATAGTTCCAGTTCACAGCATTTACTGGACGTCAGTTGTGTTTCATGACACTTTTATCACCCTACCTGTGGAAAACTTTAGACTCTCAGACACCAAATACAATACAGCTCATTGTATTCTGTGAGACAGACCCTGTTTTTTACTAGATTAAAAGTAACTGTGGTGGAACCAAGTTTCCAATACAGTATTTCTAATGCAGCTTGGGATTTAATTTGGTCCCTATTTTTGATGCCTAAAATAGTGCTGGGATGAATTAAATACATGCTAAATTGTTCATTTTGAACTATGTACTATAGTCAAGTAATTATTAAGGAGAATGCTGGAGACAGTAAAGTCTTTTCTGTACCGTGCTATCCAGAAAAGAAAAGAGGTCTGAAATCCTTGCTTCATTTAAGTCACATTGCCTAGAGCAAGGCCAGAATTTTACCTAAAGAATGAAAACAAAGTAAGAGATAAAATAACACAGGAGAGTAGCGTTTTGCAAAGGCGTCACGTAGCATGCAATTGCCCAAAGCTGAACTCTGCAGAGTCATTGTTTCATGACCCAAACATGAAATAGGAAAAGCATTCGCCCTCCCATCGGCTGCCACACTTCTCAAAGGATGGAATTTTCCATCATTTCATAACCTGCAGTGCTGTGATTACTCCTTCTGATTAGGAATCGCAGCCAACTGATAATGGAAGGAAATCTGCCAGACCATATGGTGGAAAATTCCAAGGCATATTAGTACATCTAGTCTGAAAAATACCCCAGCGATGCAGGTTTCACAGGAGAATGTTTATTTTACAAAAGAGTTTCACTTAGTACCATAGGACTAAGAATCCTTCAGAACTGCAGATTCTGTGTAGACAGACAAGCGGGCGGTAATGCAGGCAATTCAGCATGTTACAGGGCCATTGGTAAACAGCAAGATTATTAAGAAATAATTAATCTGAAGCACAATTAGGCTAGTGACTGGCTAGCACTACCTCATTAGACCTTACTTAGCTGTTTTTCTTGATGCATGGTCTGCCCAACTTGTAGTTTCTTCTTTCCATGACCATATCTGCCAAGTTCTTTTTCCATCATCCAATTTACAGACCACATGTTCCTCTCAGCAGTGACACCGGTCCCTACAATCTCGGGCTCCTGGCTGTTATCTGCTTGGCCTATATATCTTACGCACATTTAGGATGGTGGCATATGAACAGCAAACAACAACTGATAGCAGTTGTGAAGGTCCCCAAAAAAGGCTTTCAATCTTCTTTCAGTCTGTGTCTACCCCTCCATCACCTCACTGTTCCTTCAAGTTGTTCATAATGGACTTTGTCACACAGCATTTAGTGAACTTCTTTAGTTAAGGCTCACTCAGTGTAATCTCTTCTTGGAAGGCTTCTGTCGGTGCCCTTTGCCTCCTTCTTCACACCACAGTCCTGAATACTCCTTGCCACTTCCTTCTTGTACTTTCCACCAAAGTACAGCACTTTAGAAATTTCTTGCTCACAAGTCTCCTAGTGAGCCCATTCTTCAGAGATTGCTTTCATGACTACAGTACAAAATGTACCTACATTTGCAATCATGCCAAACACAGAATTTAGTTACGGATAATTTAGTCTCTCTTTAAGGTTTTTGTTCCTGTTTGCTTCTGTAAGGTATTCCCATAGGGCACAAACTGTCTTTTTCTGGCCACCTCCTCCTGCTGTCTTCACTCTCCAACAGCAAATATGGAATTGTGCCTGTGGAATCCATGTTATTTCTCTCATTCCTTCTCATCTTGGCAGTGGGGCTTGGCCTTTTCAATGTTTCTTCCTTCTGAGTGAGAGTACTGAATATAACATCCATTATTTTCCTCCAATGTGTCTGAGTGAGTAGTGCTGAACTGAATCCAAGTCTTACAGGTCTGGCTCCCGTTCATGTTCTGAAAGATGTGCTGATGTCTCTGGAACTGCGTCCTGTGCTTTGGGGCTCAATCCGTATCAGGACGATGAATGCCCAAGCTGCAGACATTAAGTAATTGCCTTCTGCTACAAGGAAACCCCAGAGCAAGGCACAGCAGCAGTGCACCTGATGCTTTACACCTGAAATTAACTAAGTGATGACAGCCTCACAGGCATTCAGGAGTCAAGGATGCCATTTATTTGTCTACATCAGCTACAGGCAATGGGGAAGTGAGAGGTGAAGATTCCCGACACCAAACTGATACAGTTTAGTTGGGATCCTAGTTGCCTTCAGGTTTCTTGGAGGTCAGTAGATCCAAGGCGATGTGAACCAGCCCCTAGTCATGTCTGTCTCTTTCCACTTACCACTATGGTAACTGCACGTCTAAAATTGGTCTCCTTGGTCCCCAACTACATGCCTAGTTTGGTGTGGTGAGGGAGGCTCTGCAGCTTGTATCCAGCAGATTTTAAAAGCGTTCAACTTGTTTTCAGACAAGAGACCTAAGACTGACTGAACAAAAAAGACTAAAACAAAGACAACTGTCCCCTGAGGAGGGGACGTGGAGAGGGAGGTGCTGAGCTCTTCTCCCTGGCATTCAGTGACAGGATGCATGGTAATGGTTCACAGCTGCACCAGGGAAGGTTTAGACTGGACATGAGGAAGCATTTCTTTACCTAGAGGGTGGTCAAATACTGGAACAGGCTTCCTAGAGAGATGGTCGATGCCCCAAGTTTGTCAGTGTTTAAGAGGCATTTGGACAATGACCTCAGCAAAATGCTTTAACTTGGTCAGCACTGAACTGGTCAGGCAGTTGGACTAGATGATCATCGTAGGTCCCTTCCAACTGAAATATTCTATTTTGTTCTGTTCTATTCTATTCTATACAGAATAAAAAAAATAGAACAGCTCAGTATAAGCATTATACCCTAAGTACACCATGTGGATTCTTAGGTTTTTTTACCTCCATTTGCTTCTATGAAGACACTGAATAAAATCCAGAGCAACTGCTCTGCTTTGGACTCCTGTACTGTGATGGTATTATGATTCACTTCACTGCGTCAATTTGTACAACGAAGCCCTCAGGGATTACATATGGGAGGAGAGATTTTTAAATGGTTCAAAAATACTCTTCAAACCTTTAAGCTAATAGGCAAATATGTATTGAGAAAGATCTTAAAAGTGAAGATCTGAAATCATTATCCCTTGGAATTTTGGCACCAGAACTAGGTTCACTGCTAATATTCTGCTTGCTGTTTCTCTAACAAGTCCTGCCATAACTTTCTAAAAGGACCATGCTAAGCTGAGACAGCTGGTACCTCTCCTCCTCTTCTTTTTACTGGACTTTTAATTTCTGTAGTACTTGTTGACGGAAACACTTAACGTGCAAAAAATTGGTATGAATTATTACAGGGTTGTTAGCAGCGTTACATTGTCCTTTGAGATTTTTTTCTTCAAAGACATATAGCACTAAAACATTTTCTCTCTTTTTTTTTTTTTGTTCCCACAGAAAAAGAAGTACAAATAAAGAAATACAAATTTTATGTACTGCAGAAATGTAAGTTTAAGGAAAAAAAACAAACAAAAAAGACACCTATTAATCGGGATAAAGCCTGAAATCCCATTTTGGAAATCAATTTGTAAAGTGACATTAATACATCTAGTACTTACCAAAATAAGTCCTGAGATTAATGAGGAAGTGCCTGTCAGGGCAACATAGAACTTGGGGGTTAATGTGTTCAAAAACATACTCACTGAAAAAGAAAAGAGAGGAAACCATGAGTACAGGGGCAGGACATGTTCTCCATATGTGATCCCTCCTCCTCCCAACTGCTTTCCAATTTCAGTTAAGTTATTACCTTAATTCTGATAAAGAAGACAGTTTAAAGAACATCCTGTTCCATCTGCCTAATGTGATAAAGCAGAGCATTAGACTGCCACATGCAGAATTTTTTTTTCACAACAGAGTCAATCACAAGGCATTGGGAAACAGTTGCACACACGTTTGGGTCTTTCCTATTGACTGACACCGAGTTCAGGATTCCCCATGATACATGGAAGACATTTTACTATCTGCCTTTACTGCTCTGTTGCAGTTAGAAATCTTAGGGGTCAATCTCAATATCCTCGTGTCCTGTATGATCTTGGTGAAACTAGCTGGACCGAATTTTACAAGTCTTTTACTTCTCACTACATTGGTTCCTCACTTATAAAGTAGGAGATACTAGTATTTCCCAAACTCATTCCATTGCATTAAACTTGGTGAACCACTCAGTATGACAACAGTGGCTAAATGCATGAAACAGATCAGGAAAAGACCTAACTGCCTTTCTGATAATTAGCGGTGGAAATCATGACAGCTGCCCAGATTATCTGGAACCTAGCACAGAAGCAAAGCCAGACAAACTGCAAGGAATGGCAGTTCCATCTATATGGGCTTCTGGAAATTCAAAGGGCTTTTCTAGTCATACCACATTTTGGAAGCTGCTGAGAGAATCACCAGGTAGTTGTGCTCAGCCCACCACAGAAAATCCCTGTGGCTTTAGGAGAATAAAATAATCTTTTTATAGGTTTTGGAACACTCTACAGAAGCTACTAGAGAGAACTGTAGCCCTTCCACTAAATTCTAGATATTGAAAGAAAACTCTCAACTTCCCATCACCTCCATCTTCCACAAATGAAAACATTCTCTATTAAACTACACGAGGGTTAGAATATTTTCTGTAAAAAAACCCCTACTGGTCTCATGCTTAACCACTGGCAAAGTATTTCTCATACATATACACATACATAGATTTATACATATATTTGTATATATACATGGATCCATGACTGAAGAGGGAGCTGACAATAGTTAGCAGTTAAATTTAAAAGGCTTGTAGCAGACTACCAAACAGTCATTAAAAAACACAGATAAAAGACCTGGATACATACATGGGAGGCCCTCAGTTCATTCTGCTCCCTTTAGAAATTAAACTTACTGAAATTAAATAATTTGTAGCCAAAAAATGAAGAGAGACAACAACAGCAGGATACAAATCATCAAACATGTGATTAATTTTCCATGACCAGTAAAACAGAAAATTGTTTTCCAGAAATGCATCACTAAAAGAGATTGAAACACTGCAATTCAGCTGCTTTGTTTGGGTTTTGGCTGCATATATTCCGTATTTCTTTTCTTGAAAAAGTCATAAACTCTTAAAATGAAAGTGTCATTTTCTGCTCCACTGGAGTGGCATTAAGCACCAAGCTGATATAATGAAGAACTAGTTTGGTGTTTTTTAATTCCATCATACATTTTCTTTCACAAATGAGTTGGATGCCAGATTCTCAGCTAGTGTAAATCAGCGTAACATCCCCAATTTTACTGTGTGCAACACAGCTACACTGATTTATGCCAGCTTTGGCTCAATTGTTGGGATTTTCCCACATTGTTTTTTTTCCTGTTCCCATTCTTTCTTTTTTTAAATATTTAATACAAGCTGACTTTGAAATAGTAGTCCCTGCTTTCTCCAGCCCCAGTACCTATTAAGAAGGAAGAGGAATGGAGAGAGTGAAATAGTTTGGCTTCTACAAACCACCCATGAGTCTTTTAGAGGAAACATTCCCCATTCTGGAATGAAAACACAAGCCAGAGACATAATCAAACTGTGTCACTGGGGAAATTTCAGACTGCCAGTGAAATTACTTCCTCTGCTCAGGTCAGGATATTCCAGAGAGAGAACGCGCTACGATGGGATATAGATATCCATGCCCCCATGCTGCACAGCGCTGCTGCAGTGCCAACAACAACATGAAGAGCCAGGCAGCAGGAAACTTCACAGAGGCGCTTTCTCATCCGTTCCTCCGCCATGGCTTCACAGCTCATGGAATGCTGGAATTTTTCCTATTAAACTGGAAACATTTTCCCATTACGCTGGAGGAAATTGGATTTCTGAAGTTGTGAAGCCACCTAAGTCTCCTGTGTTTTAGAAGATTACATATGCGGATATCCATTGAATAAAGTTATAGGCTATTTGCTTTAAATTCCTACTGCCCGTTTCACTATGAAATGCTGCAAAGAAAACAAAGTTTCTTAAGCAGCGATGAGATAGATACTCACTTATCATCACTGACCGCTATCAATGAAATTCATTCAGGGAAATGCATCCCCATTTGGAAGGGCCCTCTCAACAAATCAGCTCCAAAGAGCTCATCAATGCAGCAGAATGAATGAGTCCCTTAAGAAATGCTGTTAGCTTTTCTCTGTCACCACTCTTTTACAAGCAATGTATATGGATTTATAGACAAACCCTCAGATCTGAATGGAGATAGGATTTTATTTATCTGTCATTTACACCAGTGTTACTGTTTTCCTCTTTGCCTGCCATGTATACTGGTGCTCCTTTATGCTCTTACTATAGGCTGCTACAATTCTTCATGTTTACAGCTCAGCCACGGGAACTAGCGAGATGAACAGGTACAACACTGGATGCCTTTAGATTGTATGGGCCAGACTCCCAGCTAACTGGCTCAGCTGATTCACTACAGTTGCACTCCACTACCAGAGCTGCTTATCTGGACTGTATCTCCCTGATCCTTTTCCCATTCTTCTTCCCACTCATTAAATAGAAGAATCTTCCGTTCCACTATGAAAGCTATCAACTTCTTCCAATTATTAACTACTCTCCTAGTCCCTTTGTCTCTATAAATATTATTAACAAAAGCAAACATTTTCTAATAAGAAACAGATCTCCAAACCAGTAAAACTAAGTACCAGAGGATCTGTGGTCAGACTATTTTTATCGTGAAGTCAATGAGAATTCAGTCATTGTTTCAGTGGAAACTACCTCAAGGCCTAGTTCTCATAATATTAATCCAAAAAGTAAAAATGAACCCACTTTTGGGTTATCTGATATGTATCATCATCCAAAAAAGAGCGTTTCTTTAAAGTCAGCATTCTGACACTGGAGAAATCACTATCATATCCAAGGTCTACGTCCTATAGAGGACTCAGGTTTCCTTCAGTGTGTTGCAGTAAACTAGAGTCATTAGATAATGCTAAATGTCCACCTTTCTAAACTTGGACAGCAGTATTTCTCCTTTCTATGTCTATTTGATGAAATGGCGGGAATGAGGAGCGGAGAGAGATTTCTGAGAAACGAGAACTGAAGATCCTGGCAGAAGATAACTGCAGAATAAAGCAGCCAAGTAGAATCACCAGTGAAAGGTGGTACTGTATGTCCTTTCTTCTGAATTCATAACATGCCAGTGTATGCCTAATTGGCTCTGTCCACAGAGGGAAGATGGTATAGTTACTGAGCTTAGAGTATCATCTCTTGTCTCTAACTTGGCAGGACTTAAAAAGGGGATCTAACGAGTATCTAGAGAAAGAAACTTACCTGATGTTCCTACAGTGCCAACTCATTTGAAATTACTGGTAAATCCTAATTATTTCCACAGGCTTTTGACAATGAATGATTTATCCTAGGTGTGTTAGTAGAGATAATAGGATACAGTACAGTACCGTTTGTTGTGTTTTTTAAGAAAACCAGCATGACCTATAAATGCTGTCTAAACAAGCCAAGCATGTCTGCTTATGAGAGGCGCCTGGGCTTACAAATACCCCGCCCCCCTTTCTTCCCTTCTCTTTATTGCTTTCATTTTAATCATGGTTGAGTCATCCAAAATAAGGTACTATTTACATTTCCAAAGGTGCTTACATTACATTGGTAAATCATTCCATCCTATTGTATAATATCTAGGGAAGGAACATTATTGTTAACCGTGCGTGCTCACAGAGATGAATTTATATCCAATTCAGTTCATGGCAGACAAGCTAAAAAAGCACATAAGTCACATTTAATATTCCCTGATGAGGCTAATCAAAAGAGGCGACTGAAATGTTCTTGAAAGCTGATGCCATTTTATTCCTGTTACATATGTTATTCATTGCCAATACTCGTGATTCATTCTGAACATGGGAATAAACAAGAGATGAAAAATCCAGGTATTCTTCAAGTGACAAAATCCTCAAATCATATAAAATGTATGACTGAAGGTGATAAAGCACTATGCTGCTTTACAAATTTCTTGAAGGACTTGCAGTATTCAGATTTCAAGCATGTGAAGAACCACAGTAAGAGGGAAATACTGGGGTTAAACTGCTCAAAGTATCACTGTGCTGCTGTATCAGTTAATTGGATTACAACATCATTAGGGGAGGGAGCGTTGCAAACTACCTACTATTCACACATATGGATCTACTAAAATGGCTGCCCTACTATTTGAAGCTATCAAGACTTTTTTAACTTCTTCACACTTCTTGAAGAAATTACCAAAGAAGAAGCAAGCATTCAAAATTTAAGAACGCTGCAGAGTGGGTTTCATTTTTACTTGAGTTGTTGCAAATTCTACACAACCTCCTTCTACAAGGCATTTTGTCTAGATCCATTTTCAAAACCTGAAAAAATCTGTCACTCAGCAACAAACACGTGGCCATTGCAGACAGAAACAGCCGGTGTGTCTGCGCTGTGGACACAGAAATCCAGATGCCCACTCACTTTGTTCAACCACCTACTCTTGTCCTAAAGGCATGATGCTGAATGAGAGTCGCATTCAGATGTCTGGAGCCTGAGCTAATGGCCAGTGAAGTGGTCTGTTCCTCTTAGCAAATGCTGGATCAGAGCCCAGGTGACAGAAAACTGGTCGTGTGCCAAAAGCTACCTATTACTTCAGATAAATAAGGAACTCTGATTAGCTACACAGACTCATGCATAATCAAAGTTCTGCCCTTACAGGTACTTCTAATTAGTGAAATAAAACTTTCTGGACTGAAGACCACTACACTTTTTCTTCCATGTTTCCACATCTAAATATAGGCTTTTCCTTTCAACAGAGTACGTTCACCACAAGAAATAGCGGGAGAGAGTAGGAATGGTCTATTCTGGAGAGAAGTTGGGTGTCATGGGAGAGGCCTTGAGCCACAAAGCACAGCACAAAGAGAAGAAAGAGGGGAAGGCAATAATACAGTACCAGTTCCAGGTCAAAAACATTCAACTTCATTTAGTTATACTGAAAAATCAAGAATTTTGAAGCTTGCAAATGACAGTAATGACATTCTCACCCCTTTGTGACCCAGTGGCCCACTGAGCAAATTAAGTCTAGCACAGAAAACTGAAACAATTCTTAGTAAATTCAGTCCATCTTTCTCCAAACGATCCTGCCTGAGGACTGCAATTTGATCATTCTCCTCAACATTTTAACACATTAAATATCTGAAAGTCAAAGTGACACAAAGATCAGTGCTGGATTGCTTCTCAACACCAGGTCTACATTCATGTTATAATGTCTGAAAGTCAGTGGATCAGTCAAAATTCTGCCTCAGTCCTAGCAGGAATTAGTCTGTGCTGGTTCTGGAGCCTTTGGCACTTCCATGAATATACTGCATCCTTGAGAGTGCATTAACCATTCAGCCTGTTAGACATTAAGATTGCTCATCCCCACTGAGAACAATACACAGAGAAACACAAATGATAAGAGCCAAGAGCCATCACAGAACTGAGGGCAGAAGGACATACAGCTGAATCAAGGAAACCAGGTCAGGAAGACAAAAATCCACTTAGACACTACTGTGATTTGGGAAAGGCAAAAGAAAAGAAAACCAGATTGGAGATAGACAAGTATAATACAGAGATGAGTTAAAAGAGAATTAAAAAATGGAACAGCGATAAAAACTAACATGTAAAGAAAGAAAAAGACAGAGACAAGACCAGCAGAAAACTACAAAGACACAGAAGAAATGACATGTGCAACATAAATGTAAATAAAGGCTATTTTTATTTTAGCAAAAGATGGTTTGCTATTCAGAAGTATCTTTCACTGGGAGAAATAAGACTGCCGACACTACCAACTTTGCTCATTTAGGAAGAGATACTGTCAACAAGTTATTCCTTGGTATCAGGTTCACCCCAAAGCCTTGTCTCACAAAGTAAGTTACTTAACACAAGATGCTAATAAAGATTCCCTATTTTCGCAAAATGTTCAGCTACTACACTTTCCCCCAGGAAGGGACAAGCTGGACATACAGGCAGAGGACGCACTACACCCACCCAACAAAAACATTCTCTCTTATGAGTTTAAATACTAAAACCAACTTAAGATAGCTAGACTCAAGCACAGTATTTTGCTATTCCATTGGTCTGAGACCATGAACTCCCTACCTTGTGGATTTGGGGAGAATAAAGTATGGAGAAAAAAAGATCAACTTTTCCCCATGAAAGCAGCTATTATAATGCAAATTTGCTGCCATATAGTTGCCCCTGACAAAGGACAGGGACATTTCCTCTTGCTTTCACAATGCAGTGGTGACATGAGTTAATTACACAGCTCCTGTTAATAGCAGAGCATGCTGCACGAACACCAAGATTTGCTAATATGCTGGCAGCAAAAACCCCATTTGAAAAAACAAAAAAACCCCAAAGAAAACCAAAACAACAAAAAAAACCCCCACATCATTTCCATTTAAAGAAAAAGAAAACAAGGGAGAAAAAATTTGCTGGGACCTCACAGCCCCCAGCTGTCTACTGTACATTTCTTTATGACCACTGCAGTGTCCTAATGCTAAAAGCAGACTCCTGGTATTAATAATGCACAAGTGAAAGGGAGGAACTGGGCCAAATAAGAATGAGGCACAATGGTTGAGCAATGACGTATTGAGTAGAGATATTAATATCTGGATTTTTAGAGATGTGGATGTGTAAAATCATGTTGCTTGGTTCTTAGTCAAATTCTCTTGCAACGCTTTCAACCTCAATTCTTCTAAAATCAGGTTGCTTGCAAATTGATTCGAAATGCTGTCATGACACACATCTCCCCTGCAGATTTTAAAGCTTCAAGAAACATATGAGTCCTTGTCTTAATTTTTGCTTCAGTGTTGCACTGTATGAGGAAGCGCTCTCTCAGATTTGTGACAGGGGATTTCCTTCACTGTGCAATACTACAAGGTGTCTTTGTAGGCAGAACCAGTCCAGAAATTGGAGAAGACACCTTCACAGTTAGCTTGTCCTTTGCTTTTCTAATCACACATCTATCAGCATGCGTGTATATCAGCAATTGCCCTGACACAAATGCAGGAGAAATCCTGATGTGATGCTACAGTCAAATGAGGATGCATTCCCTGGTCTCTCATGTGACTGCAGAGTATCACCGTGTACAGGCATCTTCCACGTTCTTTTGGACACACACTTGTTAAAAGAAAGCAGGAGTACACTCAGCTCTTCAGAGCACAGCTGTTGCACAGTTTATCAGGTAGATAATTTTAAGAATTTTAAGTCTTCAATTTAAGGCACACAGCAATTGGACTGTACTGAAAATCAATAGTGCATTTCAATGCAAAGATGCACCTAAGCACTGCAACAAAATGTCCTCTGCACCCCAAAGTGTTCAAACAAATCCGAATTTTAAAATTATTCTTAGCATCAACTAATCACTCACATAACTGAACTGATATAGCTTTATCCAGTTTGGACAGGCACTGTTTGTGAAGTCAAACCTACCTGTTACCTTAACTGTTGCCTATTCTGAGGCATTACACAGATTTATGTGGTTTAGCCTTTCAAAGCTGTATTAAAACAAAAGCCAATTACTAAACCTCATTATCTGGAGTCATTTAAGACAATTAATGGCTTTTGTTCCAAGTGCCAGATCAGCACAGTTCTCTCAATGGAACAGGGTAAGTTTTGTGCTCTTCTTTTATGCAACACTCAGGGAGGTAACAGCTCCGTTAAATCTTTTTGATTTTGGTTCATTAGCTGTCTAAAGAATATCCTAAACTAAAAGTTGCCACAGTGATTAATTCTAATGCTACAGATAACAAAGGCTAATCTACTCTAGGGAGACAAACCGTGCAAAGAGTTTTCACCTCGAACTCCTGGCGTTCCACAAAAGAGAAAATATCCCATGGGTTCCCATTATCCGGGAACCTCTCTCAGAGGAGCTATTCCCATGCTAAGACAAAAAGAGGCACATGGACAAAGCACCCTCGGCTGCCCTGCAGCCTCCTTTTGTGCCTGCTTTTGTTCCAGGCAGGACTTGACATGAGCACTAAACCCACAGATAGGTGCAGTGCTACATCTTCCATCCTTGCTTGTGTGCCGCATTCATAGGCATACAAAGATGAGGATCATCATGTTTTGTGCATGCAAAAAAATTGTCTCAACAATGAAAAAAATTCAGAAAACATGGCTGAAATTCACATCTAGACTAAAATTGTGACTATTTTTCAGACATGATTTTTATTTTTTAAATTCTGGAGAAATATTCTATTCCAGACATTTCTGTTCTAACCTTAATAGCCTCACTCTATATAGCACATCTATTTTGAGAGTCTCCAAGTTGCTGATCTCTTCGCATACAAGAAATTGCAAGGTGCTTCTTGGAATAGAGGTGACTGAAAAACATTTTCATAATTAAAGCCAGCAACCTCATGAAACTCCCTGGAGATCTACAATAGCTAATATCATTATCCTGTCATTGAAAACTCATCTATGCTTCCTACTTACAAAATCAATAGGGTGTTCATGACATTTTTCTCCTATGAGAAATTTCTACCTATGATAAATTTCTATATGCGGCAGGGATTTTTTTCCAGTAATTGACGGTCTGCGTAATGTTGCACAAAAAGAAGGGAAAAATGAATTTTCCATAGAGTGTGATTCATTATTCTTATGTATCTAATAATCAACTTTCCCCTTCAAAGCATACTTAAAGCCAAGTGACTCACATAGTAATTGTACCAAATGGAAAAGAAGACAAGCTAAGTAGAAAACTTTTAGTTCTTTGCCTCCGTTTTCGGGTATTTCAAAGAAAGCATGGCAGCAGGTTTGACAAGCGCTGTATGATTTCCATTGTCTACCAGTCTCTCGGGACACCCAAAACTTATTAAAATGGAAAAGGCTCTGTGGTAACTCCGTAGACAGAGCTACAATCTGCATTCAGGACCTGACTGATGAGGAGACAAACTTTGGGGGAGAATTTTGCATAATAAAGATTTTCAATAGAGTGAGCTCCAGAGAAAGAATTTCCAACCAAATGCACGGCAAATGGCACAGCGGAGGCTGAGGGAGCACCCTCTCACACGGCCTTATGGAAGCACAGCATGACGTTAGACTTCTAAAACATGATCATCTTGTGGCCGGGGTGGTCTTCCCGTCCCTACAGGCAGCGAGCGTCTCTCCAGGGTCATTTTCTCCAAAGGTCTCCTGTGTCTGCTAGACAAAACTGGACTGTACATAGTTTTAAAGCTTGCTTTGTTTCACGAGAAGACAAATCAAATGGCACTTAGACTACCTCATTAACATTCACAATAATTATGTTATTTGATTCAGCCTTTGATGAAATCCCATGAGAAAAGGCAGCGCAAGACACCCACTATTTTTCTTACTGAATATTTGATGGTTTTAATTCCAAACATGAGCCATGGCTGACCTGGCTGAAAACAACTGCGAAACAACATTCTCTCCTATAGAGTCTTCTTTAGTTTTCCTTCCTTCTGTTCAAAATTACCGAATCTTTTCAGAGGCCGGTCTCCTCAAGAAGGTTGGAGGGACCGCAGGAGGAGCGGGGCAGGATGCGCCAGCAGTACTCAGTGGGGCTGCGTTGGCGCCGGGCAGAACTGTCACCCGGCCTGCCGGGTGCTCAGAAACACCGCACAAACACGCTCAAAAAAATGCCAGACTGAATTAGCCAAATGTAGTACACCTGACAGATGAGAAGCTTGCATGGGAAATGACACCTGCTCAGGACTTACTATAACCTGTGTTCTCACCCCTGTTGTTGACCCAGCAAGATGCTCTATTGGCTCTAACTTGAAAATTCGAAGATGTGGTTGGAAGCTCCCACGTTTAGGTCAAGCCTGGAACGTGTTGAAGTAAATGCCCATTTGCCTGTCTGAATTCTCCAGGTGGACATCAAGGAGCTGAAGAGTGCACCCCCACATTTTAGTAAATAACTCTATGTGAAATACTCTGCATGTCGTGCTGTATCAAACTATAGCTGGACTGCAGATACCATGATGCAGATGCTTTAAAAAAAAATTTATTTCTCTTTGTGATGAATAGGCTATGTCTTGGGTTTTGCACTGGTTTTTGTGCACTGCCCTGTGAAAAAGACGTTCAGCTAAAGGGAGGGCATGCCAGAAGCACTGCCGGTCAGCAACGCTACCCTTCCCTTCCACTGCATAACAGAATCACAGAATGCTTTGGGTTGGAAGGGACCTTTGGCGGTCATCTAGTCCAACTCCCCTGCAGTGAGCAGGGACATCTTCAACCAGACCAGGTTGCTCAGAGCCCCGTCCAACCTGACCTTGAATGTTTCCAGGGATGGGGCCTCCACTACTCTCTGGGCAATCTGTTCCAGTGTTTCACCACCCTCACTGTAAAAAATTTCCTCCTTATGTCCAGTCTAAATCTACCTCCCTTAGTTTAAAACCAACAGGCCTTGTGAAAAAAATATTCCCCATCTTTCCTCTAGGCCCCCTTTACATACTGAAAGGCCGCAGTAAGGTCTCCCTGGAGCCTTTTCTTCCCGATCATGCAGAGCTGGGTCTCAGAACAGGCAGGTAATGGCTGAAGATCCTCTTTGCAAGTTCCCCCCTTGACTCTGACTTGAGCTATGGGAACTCCGAGTTCCTCAAAAATCAGGCCAAGATGGCTTAAATCGAATGTCTGCAATTAGAAACAGTTTTTGAAAGTTTGGTCAGGCGGGCAGTGAGTCACCGAGGTGAGACTAACCTCAGGAGCTTGGCTTTCCATTCTCCAAGGGTCGGTAACACCGGAGCACTGAGCAAACCCAGTGACCGTTGCCTCTACTCATGTCCGAACATGACTGAATGCTACTTCACCGCTGCACCCAGTGACCAGAGAAGGCTGTGCTGCAAAAACAGCCTGTCAAAATGCTGCTGTTTTCTTCCATCTGCTTGTTCCTCTTCTGTTCACATTAGTACATCTAGGACTAGTAACCATGGCTATGCTAATCCTCACATACTGGTGGTTAATTATGATAATCACTGCACTGGGATTTTCTTCTGCTGTCTTTTAAGTTGACCTACTCAGACCACCCTGGAAAAATTGCCTTTGAAGATAAAACTTGCCATGTTTTCTCTTAATGCAGTAGCGGAAGTTTCTGGAATTCTTTGGGGGGGGGCGGAACGCCAGCAAAAAGATTTAACAACCAGGGGACCTCACATCCACTCCCAGGTTTCCCTACTCATGTGGTTAAGAACTAGCTTCCCGTCTGGCCCTCCGGGAAGAGCAGTAGGAAAGTGATCTCCAAGTGTGTGGCACATGGAGCTGATTCCCCTCTGAACACACACATCTGAATGAGCAACTGCTTCAGCAGAAAAATCCAGAAGAAAACTTTGAGAATGGCAGAATACCAAAATCAATACAGCGATACACTCAAAGCGCGCTCTGGTACAGAAAGCTCAGAGAGGGAACGCAATATTATTGTGGGGGACTACTTAATGCTTTTCAAAATGCCGCCTGGCTCAGAAACAGAGAGATTCGGAACCTGCTAAGTGTGTTTAAGTGCTTGGAATTGTGGCATTTAAATGACCATCAAACCCCTTATTGCTCATTATTCAAAGCACAAAATACCACGGAGAGAAGGGGAGCTGACTTTCTGGCTAGAAGTGCCCATTAGAGAGATGCACTTAGGGATATATAATAGCAGAGCAACATGGAATTTGCGATCGAGTTTGGCTTCTGCTCCCGGCTTCATGGCTGGCTTGCCTGCGAGTCTTTCAATGCAGTGTTTAGGGCTTGGGTTCCCTGCCTGTGCTTTGGGAAGAGACCTAAGTAACATTTTGTGTGCAAAAGCAGCAGAGATCTTTGCACCCATTTATAGCCCCTGTGTTAGTTTCTTCACTTACATGTAGCACCTTCCTAAGACACCGACAAAGTGAATTGTTCTGGCCGTCTCCAAGAGCTGTTTCTGGTACTATCATCCTCTCAACCAAAAAGGTGTTAAAGAAAATAGCTGATTATATCCAAAGAACAGTATTTCATTCCAGCAGACCCAGTCTCGGTCCAGCCTGTCCCAGGACAGCACAGTAGTCTAAGCTATGGTGATCCATTAAGCAGACTTGCCTGCTCTCATTATATAAACAGGGTGGAAGATGAAGTAGTGCACAAGAGTGTATGTAAAGGTAATTAGAACAAAGAGCTAACACAGCTTTGCAGCCTTAAAAACTCCCTGCAGCAGAAAAAGTGAAGACTACGCATACCCTACTGTGTTGGGTTTGGGTCTCTCTGTATTTGGCTACCATCACCCTATTTTCTTTGTCACTTTTTAAAAAGACAAATAGCTCCCCAAAGGAGGTTCCTCTGACCTCCAGCAATGTTAGCACTATTAAGGAATGGGTCCTTTGAAGAGCTATTTTTCATGTTACGCAATTAGTATTTCACATGGTGAAGAGCTGCCACTGAGCAGAAAGATCCAAAACGTTGAAAATAAGGAACGTCATCAGCCAGGGGAATTAAGGAAAACCATCTGAGCTTGTTAAGGCATTGCTGCCTGAAGGAAACTGCGTGATGCCCAAATACGTGCCAGAGCTCGCCAGCAAAGCCAAGCCCAGAGTTGATGCTGGCAGCAGAAGACAAAGGCAGGAGATGCCAACAGGTCTGCGAGCTTGAAATGGTATCTAGAGATGTTACCATTTTGTAGCTGTATTAAAAAATGTATTTGGCTGACATGCAGCAGGACATGATTTGTTGTCAAAGTCTTTGTATGACAAAGAAATATTGCATTAATCCTTCCCCAAAAGCATTCACAATTTTCTCAGTGAAGCATAACACTAAAAAAAAATTTAACTATTTTTCAAAACCCAGATTTTTTTTTCCCATGAACATGAATTTTTCCCTCTGCCCAGAAGACATTTAATTTTCAGACGAAATAAATAAATCCAGTCTTCTTTTAGCTGGAAGTTATAAAAATGGCTTTGTAGGAAAAATGCAGCTGTTGAATTGGAAATGCTTTAATAGGTTTTTAGACTTCTCCAAAGTGGTGGTTTCCTTTTGCTGAGGAGTCAGACTCCTGAGGTGACTACTCCAGGTTTGTTGCTCATGAAGTATACTCGTAATTTGGATAATTAGCTAAATGCCACAGAGTCATTACCTTTTCCCTAAAGCTGTGTTTTTTCTGTAGGCGTTTTCCCATGTTGATTTAATATTGTTAGTTTTCCCGAGTTAATTTAATACGGCCAAATAGGTAAATCCTTCAGAGATTAGTTAGTCTCAAACGAGAGCCAGAAATCTGCAAGGCAGACGACTTGTAGTGGTTTTTGCTGCGATTTTAAGTATGTTGCTCTTCTTTTCAAAAACAAGGAAACATTTTTAATCCTATGCTTGATTGCTCCTATAAGGCAAAGCAAAAAAGGAAGGCAAGAAGACATTGTTTAGAAAAACAAAGCTCTCTTTGCCCCATCTGCCAGTCCCACTGCTGTCAATGCCGACTGCATCGATACGTGTCACAAGAATTGAAGTGCCACAAAATGCCACAGACATTTTTCCCATACTAAAGTTTTGGGAAATGCAGGCGACTACTATGGAGGCAGCAATGCTAGATGAGCATCACTGAGGCAAAATTACAAGCAAACACACAGCACAGAAATTCAAATGAATAATTAAAGCACGCCCTTCTGAGTTCCAGCGTGCTGCCTGGGTGTTTGAAAACAAGCCCCTGAGGAGTGCTTAAGGAGAGGCCTCTTCACTGAAGTGGCCCAGGATGTTCTCAGGGGCTGAAGAACCTTCCCGACATGCAGAGCCAAGCTTGCCTTCAGCAGGGCTGCAAAGGGGAACCAGAATTTTTATCCTGCAGTTTCACACTTACTTCATACGGAACATAGCAATTTCTACCAAATCCTGACCAATGAGGTTGAATAAGCAGAAAAAAGAAAGCAAAATCAAGGAACAAAATGAAACAAGCCTAGGATTCTTTGCTGACAGTCATTAACCATATCATTTTCTTCCTGTGTAGACCACTGTTTCTTTCTCTGGTTCGCTCTGAGCAGACAGGAATTTTTTCACCACTGTTACGCTTCCTTTCTTCGAAATGTTTATCACCAGGAGCACTCCACAGAGCTGACACGGAAAGCACAGAGGCCCTGCTAGCAGATGCGCTCAGTAAGATTTTTTGCTCGAGGCCAGTATCAGTGGAAACCAAAGTGCTCTCCATGCAGCAGATTAGCTGAGGTGGTCACACGGCTCCGAAGGTCGGAGTTATTTGTGCCTCCATCTCTTCAGGGCACTCCTGCAGTTTGTAAGTTCGTTTCCCTAGCACATCAGCTTCCAGCTCACGTGAAGGCCATTTTTACTTTCTTTCATGCTGCGGTAGTTTTAAAGCTTCTTCTTGCCTTCATTTCTATGATGTGCATCCCCTCGCTTGCATCCATTGCAGTTCCTTCCTCTTTCACTTGTAAATTATTCATTCTGGCTGTCATCCAGCTCAATTTAGTTTCAATTTGCAATGCCATCTGAAAAAAGCAGAGCTGGTCTATCCTCCTATCCTATCCCATTCCATCTACATGCATTGGGAATGGCCTCAGAAAGGAGAAGGAATCACAGTGCAAAACTTCTGTTTATGTCTTTTCTGCCAAAAATAGATAGCAACACCCATTTCTGAAGAGTTCAGCAAAACTTGCCACTTTTCCTTATACACCCTAATCGTATGGTAAACAACGATGGGCCAAATGCGTAACGAACACCGATGAGCAAAAATGCTAGTCAAAGTCCCCACTGACAGTGGTTTTTTCTCAGAAAATCACTTTGCAAAGGTTTCTCTAAAATCAAACTTCTCCATATTTCAGCTGAAAAGGCAAGGAAGAAATTCTAAGAAAGCGGCTGATGAGCAAATAGATCTGAAGGAGAAGGGGGAATGATCAGGAAATACAGCCCCTTGTTTTATTTGAAAGAGGGATGAAAAGTTCCTTTAACCTCGAAGGAAAATAACCTTGTTAAAGAAAAGGAAACTGCGTCACTGCCACAGCTCTGCTGCAAGAATCAAGTCCGTGGATGATTTCTGTACCGCCCAGCGGGGCCGAGGCACGATGGCTCGCGGAGGGCTGCCTGTCCATGAGGATAACCTGGGGAGGTGGCAGCAGCTGCCCCTTTCTCTTCGGGGCAGCACTGCCTCTGTGTGACCGAAACCCGCTTTGAGAGGGAGCCCCAAGAACTGCAATCAGCAATGGAAGAAGGTGCCAGGCGCTGCCTGCCGAGCCCAGGGATGGGCAGGCCAGGTCCTCCCTGCCCCGGTCCCTCGGCGGGCACGATGCCACCCCGGCGGCACAGCTGGCAGAGGAGCGGTGGCGTGAGGCCCGGCCCCACGGCCGTGGGTTACAGTGCTCTGGCCCCCAAGCCCCACGGATGCAGAAATCCGAATTTACCTTCTGTTCACGTTTGCTTTGCTCCATATGCACATGCCTTATTTTTTCCTACTCCTCCTAGATTTTCCAAACGTGTGTTAAATCCCGATGGGTACTGCCATTTCCTACCCCATCCCGACAGACTCAGCTCCTCCGGTGCACTACCAGGGCATTGGAGAGCCACGGTGCTCCTTCTTCCATTAGAGAGAACAATTAAGAGGCTAAAATCAGCTCAGCGCGGAGGGCTCAAGGTCTAGCTGCTCCCTTCTCATGCGCCACACAGCACCTTGCCCTGGGCACACCGTTCAGGAAGGGGTCTGCCAGGGATGGGGGTGCCCGGTGCCAGAGCGGCAGGTACCGGCGTTCATCGCTCCGAGCAAACGCAACGGCACGGCGAGAGTTCATGCCATCGATCACACGTGCTGCACCTTAGGTAACTTCATTTCTGACTCACAATTCAAAGAGTGAAACAGGTAGGATTTATTATAACCCACCTTCTAATGCCAGAAAAGAGTACCTGCTAGAATATATATTAGAAAAAACAAAAATCCACTTGTATTGTTTTCTTCTTCCTCCAGCTCTCCTTCCCCTTCCCCCACTTCTCACTTTCACGTGATGCTGAGCCACAGACTCCCCAGGCAGTTTCCCAACTAACCTGTGCTTAAGATGGACTCCACGGAGCAGATTTTCAGCCCAGGGATTTAGCCTTCCATCGCCAATTAACGCTACCGGCAGCTCAGCAGCTAAACTTTTGTGCGCAGCACCAAGCAGTTACCCACACTATTATTTACGCTGAGCGGTTTCACTAGATTTTGGTTGGTTGACTCAGCTCAAGGACTGCTCCACAGCTGCTTGCTCAAGTAGCGGAACCCTTCAGGACAGCTCTACACCCAGTAATATACGCAAGTCACTGAGTGCAGGTGCTCAACAGTTTTTTAGGCTCATGACCTTGGGCAGCATTTTCCCCCCTCTTTTTCTGAACCCCCAAAAATGGGATAATTTACTGTCAAGGCAAAGGGGCATTGTCAGCCTAAAACAATTTCTTAAAAGGCACCTTTATTTTCTCCCAGTGAACAGAGAAGATTGTGTTGAGAACTCCTGATATTAAATGAAGAAGATAACCTATCTTGCTGACGTTATTTTATTCCCCAATCTGTTTGTCGGTCACCTCTTCTGAATGACTCTTTTCAGCAAGAAACCTTCTCTATTTTGGCCTTTCATACCACAATAAATGAAAAAAATCTGCCAACAAACTGGACTTCTGTTATCCATTTTGACATAGATATTATTTTCAGTTTATAAGTTATAACACTGTTAAAACCTGTAACAAATGAGGATAATTAAAATTTTGATGTTTTTATAAAATATTAATAAACACCCTCTTTTGCAGTTGCATCTTTTGTCTTAATGTTCAAAGCACCTAGTAAAGAGAAAATAAGACTCTTACTAATCCTGCAAAAATAGCCTAATACTATGCCAATTTTCAAACTGACATGATCAGAGCTAAAGGGACTGAGAGGTGTACCCCAAAACACCCCAGAAAAAAAGAAAGTTCTCCTTTCTTTGCGTTCATCCTGATGTTCTATGTTTAGATTTCTAGTTTGGTCTGAAGCCACTTTGCAAAGTGGGATTAATTGCAGCTGCTAGAGTGCAGCATAATAATGGTGCTTTCTAATATAAATCTATTAGAAGAATAACTTCTGGATATCTAATAAAAGGGGCTTTATTAATGAAGTCACATGTGCAGAAACATGTCCCTTGGAAGGAAATCTGGGACTCCAGGGAACAGCTAGAGCACTCCAGTTATTGTTCTTGTTTCTTTGGTTGCTTCACAATGAAGGACTTGATGAAAAAACAGCATGCAGGGTACGCTGTGTACAACCACAGCACAGGGCTGTGCATGTCTATCACGAGACAGGACTACAAGCAGGTGTAGAAAGAAATGAATAGAACTCACCAGCTCTTGCCAACCACAGTCTCCCAGTGTTTCCCTAAATACTCATTTTGCTCATACTAAGCACGTTTATAACCCTTTGCAATTTACCATCGTATTTCCGTATTTGCTATGTTATTTTGCCCAAGTAAAAAGGACAAATCCAGGAAAAATCTAAACAGATCTTAGTATCTGAATTGACTGAATGATATTCGATTTTAGTGATGTGACTGTGATCTCTTCCAAATGTCCTTTTCCAGGTAAGTTCAGGCCTCTTACTGTATTTTCCACCATCCTTCCATGAGGTTACTAATTTTTCCAAACCTCACTTCATTTCTGTTTTCAGGCCATCACAACCATAAAAGCTCTGCTACTGCAAGACGGAAGATAGCAAAATTTGATGTCCAAAAGAAAGCCTCTGTAACTCAAACAAAAAAGGAGCCAGAGTATGTGACACTACTTCTGCTTCAAAAGGGCCTAGAAGCTTTTATGTGTTTTTTCCAACTGTAACAACTGGTCTGAGGAGATTATCCCTTCTAATAAATGTTGCTTAGCACTTCAATGCCCTTTCCATCATAGATCTCAAACTGCATTGCTAAACAGTGTGCTTCAAATTAGGGGGAACTTCGATACAGAGAAGCCCTTGTAAACTCTGAGTCAGTGGCTGATCTCAGAAGGGACTCACAGGGGAAACCCACTCACGCACCTTGCAGCCAGGCGAAGTTTTGCTGCTGACGTTAGCAGAACCAGGATTTCACCCTAGCAGTCTGATGCCTCTGCCATTCCCCTGGCAGGATTAACAACTCCACAAAAATCGCACCCAGATGAAGCCATTTTGCTAATTTTGCCTCCAGAAGGCTGTCATCATTATAGCAGTAAGCTATACAGGGGTCTAATTAAGAGGTTGTGGGAGAATGCACAGTTCTTGGGTGACACCTTTTCCCTTGCACTTGGTTTACTATTAACAGTCGTACACATGGAACAGAAGAAAGCATCATCTGGGCCCTATTTCCAGGCAGTAATGACCTTAGGGCACCCAGAAAGATAGACCTGATAGACAAAAGCCATCTGTTTCTGAGCCGGTATCATTATTTTGCACATCTGCTCAGTTCATTTCATTTGGTGTTAATACACTCTGCTTCACAAGAATCTTTTACTAATGAAATAGCTGTCAAAGAATAATAATTTGCTGGACTGACTACTGTTCTCTGTATCGCTTCCTTTTCTGGATATCTGTCACGCTGCGGATGCTGGGAACAAGCCAGTCACTGCAGGGACTTTCCGAAGAACCTTACTGTGACATGAGAGCTTCTTGTTTAAAGAAACTTCTCTCATGCCATCACTGGAAGACCATTTTTCTGCTCCCTTTTGGGCACTCTTTTTTTCCCTATACAATTGTTATGCAATTTTTACATAGATTTTTATTATATGACTTATGTGTGAATGTAAACGCGTGCACGCCTCAGTGGAGAGAATGCAAAGACAAAATGAGACAGCTGCAGTTCTAGTCTTTCTTTGTTTGGGTTTGTTTTCAGGTTTGTTTCTTTTTTTTTTTTTATTTACAGCCTTGATGGACATTTGCACTTTGCCTTCTGTTTTCATCATCTACCTTCTTGAAGTTGTCCAACCCAGTGAGGACAAGGATCTCTTGATACTGACTGTCTACAGTCTTGCTTCAGTGAAAGGAGGGCTGCTTAGCTCCCCTTCTCATCCTCAGGGGAAGAAGCCTTCATCCTCTTCGGCTCTGACATTTGCTGTGGCTAAGGGTGGTTGGTAAGAAATGAGCCCAGGTATCCTGTACAGTCATTCATGTACCTTCTCTGTAACATATTAGGAAAGCACCACACATTGATTACTGCACTTGCATGCCAGTAATTATCTACAAGTGATTCACAACAACTAACAAAAAGCTCCCTGCTTCACTACATATCCCAGAACCTCACACCTGAAACCACCTAAAGCCTGTTGATTCACTTCCCTCTAAAAGCAATACAAAATATGAAGACAAAGGTGTGTGTTCAGATTGCTTCAAGCCTTCTCTGTTCTGCTGAAAAGGCAGGAATTTCCCACTTCCCCAGTGCAGTCTGGATAGCTGCACACATCCCAATCCAGCATCCCGCAGGGATGTCTCAGGGCTCACCGGGCAGCCCAGCAGATTTGCTTTGTGATGAAGCTCCCATGGAAATGCCCCTCTCCACCCTAGACAGGACGTCAGGAAGAGTCCTTGGGAGACACTCAAACAGCTCTCTTCTGCATAAGTTCACAGACTGGCTTTTAAGATCACTTCGACATCTTCTACCCAAGCAAAGAAACTAGGAAAAAACAGTCCACTGATATGTGATGCATGCAGGAGAGAGATGCCTCTATTTATAGCACAGAAAGCTGGAGATGTGTTTATTTACGTATTTAGCTGTTGTTTTATGTAGCACATGCTGGAAAACAACATATCAAGACACCTACGCAAAAAGCCTAGAAAGCAAATTTTATTTTACCGAGACCTGCAACTGCAGCACTATAACCACATCTGATAGGTTTATCTCTCAGTATTTTCCTCCAATCTCCTCCCCTTTACTGCAAGCTAGAATCTTCTTGCCAGTCTCCGTGTGGGCTGTTAGCACTACAGATAGATTGGTGACATGTATTTTATTTCCCCAGATGGTTTTTCACCTTTGGAACTTAATTTCATGTCTTCTTGCATCTTCCTGGAGAACAGCCTGCGTGACCAGAGCACAAACACCCTCGCATTTTCTTCAGAAGAGACACCTGAGAAATACAATGATGCTCCTCCAGGCTGACCAGAGCTTCTGGTTTTGGTAAAACCCATTTTCCTTTATGGAAATTCCTCCTATTAAGAATGGCCTGGTTTTCCACACGTTTTGTAGAGGGGCTCTGAGAGATACAGACAAAATAATCTGAAGACTTTCTTGGCCCTAACTGAACATATTTGAAGGTTATACCTCTTTTAGTTAAAAATAATCATAGAATCATAGAATCATAGAATAGGTGGGGTTGGAAGGGACCTTTGAAGGTCATCTAGTCCAAGCCCTCTCCAATGAGCAGGGACATCAACCAGCTCGGGTTGCTCAGAACTCCATCCAGCCTGACCTTGGATGTGGCCAGGGATGTAACACCTGTCTGCACAAACTGCACAAACTCTCTGCACACTGTGCCAGTGTTTCATAAGCAAATTATCAGCACATTTTGATGACAAAATGTTTCTCAGAAGGACAGTAAGAAGCAAACATAGATCAAGATTTTTTAAAATACCTCATAATTTTAGAGGTTTAAATTAAGGCACTTCAAAAACCTCTAAATTGAGGAACAGAGCACGTCTTTAGTAGGATCCTTTGGAACGCCTTAGATAAAGTGCTCAATAAAACGAGATTTAAAAAATATCGTTGTGGTTTAGAAGAAAAGCAGGGGGTTTGTTCATGGTAGAACATTTACTGGCAGAAAAGGAAAAGCCACAAACCAACTATCATCACACAGCCTCTCTAACAACAAAATCCTTCAACATAAATTCAGCGTGGATCTGAACAAAGGTGACACTGCAGAAGATGGAGAGACCACCTAAACACTACAGCAAGGAGTGTTACAGAGCGCCCTGAACAACTGCTTACTGCTCCAGAAACCCCGTGTGGTGCCGCACAACAATGCCATGTGAAGATGCTCATTTTCATCCAAGACAGCAGTAAAACCTTATCAAACAGTTTGACAGACTAATTAGCTGGAGTATGGCACTGAAGAACAATATTGCTCTGGTATTACTCCACCAGCTCACTTGAAGCTCTCTCCACTGCACAATATAGACATTCTCTTCATAGCAAAACCTTAGTTCCACTTATTCAGTGAAAAAAAACCCTGCTACCTCAGTTTGTCCCTCAACCTTTATATTAAATTCCTATCTTCACTGTTTTGGAGCTAACTGTACTGCCATACGCCGAATGCTGTAAGCAGCAGCTGAACCTAATGAGGCCTGTATCCAAAATCATAAAAGAACTCAGATAAAATGTCACATCCATATTTATTGGAAATGTTAAAAACTTTCAGTCTTCTCAGGCATAATTAAAACTTGTGTCTTGTATATGTTTTTCCCCTCTGGAAGAATAATTATTTATAATTTTAAAGGCATCAAAGCATGTTTGTACGACTGGCATCTGACATATTTCATTAAATTCAGGTTTCTTTGAAAAGTGGTATCTATAATTCTGTTTAATGTAGGACTCCCTCTGTGCATTTTATATGTGTAGACAGTGAGCATGCCTATATTTTCCCTCTTTCCTGACAGCAAATCTGTTTCTGGTATTAAAGAGCAATACACTGAAGCAAGTAGAAATGACACTAATTTTGTATGTAAATTTAATGCAGGCAATACATATTATACAATTATTATTACTATGTGTGTGTGCGAATTATATAGATTTTGTATTTAATGGCATTAATGAGTGTCTATCTTACTGCTGGCTTCCCAGAGCTGGCTGAATACCTGAAAAGGTGCTTTGCTGTTCAGAACCCCGCCGCGATCTCTACCTCTTCAGCTCTCTGTCCTGAAGTGCACCCACAGCAGCCTGCTCCCGCTCGCCGCTGGCGCAGCACACCAGCCGACAGACGGCCTGCGTTTCCGTGCGTGCTCAGTGGCAGGCTGACTACAAAGAAGGACGAATTGGGGTTTTCCTGCACTACTACAAGAGAGAGATTCAAGATGTTGCCCCACTCAGATGTGCATGTCTTGCCTACCAAATGTATCGCAGTCATTAGCTAACCACAGTTCTACTAATTCCCACATTTGAATGCTCTTTCATTTAGTGCTTCCTGCGGTGACTGTAATTACATTTCAAGGCTCATTGGCGGGGAAAGTCAAATGACATGGTATGAAAAGAATAAGATTAAAGCAAGTTTTCAATGCTAAATGTCAAATATACAAGAATGTACTGTGAATTGGCACCAAATAAGACTGCCGTTCTTTATCCTACTGTTAGCTACATATAGAAATTGTCCTTCCTATTCTATTCCTTTTCGTTATAGCTATTGGTTAAATTACTATGCTCTGGTCACTTACTATACTGAACAGTAGGAAAAGGCCCTATCAAGATAAGGTATACCAGAACGTGCAGTAATTTGTACAGACATAAACCCAGATTTTCAAAAGAGCTTTCTTCCAATGGCCCTGAGGCAAACCTTGCTCACAATCTGGAATCTTTTGTTTGTATTTGTTAGTATTATTCAGAACTATTATTAGTAGCAATGTGTATTAATAGCTATTAATAATTACCAGTTATTCTGATCACAGGAACCACAGCTATCTACTTGGGATCAAAAATACACTTGCATCTTTCAGGGATTTGTCAGGGTTTTGCATATGGATGGCACTATTTCAACCACAGGATAGCCACATAAATAAATATCAATATAATGGAATGTAAAAAAAAATATATTTATATGTATATGCTATATAAATAGAATCTGATACGGAAAACTGATGTTTTCTCCTAACAGTAGCTGGTTCTGTTTTTCCCCACCAAGGGAACAGGTAATGGTTTAGTCCACACAAGGATGAGAGAGAAGAATTTGTTTTGGATCAAGGGAAATAAAAGATGAAGGAATATAGAAGTGTCAGTATATTAATACATAACTTTGAATACCAACGGGGAAAGCACAGGCAGTTGCTGCGCTCGGTGTCTCCCCTTCTCCCAGCGCCGAGTGTAATTATAGACAGCAGCAACAGATGTTGCCAATAAGCTTTAAAGGAGAAAGGGAAGTGGTAGGAACAGAAATGCAGCGTCATATAGAAAAAACCAATAGGAGGGACACCTGAAAACGCAGTGGTTTTCTCTCTGCCAAAGCCAGCCCCGTGGCAGCAGCGCCCATCTCCCACTGCAGCTAAGCAGACGGTTGCAAAGGCTGTAACGGTACAAAGATCACAGAATATCCCGCAACGCCATAGAAGGAAGGAAACCAGTAGCATTGCTTAATGGTCTGCTTATTTTACAGTCAAGTGGATTGCCAAGCAACTAAGCTATAACAAGTCCCTTATTTAGGGGAAGAGATGTTTGTCTTCTGTCTGTCCCTGCTTGCAAATGGCAAGTGGAGGGCATTTCTAAGCCAGATAATTCGAGTACAGCATGTTCCCCGAGCCCTGTGCCTGTGCTGCTGAGCAGCCCGTGTTAATCACGGCAACAGTTGACACACGCGCCTTGCCAGAGACCAAGTTTATCACCACCATTGTGACTTTTACTCTCTACTGCTCAAAACAAAACAAAAAACTAAAAACCCTGCAGTTATTCAGGAATCTGAGTTTCCCACATTACTTAACATGACTGGATCCCTTTAGGATTACATAAACGACAAGCCCTCATGACAAAAAAGCGCTTGATTTGGTTGTCTAAGCATGTACACCCAAGGCTGTTAGAGATGCACAGGGCAGCTGACACACTGCCACAGGACACAGACAGAATACCCCAGGGACCAGCAGCTGGAGGCCGGGTGAAATATGTCCTAGGGCATCTGGAATGGCTCTAGATGCCTCAATTAGGCAACCCATCTGAGCCCCAAATGACCCCTTTGTGTCCTGCATTCTTCAGCTGCATCACCCACCAATAAAAATGGGTTAGTATTGCTATTAAAAAGCACCTATATAAAAGTACAAATATATACAGTGTGTACATTTGGGAGCACATCTGAAATCACTCACTGAGACTCAAAATGTAGTGTTCCTTCCTAATACAAGTGGATATTGAAGACTCTCACCCAAGAGAACCATCTTGTGAACACAATGCTCAAGCCTGAAGAAAGATGTGGTTAGGGCAAACGACAGAAGACACTAAAGGATAACACTTCAAGACTCCACGTAGCCGGGTCCCTGTCCCAGGGCACCCTGCTGCTGGAGAGGGACAATGCAGCCACAAAACAAGCCTACAGGTCATATAGATAAGTGGGGCAAAATGACCCCAGCCTGGGCCATCGACACCCGCGACATTATTTCAAGGATAAATCGAGTTGGTCAACCTCAACACTACTAGCCCACAGGAGAAGATGTAATTATCTGAGTGCTTTGATAGACATTTGTTATCTCATTAGTGGCTTTTCAGGAAGCACCTGACTACCTTTAGTCAGTAGATACGTCTTTTTCCCTGCTGAACTCTCTGGCATCAATGTTTTCCAGGATTCTGCCTAATGGTAAGAGGGTAAAATTTAAGGTGCGATGAAAAACTGTAATCTAAGTGTGCAAGTACTACCTTAACCTAGACTGATATCACATTAATGCCCAGCTGAAATACTAACAAACAAAAAGGAATTGTTAAAAAGTAATGATTTAAAACAATCAGCCAATCTTGAAACTGATTCTTTTTGTAATTCGCTGTTTTACTTCAAATAATAGGACCAAATTAATGACAAAACCACTGTTTTCCTTCAGTCTGAAATTATACCAAGAATCAAAGTAGAATTCAGCAATGGAAATATCCACTGGCTGATCAGTGCTAAAATATGATTGGAATATGACTAAAATGTCTTTGCTTGGGAAATTACTGCATTTAAGGTCGCTGTTTTCAGTTCCAAATTTACTACATTCCATAGTCTTGACTCAGTTCCTCTCTTTATAACCCAGCACTAAAGTTGAGAACAGAGATTCCCAAACCCACAGCTGACAGCTAGACTTCTCCCTGAGAGGATCTAACGTTAAAAGGTAACATATAGCTGCTTTATTATATACAAGCTATATGTAATAAACATTTTATGCATATGTAACATGTTTATTACATACAACAAGAGCACATACACGTGCTCTTACTCTTTTACCCAGTAACTGCCACAAACACAACTAGAGAACACAAAAACAGGAGTATAAATAGCTGCAACATAAAATTCTGCCACTGCTTTGAGCAAGTGCTGCTCTGCAAGCGTGGCAGCCACCTTCCGCTCACCACAGGCACTTGCTGCTAAACAACTTTTAAACCTTGCTCGAAGCAGATGGAAGTAGTGACTGGAACCAGAAGAAGCACTGCGTCATGCAGAGGTGTATCGGGGTGAAAGTGCTTCCAGCTGCGAAGCTGTAGCTGGAGAGACAAATTCCCTTCCTTACCTGCTACAGACGACCCTTGTCAGTCCACTCGGAGACCAGAAAGTCCCACTGAGCAGAAAACTTCACTACCTAACAGGACTTGATGAAAAGTCTCCTCTTTAAATTAGGTGCTTAACAAAATAATCCACCAAACAATTTCCAAGAAAATGTCAGGAACTGTAACTACACAACCCAGAGAGTGGCCATAGCAAGGGCTGGCGCCTGAAGACCAGCCAGAGGTGTTTGTAGTAGTGAAAATGGGCAACTCTGCTGTCTGAGATGCAGCGTGCATCACATTGAACCCCACCAGCCAAACCGCCACACTCCTGGGAGTCAGTCACTGGCAACAAATAAAAAAGCGACAGGTTCAAGACAAAAATATTATAGAGTGCTCCAAGCCAAATAACTGAAGGCCACGTCACAGATAACAATAACTATTTTCTCTAGATGTCTGTTTGCTTCCCTTCTCCAGGAGGACAGGCTTGTTCTCACCTTACTTATCTTTCTTACTGTTTCAGGGATTCTATAAAAAAAGAATAAGCCTTTCAGCTTCAGGACAGATTAATACCCACTTTCAAAATACCCAATGCCTATCTGTTAATTGAAAATACATACATATCTTTTGGCTACCTACACTTTGGACACTTTGACTTGTTCATACCACAGACCTAGCTAAGCCCTCCCTGTAGCAGACCAATCTCTCTAAATCTGGTCTGTCCACCACAGACTGAGAAATGGCCTTTTTCAGATTTACTGCATTAAATCAGACCACCTTTTTATGCTCAGGCAACCTACCTGGCATACTGTATGTGCTGAACAGCAAGGAGAGCATTGTGCTTTTTACAGCTGAGGACTGTAAAGACTAAGCTTCCAGGGCGAATCTGCTGGAAGCGGTCACACAGCACATTAAACAGTGGCATGTTAAGTGATTTTCTCCACTGGCATTTGTAGATTACTAAAAAATAGGGACGAAAATCAAGGTAGCTCTTTCAGTACGTTCCCAATACATATTCTGAAAATAGGAGATTTTTCAGAGTAAAGGGAAAACTATCCAGCAGGAAAATCTCCGTGGGGCCATACTGGTGATGCTGAATGGGCGAATTAAGGCTACGCTCAGACACCCGAACAAAAGTGCCTGTGGAGCAGCTGGAAGCTGCAGAAGATCTCATCAATAAGCAGAGACTTTCAGTTATTTTCTCTGAACTACAAGATGCGAGATTGAAAGCAAGCAATGGACTGAAAGGGATCTTAACAGTAGACGCGGCTGAAAGGAGGGGAGGCATCACTCAGGAGGGCATAAATGCATTTGCTGTACTCACTTGTTCATTAGAGAAAGAGAAGGGGGAAAAAAAGATGCAAATTAAATGGAAATGCCTCATTTTCACAGGAGCTGAAAATAACCCGGCAGCCCATGGGAAGGCGCAGCTGGTACTCAGGCTCATTGCTACCACCAAGCCTGAATGGCTGACAGGATTAGCAGCAGGCCAGGCTCAAACAAAACAGCACCAGGCAGTTTCTCCTCTCCCCCACTCCCACCCGGCCCCGGTTCTGCTCTCTCCTGCTAACTACACCGGGAACTCACATCCCACTATTAATTCAGCTTCCAGTGGCAGGCTGCACTGAACTGTGTACGAGATTACAGCCTGGGCTCCTGCCCGTTCTGTGACAGCACAGATTGCCTCCCGTTCTGAGGAGGGAACCATCGGCGAGCAAGAGCAAATGCTGGGCTACTTAATTGGCACTTTCACTAAAACGGACTGCAGCCGGGATTGACAGACCTAGAGAAAATCACAAAAGCAGCCATCAGAAAGTGAGGGAAGGAGGAACGAGCCCGCCTCCACTCCAAACTCTGAAAGGATCTGGAAATAAAGTAGGATCTGTGTCAACCCCCTCAACCCTGGGTCACCTTGGCCGTCGCAGCTTTGCCACCCCAGTCGCAGAGACACTGCCCTATTCTCCCATCCCAAGCAGGAGCAGGGGGGCTGTGTCCGTGGACATGATAAACTCTTGCTCACACAGCAGTTAAGGACTGCCTGAAAACATTTATATGGAAAATTATCTACCATCCACCTTCTCATCTAGATATTGGAGTAAAGGGAGACTGATGTCTTTCTTTTAATTTCTAAAATGGCCTCATTTACTTGAATCACCTCAACATTTCCAGCATTTTCCACCATTTTCATTTTACATCTTAACGATGCCTCCTGATTTCTTCATGGGAATGGCAGCACGTCTTCTTTAAGAAAGGGTGGGCAGGATTAAGCATTCCACCATCAAACCTGTTCACAACTGCCCCTCCTACCGCTTCCCTCATCCTCCCCTCTCTCTCACACATGTGTACTCCAGCTGCCTGTTCAGCGTATGAGATTTTGGCTCTCACTTTCCAAACCCCCCAAATTCAAGGATTTACTCTTCCAGGATCTCCCATGCTGCAGATTTCCTTCTAGCTCATCACACCTCCTTAATTTTCTTGCTGCTCAAGAATGAAGATGATCTGACCTCCTCCTTCAGGTTTCCAACTGTTCTTCTTCTTCAGCTTATTTCGGTCTCCACAGACTAGCTATCTAGCCCATACTTGATTTTGCAACAGCTTGCAAAATGTATTTTGTGCTTGATTCTGGTTTTTGTCAGCATCTCAAAAGTTTTAAAATCAGCTCGAGTTCAGTATTTTCCTCCAGAACAGAACACAAATAAATAATAAAATAAAAAAGAACTTTACACCATGTCTGATGTAAAGACTAACTTTTATACCACCCTGGACAACAGCTTAAGTGCTGAACCATTACAGATAACACCCTCTTGAATCTAAGAAGGCCCTCCTCACCTCGTGCTCTCAGAATTGCTGATGCCCTGCCCCTTTTTCTTGGCATCCTCCAAATATATATCATTAGGTTTGCAGATACATCACCAAAGGGCCGACTGCACGGCAGTCAGATCAAAGAAAACAAAGTTATTCATTTGTTATGCTTAGAAACTGTAGTTCATCTTTGCCAGATGTCAACTTCAAACCCTTTATCACAGGTCATTCATGTTTGTTCAGAAACCTGAGAGCACAGCAAACAAGGAGATATTTCATTTTGAGCTTCTGAAAACTACAAGAAGTGTTATGACAGATATTAAAAAAACCCCAAACAATAAACATTTTTACATGACTATTAAAGTACTTTGACCTGCCTGCACCCACATTTTGATGCAGTATAGTTCATGGACATTCTTATTTCAGCTAAGAAAGTTTATTCCAATTAACCTTAAACCTATACCTTGTTAACTCAATCTAGTCCTAATTGAGAATCTGCATAGGTTTTTTTATACCAGCTTAATTAACCTTGTCAAAAAAAAAAATCACACTTTTATTTAAACCTAAGTAAGGACACATACGGCCAAACCTTGTTGGAGATCATGTACTATTTCTGAGAACAGCAATCACAGAAAAGACTGATCTCATCAATCAGCCTAAGCTCTGAAGAGCCCAGCACAAAGATTTTCAACACCTACTTAGGACAAGTCTCTTACTGCTCAAAACCACCTCAACATGCTGTTCCCCAAGGAAAGGTGACCAGCTGCAAACGGCCAATACTCCAGCTCGACTGCAGTGACCTGTACCATAAGACAACTGCTGCTGTTGGCTTATTTTCAGGTATAAGCATCCTGCTGCAGCTGACGTGACATCACTTGCACGGAAGCAATCAGATAAAACTTGAGCCCATGACGGCCCTGTTTTGCCTTAGGCTCATGTATAAGGCCCTGGGAAAAACAACTTTCTAAAGAAAAAAGGAAGTTCCCTCTACCTTTGCTCACAGCTAGCGCTCCATTCTTCTTGCAAAGAATGAAAGCAAACAAAATGTTGGAAAACAAGGTGATTTTTAAAAATGTTCTAAAATATTTCTTGTCATAACATGATTATCTCAGTCACTACTTGTTTTATAGTTTAATGTTTCAGATTCCTGTTCACAAGTTTGTTTTGATTAGATTTCATTCTGACTACATCCAGTGATAACTTTTGCTGCTATTTGACTGGCATCCATCATTTTCTTCTTCAAAATTATTTAATCAGACCAATTCTGTGAGTTTGCATGCTACAAAGCACAAGCACAGCCCAACAGCTATGATTCAAGTTTAGGATTTAATAGTTGTGCATTTTTCCCATTGAAAGGTATTTCTAAACTGAACTTCTGAAATAAAGACAGGACTGACAGCCAGAATTTAGCCAACTAAAAAAACCCAACAGTGCAATTAGTAACCTCCAGCAGCTGATTTTCAGAAATGCCAGATTCTGAGAGCCAACTTGGCAGCATAATCCTCCTTTACCTGTCCATCAGGCAGCACAGGAGTCAGCTGCAATGCAGGCTCGCCCATGCCGCCCGCGATGGACCTCCACCCTCTTCTGTCAGCATGGCTGCAATGCTTCCGGAGATGAGAGGGTGGTCCAGTTTCCAGATATACGTAAACTTCAGGGCTCCCCACACACAGGAACAACAAGAATTACTACCTGCCACGGTACTGAACTCCCTGGAGAGGAGTAAGACCACAGCTTCACGTCAGCAATGATAAGCTATATGGGGAGACAGCTTTGGGCTCTTCCTTCACCAGCAAAAAACTGCTTTAACTTCAGTCAACTAGTCTGTGTTACAATCCTCATGAAAACAAGGCAGTTATAACTTTAACTCACAATGGCTGTCGAAGTAAAAAAAAATAAATTTGAATTTTTAAAAATATATACACACATACTACATACATAAATAAAAACCAGAAGGTTTTTTTAACTCCTTCGACAATAGTTAGATTGTTCAATGACATAAAGACACCTCTTTTTTCCTGGTGTAAACCAAACCAGATTTGGAGTACACCCAATCACTGAACTGAAGGAGAATAACTGAAAATGCAGACGCTGCGCATTTACTGCCAGGCTGCAGGCAGCAGCTGCCGCCCGCAGCGCCTTGCTCGACAGTGACAGTGGCTGCGCTGACGTTCCAGATCAGAGAGTCACATCGCTTTGTTCCTTCAGGGAAGCCTCTCCATTTAAGGGGATGATATTAAGGATGGCAAGTCCAAAGATGAACCTTTTCTTCTTGTCTTTTTGCATAATTCTGTGTGAGTTTTTACATGTACTTTATTTTATGGAAGAATTAATTGCATGTCACCATAGACACACAAACAAGACATAACCTAACTAAACGCCAGGCATGCAGTTCACTGAACGCCTGTAGTACAGGGCACTGGTTTTAAATCCACAGCTTCATTCCTCCCCGACCTGCAGCCAAGACTCTGGAGACTCCAAGTCATCAGCACACGTGCAATGCCCAGGGCGACCAAGCCGATGTGGGTCTGCATCCAGGCGGTCATGGCAGGCCACAGCAATGCCACCTTCCGTGGAGCAGAGGTACATCCCAGCAGGGCAAGAACCCCAGTCGTGAAAATATTTATACGTACAAAGCTTAACTGTAGGAAAGGTCTCGTGTAAAGGCCTTGGAATGCCTGTCCTTTGTGGGACTCTTCTCTGCCACGACGGACCACCAGCACTCTATCCTGGGTAGGTAACTTTATCTCTTGGTCATCGTAGCCGTTGTAACCCTATGGGCTGGGGCAGCACCCAGCAGTCCCACAACAGCATATGTAAATGACATTAAAGAGGATATACTATGTCTTATTTCATAAACTTGAGAAATCCTTCATCCCAGTGCCACCTCCTTGTGCTATCATAACATTCCAGCTGAAGCCTCAGAAAGGCATCACTAGCAAGTCAGCAGTCGTAGAGGAACCTGCTCGCACTCGTACCACCACAGAGACTCTCTCCTGCCCTGTGACAAACGACACCGTGTTCAATCTCCACGTGCTGGGCCTCTCATACTTGGGTGGTTTCTTGGAGGCCCTTCTACCCTTAAATGCGAAGCTTACAGCTCAGATCTTGCTACTTTTTATCTGGCTGCTCATTTCCGCCATTTGGAGCTTTTCTGCATCCATCTGCACAGGCAGCCTGATTATTGCCCTCTTCACTCTGTACATAATAATAACAGCTTATCTGGAGTTATCACCGCAGACCACGCGAGCAGCAGAGGACACAGAGAATAACCAGGCTGATAGATGTTGCTGACTTACAGGAACACTCTCCCCGGCTTAACCCTCTAGCAGACCTCTGCCTTCTCTCACTGCCTCCAGAATTTTCAGGGCTTTCTAGCTGGGCTGTCTGGGCTCATGTCCTTGGGGATGACAAAGCACAGCATGGGATCTTCACACACAACTCGACACATTTCTTTGCCAGCTAATTCGACATTTTGGATCTACTGTATTCTCTTTGATAATCTACATCAAAGCTTGAGAGTATTTTATCAGCAGATGGATGGTTTGAGTGACTCCTTATTACCTCTGTGCAAATACAGTGGCACAATTTACTACCACCGCGACAGTCTTAGATACCTTACTAATGCCAGTAACAAATGCAGCTGACAGGGAAAAAGGTTAGTGGTGCTAACATTTTCCACATTCAGCTCTTTTCCTGAACGTTAAATATACTTTTTTTGCATCTTTCTGTATTGTTAATTGTGTAAATGCTTTGCTATTTTACATATGTATTTGTGATCTGCAGTATTTTCCTTAGGTGCTAAGTCAGTTCAGAGTCAGTGTGACTCATGAGTATCGATAAACCAGTGATTTATGCAGTTCAGGTTCTGGTTGGGATGCTCTCTTCTTACAGCAATTTTTCCTTTTCTTGTAGCAGAGATCTTACAAGTGGAGTCAGCTGCCATTTTCTGAGCTCCATGGAGCTGTAATATATGCCCTTCCCCTCAGAATTTGCTTTCTAGTGGTGTCCTCATCATAAAATCACTTACTACTTTTAAAAAATGCCGCAAACTTATATAGTGAAAAATATCTGATGTCCTTTTTCTAGCCCCATCCAGGAACTTTTAAAACATGTAATTTAGTATATTTTCCTTTTGCTACACTTGCATAACCTGAACTCATCAACATCAAGACCACATCCCCTTAAAATTACTTGATGCATCACAAGACAGTACTTCCACACTCAGGCGAGTACAGCAGGAAATCCAAACTCACAACGGTTTTCCAAGACTCATTCCTAGCGGTAAAGTCGGTATTTGCTGGACTGATGACATACCTGAAATCACATCGTCACTGTAGACTGCAAAATCACTGGGCTAATGAGTGGCACGTTAAACACGAGAGGCCAAGGGAGATGGATAATCTTTCCACCGGCATCTCCAAAACCTCCTCATGGCTTCTTAGGCTACAGACCTTTTGAGCACAAGGCACATTCTGCCAGAGCTCATTCCCACCACTCTCTCATACTTCTTCCCTGTTCACTCAAACCTTTATAAAAGCTATCTAAGGGCCATACAAGCGTGGAAAGTCCCCACTACAGCTATATACTTTCTCTGAAAAGCTCACCAACTTTGTGCCGTTTTCACCTTAGGCTCCTGCTTTAGGCTGAAATACCATCTAGCATGCTTTGAGGGTCACCTCTGCGTCCTTTGTTTCACTACACCGAAGAAAGATCTTCCCAGCTGCTGGATTTCTCAAAAGAGGTCAAACGTATCAGACTTTAATTTCGCATTGCTGCCTTGTAGTCTCACAAGAATTTCCCTTCTACTTCCCATGTACTGATCAAAACACTTGATACACCTCAAGATGCCATGTCCAAGTACATCCGTAGAGAGCCCTAGGAACTCTTAAAATACTTTCCACCTAATGCTGGGAAGCAATGGCACATTTCTTGGTATAGGTAGTATATGGATTCACTTACACTCCTGGTTTCTGAGCACCTTAAGCTGATCTCTCAGCACTCACATCGATCAAACACAGCAAAACCAGCCAGTTTTCCATGGAGCTACACCAGATTCTGGGTAGCAAGTGTTTTTCTCTGTAGCTGTACAGCTTACTTCCCTGTTTCGGAGCCTCAGCATCCCTTTATGAAAGGGAACATAATGGCATTTCTCAGATTCTGTGATCCCTCATTACAGACAGTGATCTTCATAGAAAAAGGTCTAAACAGCGATGTTACATCAGTATTTCCACCAAACAGGAATTCATCCATTAATCTTGAAACCTGGAATACTCTGCCTCCCTGAATCCCACACACTCTTATTGTAGCACTTTACAGACCTTCTCCTGGTGCTGCAGGGATCAAGCAAGGTACTGTAGCTAAGATAAAGAGACACCTTAAGATTGTTTTGCAAGCAAGTTTTCTGCTGGGCATACCCATGAATTACCCCTGAATTACAGGAAACTCTACTGCTTCTGCCCCAGCTCAAACAACACGACATCGTTCTCACTGCACATACGGCACTTCCTATCTGGGTCACACAGCCCAAAGGGGCTCTAATAACCTTTCAGTTGTCCTTAGGCATAAAGATTTATTCCTATTTCTGGTCCTGTAAATTAAAGTGGACAAAGGTGAAGCTTGTTTTGATCTCATACTGTTTTGCAAACACGCAGATGGACTGAGATGGTATCTTTCATTGGCTCTAACTTGGAGGTTGGTCCTGCGCTGAGGGAGGGGCTGGTCCCTTCAACCTGAAGTATTCTATGATTTTTGTCTTAAATCTGAAAGATCTTTTGTCACCTTTGACCACCCACAGACCCCTCCACTAATTACAGCTTATGCTTTTAGCTATGGCAAGGACCAACCAATTCGACAATTTGAAAAAAACATTAACCTCTTCACTGCCTGCACCTTGAGACTTCTTCCCCATGCCAAAGCTCACGTGGGGCACAGCTACACCAGAGACCAGCAGTGTATTCAGTGACTTTACAACAGATCCCTGCAACCTCTAAACCAATGCGATAGGAAAGGTGTTCCAGGGCTGCGAGAGCCAAATCGCCTAAGACTGTCGAATCTAGCCTGCACAATGTCTCCGTTCACTTTTTGTTAGGGGAAGAAGAAAGGGCAAGGTGCACACTTAAACTTTCCCAACAGCTGCCCTGCTTGTAAACAGCTCAGCATGGTGAATTCAGACGCTGCTGGAGGAGGAGGGCTGAGCTCCAAGCCCCTGTCCTCCTGCGCACGCGTGCAGCCAAGCCTTGGAGACGCCACCTCAGGCATCTAACGAAGCCATGCAGAGCTCACAGAAACTGCAGAACCCTCTCTTACCTCATGTTTATATTTTTTTAAAACGCATTTATTAAAAAAATAACAACAGGGAACGCCCTTATCATTCAGTAAATCATCAAAATCTGCTGTAAAGTAGAAGGTGAGACTGTGTTTTCCCTTCAAAAGTCTGAAGTTTCACTGCTGAATTTGTGAAGTTTCTCCACAGCTCCTGCAATCCCAATCCCTTCCATAATCCAGGCTCACTCTGACATTTGACGCCGCTGTAGCCAAGCCTCTCTGACCTGTTCAACAGTCCTGACTCTCTGGGGAACAGCGGGCACCTCAGCAGCCAAACACATTGGTTTGAAGTTACAGCTTCTGACACATTCCCACAACCCCTCTTCGACATACAGCTGCCTGAGAAGCCAGCGTAACATCACTGCGAAATTGTGACTGTCATCTGATGCCAGGTACCTGTACTTACTGCTGTTCCTGGTCTTGGCAATTCAGGACGGCGGTGGGCTATTTACGCTCACAAAAGGAGCGTTTTGGTCATCCGCTGGTCCAGTGGAGCCCACTCTCGCCAAAGCTGCCATCCCACCAGTTTCAACCGCCGTGTCCCACATTCCCTTGTGCCACTGCTCATCCGATCAACCCATGAACCACCCTGGGGGGCCAACATGCTCAAACCTGAGTGCCTGCAGAAGTGCTCAGGTTTTGGCTGGCTCAGTCACAGGCGGGGATGAGTACTGGTGCTGGGGAAAGGAGCAGGCACACACAGCAGCCCAGGACGGCAGCACCCGTGCCCATCGGGTCGTCCTTGCTCTTAATATCTGACGCCAAGCTCCCTCATTTCGCTGCTGTTGGCTGCTGCTGTTTTGCAGGGGTTTGTAAGACAACTTTCCCGATGCCATAAAATCAATGATCTTGGTGCAACCTTTGCCATTTATTGCATTCCAGCTGGAAGGGAGTTTGGGGAAAAAAGAAAAATACCCAGAAACAAAAGCACTTTCTGAACAGACAAAGCAGAAGACAGTACAGTGAGCCTGGGACAAGCACAGCAGCTTTCCCCGGCAAACTTCATTGGGCAGGGTTTCCCCTTCTCCACAGCATTCCCCAGCCTCCCCACAGAGAGCAGAATTCCAACATTAGCCTCGGGATGGAGAAAGCTCCACTTGCCCTTTGGTTTTGCATTCCTCCTGCCCTTTCATCAGCTCTCCTTTGGTCCAGAGTCTCTCTGCTTTGCAGAGCGCAGCTGCTGATCCACCAGACATGGACCATCACGAGCATCTCCCTGAACAGCCCAGGCTGGAACACCACCTCCCAGACACCCTCCCACATAACCACCCCCCTGTAGCGTTGCTGCTAGGTTAAAACACCCTAGCAGAAACAACCACAGCAATATTGAGAGCATCACCTCAGTCTTCCACAGCGTGTGTGTGAGTCCTTTCAACAGCACTGGGGCTTTTGAGGTACTCTGTCTGGAGTATCTGAAGCACACGTGGTGCACGTTCTCAGACACACATGAAATGGTTCTTTGAGCGCCTCTTTGGTTGCTTTATGGGCTCTGAACCTCACCCTGCTCCATTTCTTCTCATTACACAGAGAGATTTGGTGCAGCCGTGTCACCCCAACTTCCCCCAGTATTGCTTAGCCCCACCGAATGTGGCTGCCCTCACATTTTGGTTTAATTTATAGAGTCACAGAATCATAGAATCATTTAGGTTGGAAAAGACCTCTAAGATCATCAAGTCCAGCCATCACCCCAACATCACCATGCCTGCTAAACCATGTCCTGAAGTGCCATATATACACGTTTTTTGAACACCTCCAGGGACGGTGACTCCACCACTTCCCTGGGCAGCCTGTTCCAATGCTTGACAACCCTTTCAGTGAAGAAAATTTTTCCTAATATCCAATCTAAACCTCCCCTGATGCAACTTGAGGCCATTGCCTCTTATCCTATCGCTAGTTACTTGGGAGAAGAGACCAACACCCACCTCACTACAGCCTCCTCTCAGGTAGCTGTAGAGAGTGATAAGGTCCCCCCTCAGCCTCCTCTTCTCCAGACTAAACAGCCCCAGTTCTCTCAGCCGTTCCTCATATGACTTGTTCTCTAGAACCCCCACCAGTCTCGTTGCCCTTCTGTGGACACGCTCCAGCACCTCAATGTCCTTCTTGTAGTGAGGGGCCCAAAACTAAACACAGTACTCAAGGTGAGGCCTAATTTGTGCTCATGTTGTCTCTCCTGTAGACAGGCAACTGCAAGCATCACGAGTCAGACAAGGGATGTTTGCTGGCTATTTCCCCTCGGCTTGGTTTCTCTCTTCTCCCTGAACTGAGGGTGTCCCTCTCATGGGGACCAGCTCATCACTTCTTCAGAGACCTGCCGCTGCCCAGCTTCAGTGCAACGCTGCAACAGCGCCGCAGCATTTCACCTTCAAAAAGACTTCATTCCCAACCTGACGCTTTACCAAACCAAGATTTATTTACTACCTATGGTGAGCAGCGAAGCCTGCCAGGTCAGCCGGGGAGGAGGCGTGGGACAGAGAGCTGCCCCCATGCACACAGCCCCTGGCAGCAAGCAGATCCGCACGGACGCACCGAGGACGAAGGGTCTCCGGCGCAGACATTTCCCGTGGGGATTATACAGAGGACACGTGACCGATGGAAAATACCGAGCATGAGCGCACGGCAGCTGCCCCGCCACAGCGCAGCCCTTCCCGCGGACACTTCACGGCATTCCTGCTGCGCGTGCTCTTTCCCTGCTCGTCCCGCACCAGAGCGTGAGCATCGCCTGGGCATCGCCCGCTGCCTTGCCCCCCACACAGAGGCCGGCGTCACCGGCTGTTTGTCCGTCCCCGCACCCAGCAGGCGGTAAGCAGATGCCTGTGTTTCCACAGCAGCCCTCGGACTATCTTTAATTGCCCTGCTGACTGCTGTGAAAAGCAAAAAGAAAAACCAGGATTGCTGAGTGAGAGTTGATTTGACGGTTAAAATATTTTGATACCGAGAGACAGAATAAAAGTTTCTAAACCAGGATTTGCTTCTGACCATTTTTCTTGGTTTTTTTAATCAGAGAAAAGTGAAATAGAAGCCTAAATTCCTTAATACTAAGTGTAAGCAGCAGGATTAAAAAAATGTAATCTGCTCATTTCGTGCTTTTTGGAGAGCAGCAGCAGAGAGGGCTTCTGTCGTGTTTTCACGGACCAGATGATGCTGAATTTTATTAATTTATTTTAACATTACACAGGTCTGTCTAGTTGATCCAACGCTGCTCTAGCCAGACAGAAATATTAACAATTAGTCACACCATTGTCATCTGACAGCTTGGGATGATGACGGCAGGAGGAGAGGGAAGACCAAAAACCCCTAGCTGTGACTGCGTTTCACTTTAATTTTGCCCCGATTTTCTCTCTCTGAAGGCAACGTGGCAGCTCCCCCAGCAGCAGTGCGGGCCAGGATGGCCTGGCAAGGCCCCCAAAGGGCAATGCCAGCGTCCCCAGTGTCCCCTTGGGTACAAGGTCCCAGTCAGGGCAGAGGCGCAGGGCAGTGGATGCGAACAAAGGCGAAGCCATCACGCTGCCTTCATCTGCCCCGGCTGGCAAGTGCAGGCAGGGACTGGCCACAACCTCGGCTTGGATCGATGGCAACTAGCCACGCTGCGTATAACCCCTTTTCTTAAAGGCAAATAATGCTGCCAGACCCTTCTGGGAAGGGGGTAGTGGCTGTCACGGAAGCTCCCTTCGCCCTTTCCTGAATTGCGGGAACCATGGAAACAAAAGCAGCCACAGCTGCTGGCGGTACAGCCCGGCGACTTCAGCCAAAAGCCCGATGTGACAAGCAAGCCGTTTACTAACGCACCTCATAGAACGGGAGAGGACCACGACAAGGAACAAGGCTGAACACCTTCGACTTTCCGAGTACGCAGCACGCGCTTTCTGCAGGAGGGCAGGTGCATGGCTTGTTTCATCTCACGGCACGCTAACACACGTCTCGCGGAGGCAGACCCCACGGCCACGCACCCACCCTGGGGCTGCAGAGACGCAGCTACAGCGCTCAGCATCCCTCTGCTCACGCTCCGCTGACCCGGCGCTGCAAACACGTTCACAACCACGCATGAAAAAAGGTTCTCCAAACAAAAGAAACCTGAAAGCTAATTTTGTTTTTTACGCTGCCTGACCTTGACCAGGCGCCGTGGCAGGTGGCAGAGGAGGTGGGGAGCTGCCCAGAGCCAGACAACAGGACCCATTAACCCTTTGGGAGCACAGGGGTTTGACAGCCAGGAGGACGTGGTTACGAGGCATCCCGATGCTCTTACCACTTCCCACGGAGAGCCGAGCTGCAGAGGGTCCAGTCTAACAGCACGGAGACATTACACCATGCTGCACACTACAACGCTCTAAAAAATACAAAGCACCACTGCTTCATATTCAGACGAGACACGTTTTCAACATGCAGTACTATTTGTGCACAAAATACAGTGCAAACTGGCTGTTTTCCATTTCTCAGTCACTCGTTCATCACTGGATCAGACTGATCTCCACACAGCCACACTGTCACCAGCAACGTTATTTATACATAAACCCCCAGCCTTCCTCCGCAGCCAGATTTGCCAGGTAGGTACTCGTTGTTCCCGCTGGGGCAAAAGCTGCCTGCTTTCAATGACATGCGTCTGCACTGCTGTTATACAGCAGGCTCTCTCAGTTAAGATTTTCTAGTACAAATATTAGGAAGAAACAAATAAATGGTTCCATTATTTTGCATTTTTTACCTCATATTTAGAATTCCACCTAATTTAATTTTGGATTCTCCAGTGTTCCCACACGAGCCTCCTTTTTCCCAGAAACAAAAAATGAAGCAAATGAGATAGATCGCTTCTTCCTGCTGATTCAAACACTCTCCCCCAGCTCTCACCCATCCAATGCTGCAGCATTCCCAGTCCCCACACACAGCACCCGAGCAGCGCATTCATCAGAGCGCTTGCAACCCCCGATCACTGACAGATGTGATATTATCAATTAACACATTCAAGGCAAACAGTCTTTTTCCCCCGTCTTCCAGCGGCCTGCATTCAGCCGCGCTGACAGCTGCCTTGCTGCCAGCACCGAGGATGCACCCACTGTTCGGAGGCAGACGCTTCCCCTCCGGCATCTTCGGTCCCTTCATGAAGAGGCGAGGACCGCAGCGTTTAGCACGACCTACAGCAAAGGGGATGCAAGCGCGGTGGGTATGGCGAGGGTAAAACAAGCCCTATTCTTAACAGAAAAAAGGGTGTAAGTGGGATGCATTTACTTACATGAAGATTCGGTGCCAAACATGGCTGGCCCCAGATGCCGCTATTTTAAAAAGGAAAGAAAAAAGAGTGGAAGACAGAGGGAGTGTAGGAGAGTAGGGACGAGACCGCTACGCAGCAGGGGTCATGGAGCCAGACAATGCAGTCCAGGCTCTCCAAGCTGCCAGATTCTCCTCTCCTCTCCCCTCCTCTGCTCCGCACCGCAGACGGCTTTCTCCTCGCACCCGCAGCGAAGGTCCTTCCTTGGGAAACTAAAAAAGCCGGAGCTTCTGTTTTAAATCCGAGAGATAAGCGCAGGCCAGCGTCCCCCTCCGTGACACCGGCAGGCGTGGATAGGTAGCAGGCAGCAGCCCCCGCGCTCCCCAGCCCCTGCTCCCCGTCAGACAATGGCAGGGCTTATGCGTACCCGGGATGACGTCAGGACACTGCAAAGACTGACTGCTGCTAACCCAGAGGCTGGGAGGGGGCTTCAACGGAGCACAGTGATTCGGATGGGAATTCCTTTGTCACAAAAAGCAGAAGACAAAGGACCGGACACATATTTCCCTCCGTGATGATAAATCCCAAGCCGGGGCTGTAACGCGAGCAGGAGAATATCTGCGTTGTGGTCACGCTCTTTTTCCCAGCTGCAAAAGATGCAAAGTGTTTCTGTGCAAACTTACCACACAGCATAAATTTGGGGGGCAAATGTCGAAGTAAATGCCACTTAATGGCATTTTCAATAAAGAATAACCATGAATTTCTATCACCAGCTCTCTCCATTATTTTTCCTTCAAAGAAAAATTAAAATCCTGGGCCAATCTATACTTCAAACCTAATTTTCACAACAAGTGCTAGCCAACTGTCTCATTTACTCAAATCCATTGTCAGAATATACTGTAGCAATGCTCTAACCAGAATAGATAAGTCACACATTTAAATAAAAAACCCAAACCACACTGATCTGAGTGATAAAAAGGCATCCTAGCAACCAAAGAAATATTTTCCTTATTTCTTCTTTATTCTTCTAAGCCATCTAGACTGAGTGTTTCTTAGCCACTGTGAGTGCATTTTTGAGTGCATTGAGCATATTTTTTTCTGACACTCAGTAATTTAAAAATGTTCAAACATAGAAACAAAGCCCTCAGCTGGCTGCTTCCGACCCTCCTGCAGACAAAAGGAATCTGCCTGGCCCGTGCTGGCGAGAGCAGCCAAGCAGTAAGCTGACGGTCGGCAGCTACCGGACACTGGGGGTCATCCATAGGAACGGGTGTCCGGAGGGGGCAAAACGAGAACATTTTCTTTAAGTCTCACTGAACAAGTATATGCAGTTCCTAAGATGGCAAAGACTGAAAAGCTCTGCTGGTGGATGAGGAGAAAGGAGATAGCGGCAAGTCCATTAAGTGAAGCACTTAAAGAAAAACAGCCCACCCCCCATTTCTGAGCTTCTGTGGGTTAACTGGTCCCAAACGCTCCTGCCGCTCCGCGTGCTAAGGGGGTTTGTGCTGTTTGCAGAACACGCAATGCCACCACGAGCAGCAGGCTGGAAAAACGAGTACCACTGAAGGCTGGCGGGACCTGCCACCTGAGGATCTCCATGTGCTTAGATCATCAGGGAACCAAGCAGGAGATCACCAGGGCCACCACTGCCCTGCAAGCAGGCTGGAAAGCCACGTATGGGTCAGAGCCACAGTGGTCCGTCGCCACACCAGCTGCTCTGCTCCTGAGGATGGGGAACATGATCCCACGCTCATACAGTGTGCGTGCCCACCAACGTCCGTATGGACCCTCAACAACCCTGGTCCACAGGTGCTGCGAGGAAGGAGACAGATCAAGAGGCCACACAGAGCCCCATCTCCTCATCCCTCCCACCCTGGGCAGGGGCACATGCCAGGCCCATCCAGGTCCTCTCCCGGCAACCTCTGTTGGCACAAAATGCTCTTCTGTTGTTTCCCTGCTTTCCGCCCCACACGTTGAACAGTCTCTTTGTGTTCTGCAAACACCATGAGAATACTTAGGACCACCAGACTTTTGGGAGCATTTATCTGTATTTCATCTCTGGACTAAAGCCCCGGGAGAGGCCATACCCTGGGGTGAGACATCTCACCACACAGTCTCTAACAGGCAGCTTTTGTTCTCTCCATCGGCAGATGGGACACTGGTGCACTGCGACTCAAACCAACCCTCAGGCAATGACTAAACAGATGTCCCCAAATCTGTACTTAAGCACCTGAACTAACGACCCGGCTGTTCAATCCTCATGTGCATGGATGCCCAGCAGCAGGAAGACACATCCAAACTGGTTTGGACCACAATGCTGTAATGACGGTGGCACAAATCCTCTGACAAGGACCGTAGCTTTGCTGTTCCCAGAACTGAACTAGTTTTTTTGACTATTTGGAGCCAGTAACAATTCCTTCAGTCAAAATAGGCTTGACAAGAAGCTGCAGTGCACAGGGTTCTGGCTTGGCTTTCCAGCAGCCGAGGCAAGTTCACAAAACTGATGTGTCTACTATGTACCGGTAAGTCTCCCAGCATCTTTAAACAAAAACCCTACTGCACTTCTGCAATGGCTGAAGAGTAAGTTTTGCTCCGACGAGCAGATCTGAACTTCCCACAGCATTGTTTCCAAGGAAGATGCAAAACCTCAGGGCTTTCCAATGACATCCTTGAAGGTGTCACAGAGCCCAGGCTCTCTGCCAAGTTCTCATTACACTGACGCACACAGGCAGTCGAAAAGCCTAAACAATCCATGCAGTATCTGTGGCAGGATTTCATAATAACCTATTCCATTAGTGCTAGGCTTGCCAGGTCAGTGCTTTGCCTTGTGGGGAAGGTGACTCTTGACAGGCCACTGAAAGGCTTTCTCTGAAGTTCTTTCAAACACTTCATAAAATGACTTAGAGAAAGTGTTAAAATCTGTTTCTGATCTCCTGCTCTTGTAAGACCAGAACCTTTTAGTTCGCTAGCTGGCCAGCAGAATTACAAATTTCTGTTTCCTACCCTGAGTTTTGCTGTTGGTTTATTCTGCAAAGAAGGGTCAACAAATTTAATCTCTTCCTATGAGAAAGTTTCTCTTACACAGCAATGAAGACAATGTAAATTAGCGTACACAGAATGTCAAACGAACTCTCCTGCAAGTGTCAGCATTGCTGTGATTTGCTTACCATGTGCACAAGACATTGTCCAAGTGTTACATTCATTTACAATGTAACTTCCATGCATTTCTCCACAAGCCAGCACGAAATAAAGTTATCCAAAGCTCTCTCCTACACATTCACATTTCTCAGAGAAAGGGATGTGCTCCTCAACCATTGCCACTCTTGGACCAGATACTCTTTATTCCTAATATACATATTTTAACTCTGTTTTGTAAGGACATGTGTGTCTAAACTCTAAGGCATAGTTTGAGTTTTAACAAACAAGCTGGATAATGAAATGTTAAATTTTTATACAGATGTGAATTTCTGCTTTAAATTCCCTCAAGAAAAACAGTGCCAGCAGGAAATTTGAGCTACCAACCGAGATAGATTTGTACACGTACCTTATGCTGATCCACTAAACCAGAAATCTTCATTCTCTCTTCTCACTAGAGAAACTTTTCATTTTGAGCTTAACCTCCTTTTCCGCAGGAGAAACTCTGAGAACGGGAAACGAACCCATCCCACCGTGAGGTTCTCCTGTCCACTGCCCTGAGCAGCTCACTTCAACAGGGGAGGTCTTGCCTGTCTCCCCAGGGGGCAACGAATGGGTCCCACTCCTTCCAGTCTCTAGAGGCAATGCAGAGGACAATCTCTATCCTCAAAGATGGGTAAGGATTTTTATTACATTAGTTAAACTTGACTTTGCTTTCCAAGTCCTCTGTTCTGTAAGTTTTTTAATGCCTTAAAAAAAATGAAAGTTTTTTAAGACATTAAAAAATTTTATGCATTTAAGGTACTACTGGAAATCTCTGAGCAACTGTGCAGTTAATCCTCACTATTCTGTAACCCCAGAAAGGAATTTCTTTTGCTTCTAGGAAGGTTACTTAGCTCCCTCCTAAAAACGCAGCTAGACTCCCAGTCACCCGCGCTGCAACGATCTCCAGCTTCTGTAGGTTTTGTAGGTTCTGGCAACAGCTGCCACGCCATTTATTGACTGACATGACACCAACAAAATACTGCAAGGTGTTTTTTCAGGGTCTAGAGAAAAATGAAGCCAAATAGCAGCACTTAACGCTGAGCTACAGCCCCTTGGCTCTATACTTACTCTGGCCTTGTTTTGCTCAACTTTGCTGACCTTTAATTAACTGTAACAAACATCTCTGGTGAAAAAAATTGACATCATGCTTATACCAGGGAGCATCTACCGTGGCGGTACGCCTTCGGCTTCTCATCTCACAGGATCATGTATTTAAGGCACAAAGAAACTGCACACACAACCAAACCAAATGGCCTGCACTGACGCCACGACGCCGAGTCCCCGACCCAGAGGTGCGAAGGATTACCCATCCACAGGGTACTTCCCCCAATACCTCCCTCACTAACTGAAGCCGGCGTCTCCAAAACAGCACCTTGGGAGCCGTGGCCGCGGGAGGAGGGAGCGTGGCTGGCCGGGAGGGAGGACAGCCCTGATGAGCTCTTCCCGGCAGGAATGCGGGCAGCGGGGCAGGGGTCCCGTGGGGTCTGCCAGCATGGACTGCATGGCATTCAGAGCCAAGGAGAGCCCATGAACGGATGTCCCGCTGGAAGGAAACATCCAAGGCGCTTCATTTGTGGAAACACCAGGATACTCCCACCGGCAGCCGGGCTGGGCAGCGAGAAGAGCAGCCCGGGGAGCGAGGCAGAGCCAGGACTATGCCAGATAGCCCAGGCACGGAGGCAAGGGGACCAGCTAGCCAGACAGCGGAAAATATCCCTGAACACCTCAGCTGTCTGGAAGTCCTCGGTGTTCTCCTCATAGCCAGCTCTTATCACCTTTCCTTCAAGGTTTTCCACCCGCATTCCCTCCTTGCAACTCGCTGTTCCCTTATTGCATTGGCACACAAAGGAAGAAGACTGCCGGCAGGAGAAAAGGCAAGGTCTTAGTCCTGTTCAACGCAGAAAAAGGATTTTATACCAGACTGATTTGTGGACTGCAGGAATGTTTTTTTCTTTTTATTATTATTTGCTCTGGCGCTGATTTTTTAAATATTTCTGTGTAGTCTATATTACATTTATGCACCCCCATTTCACGTAAAAAATCTTTTTCTGCAGCATTTTTAGACAGTTGATGCCTAGAACAACTAAGTTTTTTGAGTAAACATACGCATGCACACACACACAAATAACAAGCCAGACTGAAGAACAAACACTTAATTTTGCCATCAAAAAATCTTCTTATGTCTGTATTGGTCCTTATCTGAGAGATAAAGTTCAAAAGACAGACTGCTTTCTAAAAACAGAGATACAATGAACCATAATAGCCAATTATTACACTATTGCAGTGCCCTTCAGTTTTAACACAGATCTTAGCTTTAGCCCTGCTCTGCAGATGGTAACTGCAAGCCATTCACTACGGGCAGCAAGAGGCAGCTCGGAGGAGATGCTCAGCAATTAAGAGAGGAAGTTCTGTGTGTTCTGCCTCTCCCAGGCCACCCAGCTGGGGCACATCTAACGGTCACGAAGCTCCAGCAGTTATGAAATGGCAGAGTATTACATGCAGAAAGCTCTATGTAAAGAACATTGCGTACAAGAAAGAAAGAAAGAAAGAAAGGATCGAGCCAGCTTAAGCACTCAACTCTAGGATATGGCTGACATTGCGGATCCCAGGCAGGTGTCTAGCTCTCTTCAGAGGGCTGGGTGTTTGCTCCTTGTTAGCCTCACGATGTTGAAGAAAAACTCCAAATCTTGGGCTCCTGTCTTCTCACAGGAACCAGGAACTTCTGTAGGCTACAAAGCCTTGAGATACTAAGCAACACAGTATGTATTTCTCCCCTGGTAGTAGTCCCTGGGCTCGAATACCTGGGGTCTAGTAACAGGGAGCAACAGAACAGAAACGTATTCCCATTCACCACACCAGAGGATACAGAATAAATCTTCCTTTTTCATCTTACCTTCCAATACCCAATGTGAGACTGAAAAATAAGGCAGTATTACTTTATAAGTGGCAGAATATAGCTTACCTTCTGTATAGTACTGTCAAAAGACTAGGATGATGATTCACCTGTTTTTACTTCCATTTTGTTGGTTTGGTTTTCAGTTTGGTTAGTTTGGTTTTAAGCATAAAACTGTTTATCCACAAATATCTAAGACAGTTACCAACACAGTGTGACAATCTACTCACTGTGTGCAAATGGCACATGAAATCCAAATGAAATGCATTATTTTTTCAGTAACATCAAGCCCCATGGCTCAACAGAGCACGTGCAATGGCGTCGTTAAATTCTGAGAGCTGTTTCTGTCCCAAACGCATGCAACTGTGTGATGAAATGAAGCCACTACTGCATCTGAAAAATGTCCCAGCAGAACACACTACCTTTCAATACGATCCAAGAAGAACTTAAAAACAAAGAAAGCAGTCAAATCAGCATTGTGGTTAAAATAAATAATTTAAATATCCAGCTATTTAAATGCCTTTTTAAAAGAATAAAATATTAGAAGAGGGAAAATAAGTGTGTATTTTCTACACTGAGGGAAATACCTGAAATATTTTGGTTTGGTTTTTTTGTATCCTCATATCAGAGTGAACAAAGGTGGATAACAAATTAAAAAACAGATTATAAACAAACTGTCATCATTTTTTATGCAACCCTGAAGGACCACAAATTAGGATTAAGGCCAACTCATAATAAACCGCATGCAAACTGGCATCAGAGGGAACACGTGTGCCCCAGAAAAAAACACAAATATCCAATTTATATGCATAAAAAATAAGTCAGAGAGACTTAGAAGAGTAGTAAACATTGCCAACATTGCATTATGATCTGCATTAATAGTGTCTGATCTAATGCCAAAACTTCACGATTAGGAGTAAGTGACTATTGAGAGAGGAAGATCTAATTCAAATTTTCTCTCAGTCCAAGTAAACACAGGAAGAACGTTAAATCTGACATAAATAGCAATGATTTCATCATACATACGGGAAATATTACGAAGGACTTCTAAGCCTGTGAGGGAATACCCACAAAACAACATAAAAAGGTGTCTGAGGAATTTAGCTCTTCACACGAGCACGCTCCGTGTGTCCCTGCTTAGTAGCTCGGGAACTGGTCAGCCATTTCAACCGGTAAGCGAGTGCTGTGTTGAGCACACTCACTAGCAGACGTCAAAAAGTCCTTAACATAACCATGGGAAAATCTTCAATCAACAGTTTCATTTTTATTTTCCTATGTGGATGTTCACGTGCGTAACAGTGGATAAGCTGACACTGCAGCCAGAAATATAATACAGTTGTGCAGTTAGTGGAGAAACCAAGTCCACTGGAAACTGTTTCACTAGTTCCACTGAACAAAACTGTTGTCATTTAAGGATTTCATTTTTCCCAAGATGAAGCATTTCGGTGGTGTCCCATCCCCTCCTTCTGTGGGTTCCAACCAGCCTCCATGCCCAGCAGACTGGAGATGTAAAATTTCTCTCTCGGAATTAAAAAAATTCTTGACCACAAAAATTAGTAAATGTTTGGATAACTTGACTAACATGGCTTTTCTTGAGAAAGAGCTTCTAAGAGTCGATAATACAATCCAAGCCCTCCTGAACCTGCAGCTTGACCAGTGTCCGGTTGCTGCAGGCACCAACATCCATCGACAAGGCTCTGACTGCAGGCTCCAGGCAGCAAGCCTGGACGCAGCAGTTTCATTTGCTGAACACTCAACACCAGAAGAGTAAAACTCCTCCTGGATACGCAATGTTCTCCAAACGAAAAAAAGGCCTATCTGGATAAGGGCCAGCCTGAGGAACAAATACATGGTGAAGAAGAAGCCTCCACAAAAGCACTTCAGCCTAGTCGCACTGGCTTTTAGGAGAAGTAGGCTCTTAAACTTGACAGACACCTTGGAAATGTGCTCCTAAACAAAGCACTAGAGAAAACATCAGGCATTTAGTCATGGTAACAGAAGGCTCACCTATGCAGGTAGAAAAAAATAAGATGGGAAAGGGTGGTGGCATCTGCCCTCCCTCCTCATGGCAGATTCAACTGCACCAACATCCTTCCCACCAGCCACAAGTCAGAAAGGAAGGAAAACTGCAGAGACTCCAATGTCCAACTCCATGTGGGAACCCAACCTAGGACCTACAGCAGACCTTTACTAGGAGCTCACGGCATTTACTGGTTCACAGGACTCCTGCCACATCAAACCACCACTTTGCCAAAACACAACTACGGCTTGCACCTCCTGCCTGGCGATGGTCACTGTATGAACACCATGGCAGAGCTGTGACTCCAGATGGGCATGATAATAAGTGGCACGGCAACTTGGTGGCAATTAAATCATCAGACATCAACACCATCCAAGTTCCTCAGAAACCTGATACTCGTTGTGGGCCCTCACTCCGCGCAGACCACGCTGCCCAGGGCCAGGGTGCTGATATCCCCCTCCCTGGCCTCTCCCCTGGAGAGCTCGGTGGTGGGACCCACAGAGCTGCTGCATTCCAGCAGTGCGAGGAGAGGATGGAGACACAGAGGCTGCAGCTCCCAATCTCCACAACACTCATCCCAGGAAAGTCCTGGTCAGCATGCTGAGAGAGCACTGATTTTCTGAACAGTTTTGCTGTCGGTTCAGCAGTTGCCAACTCCAGCGGGGACACTTTCTTTCTGCTGACTACAGAGAGAGTACACACAGAGTCAGGCTGGAGCAGCTCAGATGCAGACACCTACGTATGCATAGAAGTACCTCCTGCGTGTCTGGGAGTTTTAGGGGAAGCACAGGAAAAGAAGGTTATGCTGAGGTCGGGGGCCCCACACTTTGGGGAAAGAAGAGTAGACCCCTGCACTCCAAACCTATGTTGAACAGTGACCTCTGCTATGGGTGCAAGTTCCCCCTGAAGAGGTCCCAGACTTCAGCATGATCAAGTCACCTACAGAGCAGGTGTTCAGCTGAGAGAGATGCCCTTTTGCCCCTGCAGCTGCATAAATCTCCATTACACCAGTGATGCTCGATACTTGGAAGCACCGTGCCACTTCTCTGCCTTCAGCATCATGAAAGATTCAAGGACTTGTGTCCAGTACTAGATAGCACACAGAGCTCATCAACTTCATCAGCCCAGGCAGGAAGGTCATGCCGAGCACAGCATCTGCACATACACAAAGTGGGTAAAATCAGCAGGCGTCAGTTCACCAAAGAGCAAGTCTCCCCCGCCACCGGAGACACATTCCTCCTAACAAATTTAAGAATGGAGACGCATTCCTTTCTTCAAGTCAAGCGGTTTGTGGCCCCTCTGACATACCCGATTTGTTTACTCAATGCCACCTAATCAGTTGTCGTACCAGACTGAAGAGCTTCAGCCTGTAGTAGAGCACATGCACATGGCTCTGCTCAGCCTGGAGGGCAGGCAGATTGCCTCCGAGCACCCCTCCTTGATGCTTCATGGAACCCATCAGCCTTCAGATGGCTACGGACTCCGCTTAGCACTATTTGTTGTCAGTGTTGTTCACCCACTTTAGCCTCCGGCCCTGTTTACACTACAGGCAAGTAGTGTTTGACACCACTTACCCTTCGCGGAAGACGGCTTGGTGGTTGGCCAAAACACAACCTCATGCACAAGGGGTGACTTGCCTCCGGCACTGGGCTGACGAAGGCTGGCTCGGCACCACCGCCCTGCGGGCACCCCGAGGCCAGAGGCTCGCGGGTCCTTTAAACTTCAAAGAGCATGAGGAATCTATCTTGTGCAAATAGACTCATCTTTTTTAATGAAAATTCTCCAGAAAACGTATTCCAAAATAAATGAAACAGACTATCGTGTCCTTGTTCAGCTCACACCAAGCACCTAGTGGTGTTGGAAATAGTGCACTGGATGAACGCAGTCCAGTATGGCACCTTCCCCGATCTCAATCCTCACAGCTTTTCACAAACTTGTAAAAACAGACCTTCAGGCTTCATTACTTTTCTTGGTGCTAATTGCGTGTTTGACTGAAAGTGGTACAACACATTACAGGTAGGGAAAACCAAAGGGTTAAGTACTTGAACAAGAAAAGGGTAGGTGTTATCAAGTGTCCAACTATGAACATACAGCTTCCCCTGGCAAGCAGTGCCAGGTCCCAGGGAAAAGACCTCAGTGGAAAGTCCCACCATGTCTTCATCATGTGCTCAACGTGCCCCTTACTGCAAATATCTTTCTCGTGTCTGTGCAGAGAGAGTTAAGACTCTTCTAGAACATTCCTTTCATTGTATGCAATAATTGCTTCTTACCAGAAAAAAATTTTTTACTGAATATATTGTCTGAAAAAAATAGCTCGCTTGGTTCAACTTCAGCCCTGCGTTACAGACGCAAATGAAAGCAACACGTACGTGAATTTGTACTTCATCAGCAAACTAACCCTTCACCCACTTCTCACGGTCATTCACTAGCTTGAATTAACATCGATTTAAAAGCAGTGAGTTAGACAAGAGTCGCTCAAAGAAATGCCAGTAACTGTTATTTTGCTCTGGAATAACATAAGAGATTTTAGAAAGCCACTTGTTGAAACGTGCCCTACGTGTCCTTTGCCAAGGGCCCGCGCTGCCGCCGGCAGCAGACGGATGCAGGCTGTGTGCTCACTGCGGAAGCCGGCAGGGAACTGCAATATTGTACTGGCAGTAGCCACCGCCACAGCTCAGCTCCGCCGCAGCAGGCAGCAGATTTACACGCACTAAGCTACGGAGCCAGGAGACATCTCCGGGGCAGGAGCTTTCTGGAGGGATAGTGGCATCCTGGCTAGCAAGCTGCGGTTAAAGCATTTATTTTCTTTAAAATCTGTCTTTTTAATTGCTCTTGTTTTTTTAAATATTGCCTATTTAAAACTGAGTGCTTCACTAGTTTAACAAGAGAGTCATGTCCACAGATCTTTACTCAAGCCAAAGTCCAAGCTACGTGAAATGGATATGGCAAGGTGGCTACCTGTTCCACCCACCCGGCCACAGCCAAAGTGAGGTCCCAGCCTTTCTCCTCCCAGATCTGCCCCACGCCTGCCCGGCGCTTCCTAACCCAGAGCTCTCCTGCACAAGTGTTCATCCCTTCCTCTGGGGAGCACCCAACCCTTCCCAACGCACAGCCCATGGAAAAACCTTCTTCTCCCCTTTCTTCTGCCTTGCTCCATACCCTCTGCTTTACGTCTCTCCTAGACCACCACACAGAAGCACAGGCTGCAGGGAGTCCAAGCCCCCTGCTAAAGCAGGGCCAGCTGCAGCAGCTTACCCATGGTCACGTCCACCTGGGTTTTGAAAATCTCCACAGATGGAGACCTCATAGCCTCTCTGGGGAACCTGCTCCAATGTCTGACCACCCTCAGAGTAAAGAAGTATTTTCTCATGTTCGGACAAAATTTTCTGTGCTTCAGCATACGCCTGTTGCCTCTTGTCCAGCCACTGGGCCCCACTGGGAATTCAATTGGCATATCCAGTCCACCTCAAAGGCCCCAGTCCCTCCTGGCCAGACTCCATCATTCCTTGCAATCTCCCCAATCAAAACACTCTTCCATCGCAGCCCGAGGTCCCTGAGATCCCTTTCACGAAAATAAGGGGACAACAACATGCACAATTTTTTTACGTTATGTCACTTTAAAGCGGATGCCCATATAACTTTTTTTTTGGTCTTCCTTTTTGTAAAACCAAACTATAAAGTTTTTTTGCACATGCCTTTGGAAATAACCTCAAATTGAAACTAGCCTTAACAGCTGCATATTTTTCAGGCTTCTGTAATCTGTCCAAGTCTATACATGCAAGAACAGGATTCCGTCCATCACTGCATCGAGGTAAAAAGACATACAATGAAGTCAGCAAGCTTTAAGGAACAGGAAGGCTGGATCTGAAAGCACAACATCGTGCCTCTTCCTAACATAGAGCTACTAAAGCATAAACACAGATCTCTGCCAGAAGCATTTTACAGGGAGAACTTTAACAAACAATCCATGAGTTTTGCCAAATTCAGACCTCAGTAATGCTAATGATTAGACGGAGCTAGGTTTAAGAGTGTACAATGAATAGATTTTACTATGTTAATAAATACTAGCTGTAAGCCACAGAAAGTGTGTCTTTGCTTTCCCCTTTCAGTATCTTTCAAAAAATTAGTAATTGCAATAGTAACAGAACTCTCTTGCAGACCTAACAGTACAGAAGTAACTCTTTCAACTGAAATCTAAGGAAAAAATCCATGCTGTGATGATATGACCAAACATTTCCACGTCATCAAGCCCAATAAAACAGATTGTGTCAGGCAGTTCTGAAGCTTCTGCAGATAAAGGAAGATCATTAAAACCTCTGATTTCCCAAATCAAGGACTTTTCCATAATGTACTTTGTGGTATTGCACAGTAAATGGGCTAGACAGTAGTTCAGAAAGAAATAACTGTTTGTAATTTTTTTAAACTTACAATGCTTTTTATAGTGTCTTGAAAATAATCAGACAACAGATTTACTTTGTTTGCCTTTGTTGTGAAGCAATTGAAAGAGAGTTTCTGAATTTCCTTGATTTAAGGCATCACTGACCTCAGAGAAAAATATCACCTGCTCAATCAAGTATTGGGGTTTTTTCTTCCAATTGATAAATTAACTAATATAGCGTTTGCAATTAACAAAACTTCTCATCCTGTTAGGATGCATCATTTTAGCTCAGGGTGAATATTGAAAATTTGGTAGTTTAATTTTCTTTCACAATCAAATAAATCCGTACTCCTCCTGGCAATACTGTGGCATAATTTCATTGCTTCTGCAGCAGCCAGCTATGGATTTCTGTATTCCTCAGCACCAAAAGTTCCCAAAACCATGCCTTTAGAGGCTTCACCAGAGCTGTTTTACGATCCCCTGCAGTAGCGTGCAGTTGTGCCCTTGCAGCAGCCATGTGCTCACTGAACCCGTGTGAGCCCGTGCCCCTTAAGCCCACCTCTGGGTACTCGCTCTCCTGAGCTGCGGGTGGGGAACCAGGCCTGGGAATGGACCTGGCCAAGCAGAACATTGGGGAAGAGCACGCAGCGAGACCAGCTGCCCACCCGCGGAAAGCTGTCCCACGGAGCACAGTCACCGCTGACTCACGGCCATCTCTGCCACCTTCAACTGTCAGGATAAGAGGGCTCCCCTTACCTGGGACGCTCCTACTGCAGCAAATGTCGGGGTCATGATCAAGCTCACTAAAAATACAGCTTTTGGTCACCTTTGTACCCCAACGTACCAGACCAGTAGATCTAACGTACTGTTCTCCAAACAGGCAGAACTCAGCCGTTGGATGCCAACAGACTGCATGTATAAGCTATTCTTTTAAAAAGAGTACGGTTCTCACGGGAAATATAAACCATCCTGTTTCATCTCAATGATGGTTGAAGTAACTTTTGAATAAAGTTTGAAAAGAAACATAAAGTTCTCTAGATTTGAAGGTGCTACTTAAATGAGACCAGAGGACTCCATCTCCAATGACAAGTCACAAGGTAGTTCAGGGAAATGAAGCATAGTCCCACAAAGGTGGATCTAGTGCAGCCTCTGAATTCCTGGTGTGGAAGGAGAGCTCACCAGTCATCTTTCACTCATTCTGTTTTGCCCCTTTATCCATCTGTTTATTTCTTTATTTATTGCATGAAGTTTGCTTTCTTCAAGCTGCCAGCAGGACCTTAGGAAGGCTTTTGCCCTTTCAAAGTCTCACCTAATTGCTCCTACACTCAAAGAGAAACCATTTCTCTTTGCTCTGGCATCCCACAGCTCTCCAGATTTCTTTCCACAGTCTGCACAACTGATAGGAAAAAGCTGACAGCAGAGTGCAGCGAGCCTCCTGGTGCATCCCCTTCCTCCAGACTCTAATCCTGGGTAACAGCTTCCCAAGAGCTCCAGCACAGTTTCTATTCAAAAGCTTCAGACCCTGACAGAAGGAGCTGGGTTGTCAAATTTCAAGTCTGTGCGCTCCACATAGGACTCAGAGGCATTTCTGCAGTAATAAATGTTAGCTCTCCTATGTGGCAAGCACTTGCCCTTTACACAGACATGTCTGAAACCTTGCAAAAGCCTTCCTCCTTGGGCTCCTGTTCCTCACTCATTTCCAGTCTGGACACAGCCTTCCTCTGACTGATACAAGGAATTAGTGACCACTCAAGAACAGGGAACAAGCATCAGCCCTGTCACAGTCCAGAGATTCCCCATCAACCACTATCACTCACCCCACCCCAAAAAAGTTGCTCACATCGCGAGTCTCCTCACATGCCTTAGAGTCCACCTCCACTCCCCCAGAGAGGACCTGGCTATCCCATTTTTTTCAAAACCCTGATTTTGCTGTGGCAGGGAGTTAATAAAACTACCTGTAAGTTGTTCTTATCAAAGCCCACCTTCACAGGACTCAAAGGACAGCAAAAGCCACGTATGAGAAATAACAGGCTAATGAAAGCACTATGCAAGAGACTGTCTGGTGTCACCAGAGCAGTGCAATACAGAGCGCTCTCCAGCAAACAATGAAGAACCCAAGCTGGATTGCTGTGTGCCAGTGATCAACATGACAGACTGGGGTAATTTCCCAGGTCAGCCAAGGCTGTCACTGCTACAGGGATGTACTTGCATTTGCAACACCATTTTACCTAAAATCTTTATGAGACTGCAGTGGAGAGACGCGCTTCAAGCACCAGGCTCTGCTGAAAAGCCAGGGACCTGGTAATCAAAACACACTGCAGAGAAGAGACAGACAGAGTCAGGACAGACCGAGGTGCAAGTCCAGGAGAAGAATGGCAGGAGATAGGAGGTTAGCAGAGTAATATGGCAGGGAGCGTCCTCCGTCCCTCTCTGCGCGGTCACAGCTGCCTGAGCCACGTCCTCCGACTGCAGGGAGCACCAACAGCAAACCTCCTCTGAACCAGCACAGCTCTCGGAGGAATTTTCCCACAGTTAAGGATCACATTCATCACTCTGTGCCAGGAACAATATTGCACTTTAACATCCCCGGGATTCCAGCAGACGGAAGGAAAAACATCCAGCCTCAGCCATGAGCAAACTCCCAGAAGCGGCTGAAGGGATGTGGGGCAATGCTCTTGTGGCTGCACTACAGCATGGCCCGTTTTACACACCGTGACCACACAGCCAAGCACAACCACATGAACTCAAGTGAAGAATGGAGGCTAGATCTCAATAAACCTTAAAAGGGTAATGATTAAACAACCAAGCTTGACCTTACCTGTAAATTCAAGGGAAAGCTGAAAAAAGGACAGAAACCCCCAAGCACCAAGTAAAAACAAGTGTCTGAACCTTGTGGATGTATACAACCAAAAGAAAAAAAAAAAAGAAGAAAGAAAAAGAAGAAAAAAGAAACAGAAATACTGAAGAAGAATTTGAAGTACTTTCTTTACCTGTACAATCTCACAGTTCTGTCAGTGGGAGGGGAACATGGTGACGTCCACGTGGACAACACTGCAAGCTTCACTGTTTAAAAAAAAACCCCACCTAATATTTCCACATATTTTTTCAGGGTTCTTTTTTAAAGTTTCCCTAACATGTGGCAATGCTTATTTCCTCTTAAGAATCAGACTTTTCTTCTTATCTGTAATGGTCTCTGTTGTTTTTCTTCCTACATATTTTTTAAGAAATCTTTCTTAGCGTTCGTATGAGAACAGGATTTCACAGCTGCTCTGTTTTTCTTTCGGTCTGGGACCGCTCTATGCTTTCTCACAATCCTTACAGACGGGAAGCTGTAGCCTGCACAGAGAGGAAAGCATAAATTACGCTATGACAGCTTTATAAGACTAATTCTTATAAATATCTCTCAATAGCCTCCTATTCACTGTCTCCCTAGAAGAGCAAGGAGGAGTTTTGCTGCTGGCAGCCTCTTCAACTGTATCAACGTATTTCACAGAAGTGCATGAATTTCAGCAACACTTTGTCGAGGAAGCCCCGGCAGGCTTGCAGGCCAGAAGGGACAAGGAGGACCCCTCAGAGCACCCTGCTCTACGGTAAGACAGACCACAGGCTCAACTCTGATGACCAGATGCGTTCAATCCACTTTTCTCCACCTCGGTTCCCTGCGAGTTAGGCTTGGAGCAAAGCTTCTTCCCCCAGAAGACGCTGCTCTGGCCAACCCACCCAACGTGGGGCCAGGCCGGGCAGAGGGGTGACGCGGGGCGCCCGTGTGCCCTGATGCAGCCGCCGGCACCCGCAGCCCAGCCCGATCCACCTCCCAGAGGTGCCTCGTGTGTTCTTGTACTGCTTCACGGTGTTTCGTTTTGGTGCGCAGAAAGTCCAAAACACCACTCAAGGCTCGTTTCATTTCAGTAGGATCTTTATGCACATCTCAGTCTCCTCCTCTCTACTGCCACTGCATTTTTATTCAAAGCAAAAAAAAAAAAAGCCCATGTTGCAGACGGAAATATATTACGTTCCTGAAAAGAGCAGTGTCTAATCCTATCAAAATCAGCTATACTATGTGCTCTGCATGTGGTAGATCTGTCTGCCATTCATCCTTTCATGATTGTTTATTGTCCTGTTCTTATTGTTTCAAAAAACATTTCATGCCTTACCTACATGTATTTATTTAAATATTGGTTCAGCTGTGTCACTGAAACTCTCAGAAATCCAACTGTCTTTTTCAAAAGTTAGTTAGGAACTTCTTCATTCAAGTACCACTGGCTTTCCTACAACGTCACCACACTTTTGAAAATAGGATTTAGATGTATGATGACATGGAAGGAAATTCAGTACAATTTCATTCTGGAGACATTAATCAGTGTGATAGCTCACCAGTACCACTGACCCATACCCATGTCACTTGTTACCAAAGTCTCTCATCACTGATGCTCAAGTGAATGCTGCAGAGGCCAGAGAGGTCTGTGTGCTCACGCCTGTTTAAATCATACACACTGTGAAGCTCCAGGATTAAAACCAGAGGCTGAAGGATGATGTCCAAAAGCTAGAAGCACTTAGTGCTAAAGCATCTTCTGCAACACTCGCAGAAGAGTTTCTTCCTACATTACACTTGCAATGGGACATACCCACTTATGGCTTTCTACCTTCAGACTAACTCCATTCTCTGCATCACGACCTCAGTACACAAAATAGCTACGACTCAAAAGAGCAACATTAAAAAAAAAAGTTAAAAGAAAAGTAGAATTAATCTGGTGATAGAATTCTTGCCACCTTCATCTATCGTATCTCTTTTTCCAATCATATATAGAGTTGCACTGACTTTCAGAAATATGCCGAAAGTCTTTTAAGTTTTTCCCTTACACAAGACGTGCAGCTGGACTTCTCCTTCGGCTCTCCATGAAATGCCTTTTTACCCAACCCCTCTGCACTTTTCCTTTTCAGCCCAAGCAGAGAGTATCTGACCCCACTCCCACCTTTTGTTGTGAAACTGGAACATGCCCAACATTTTTTCCTCAGCAGACAATTTATTTTTAAATCCATGACTAAGAATGAAGCATAATATATCTTAAAACAAATGTTCTTAGTCATCATTTCCATAATATTTCAATCCCTCCACAGGAAATATGATTCACAACAGCAACAGAATAAAAAACAACAGTTTTCTATTAGCAAGTGTCCACATCTCTTCATTTCAAGTCTCAGCAATAATAAAAACTGCAGTAATAAAAACTTGGATAAACGGTGACTCTTTGGAATAGCACTAATAAACAACTGGAGAGCTGTGTGAAAGGTGCACTGTATTTCAGTGGCACATAACTGGTCAGCTACTGAAACGAACACTTAAATTATGCTGTCCCTGTTACGAGCATGACAGGTCTTCTAGGTCTTCAAATAAGTGAAGTTTAATATTTAATAGGACATAATATAGGTCTAAAACTAGATCGCTTTCCTCAAACAAACGCTCATTGATCCCAACTGGCTTGTTCTCCTAAGGAAGGTTTTCTACCCCAGATGAAGAGAGAGGTGGTCTCCCACGCTGTTAATTCCCTTGTTGCTTCTTAAGAGCACATCATACATGCACAGAAAGTGAGGTTAAATGCCTGGTACTTCCAACAAACTAGTTCCCTCCTCCCTCTTTTTCCCCACAGCACTGATAAAGGCAGGTAAGTGTGTTTCGTGTCAGTGAGGAGGAAGGGCAGATGTCAGGACTGAAGTGTCAGGTTCAAATTTTAAGGTTTTATAAATTAAGCTTTTATAAATGCCAAGGCCATGGAGCTACCCCATGAGTTTGGGCAGGCAATTTGGGTTGCAACAAGGAATTATTCCTTGCTTCCCTGCTTACTGCTTTACACTTCGGTACAAAAGTGCTCCTGCCATATAGCGTAAAAGCAGATGCATCTCTCCACTGCACTTAGGGATCTTGTAGGTAATAAGATACTGTATTGACTAAATGTATCTTACTGTATGAGGCTAGGGGAAAAAATAGGAAATGCTACTGCAAATAAATTTCCATTAATTTGTTACATTTCTTCTTTCCTTTAGTTGAATTATTATGTTGGCTTTGCTGAATGTCACGATTTTTTACTTTTTTATGTTCCTTCTACTAAAAAAGTAGGAATAGGCTGTATATGAAACAATAAAAGTGCTATTTTTCGTATGAAATTATTCAAAAACACACACAACTTAGGCTCAAACCACAAATTCATGACCAAACATGAAATCATACTTTTATTCACGTTGCCGTGAACTTTTACCTATAGAAGCCAGAGACATCAGCCATCAACACCACTGTGAGCAGGTCAGACCATTCAGAAAAAAATTAAACCGGATAATGTCACTCTGGAATTAAATAAGTTGTGTAAAAAATCGAGATGTAATCAAATCATACAATGGTCTGACTTCCTGTATTAAGTGTTTTCTCTCAGCTCCATTAAAAGGTTAAAGACAGTTATAAATACACTCCACCAGTTCCCTAACATTGGCTTAACAGAGGCAACATTGGCAAAATCACGGACCATGTCTGATGATCAAAAGCTATAGCACCTGCTGTCCCGCTGACACCATGGTTTGCCAAGTGGAAAGAAGAGGCTTTCTCTTAGAGCATATGCTGCACCTGACAGAAAGCATTTGCAGAAAACAGTATCCGTCTTTGCCTAGACCTTACACATCCACAGACTGGACCCTGTTTGAGGACCTGCGGTACTCTGAGGAGGAGAGGACTTCCATCTCCATGGCCACGGAGCTCCCAAGGATATCTACCTTCCACGGCAGTATTAACAGGACATTAAATAAGAAAAGCAATTCCACCTCCACAGTTATTTTTGCAATTAGATTCCTTCAGAAAACCTATCTGTCATCACTAACGGACAGGCTCTCACCTCATACTCCTGGCAGAGTCCAGTGGTCTCAGACCCAGGGCTCAAAGCACAGCCTCCTGGAGCCCCTGGGTGTTTAAGGCAGATGTGTCCCAGAGAAGGGCTATGGATGCGCGGCTGCCCTGCTTGTACTCGCAGGGGACAATCTATCCAAAGAAACTGGTTAAACAAATCAAGGTTTCTAGTCACAAATGTCTTACCATGAAAAACAACATAAATCCAACACACCCTACCAGATGGCCCTTGTCCCATTCTAAAGCCCTGGGTTTACTCAAAACCCCACATTCCAACAGTCTTGCCTCTGCTGACTTTTGTCCATTAGGGTAAAAGGACTCTGTTCCTACGGGATCTCTTTTTTTCAAAGGCATTTCTCTTGCTGTCCATGCAGTTCACAGAGCAGAAATCGATCTCAGCTCACCAGCGTGGTTGGTTTCTGCCTAACTGCACAGGGAAACTTTCTAAAGTCAGGGGCCTCGCTGGCAGAAAATGACTGCCGCAGTTGCATGGAAAAGCTGTTGAGTTCAGACCGTACCTTGCTGCGCCAGAAAATCTCTTCCAGCCCTGTCTGTCCATGAAGTATCACATCTGTGGTGAGATAGAAATGCTGCGAACCAGAAGCCAAGTTACAACTATCAATGGGTTTCATACACCAGAACGGAATTCATAACTTAATATGGGAATATTTCACACATGGTTACAAGCACGTCTAAAAGCTCCCGAGCTTCTCACTTACTAGGTAGTGAAGAAAAAAGTAACAGTGATTCCTTAAGTTTCTGTTTCTGGTTAACGTTGAAGATGAAAAACTGCTAAAAAACCAATCGCAGAAAGAAAACAAATATCTGGCAGTCTAAAATAGAGCCAGCGTACTGATTTGAGATAGAGAACAGGATTCTTCAAACACATCTACTGTTTGGAAATCTCTTCCAAGATTATGGACTCTTCCAAGTCCATAAAAGAAGTAGCCAGCAGTGCATAAAAGGTCTTTAATCTTGGCTTTAGAGAAAATTAGTGAGGGAAAAATTCATCAAATGTCTACGTCATACAAATTAAACAGTCAAAACCACAACACAGAGTCAAGATCTTGTTACGGGCAAAAGATTCCTGTGTATGACTTTAAAACGTCAAACTTTTAACATCCACTATTATCTGTAATTTCCCAACACTGTAAACCACTTTGGCACCTTGTTGCAAACATCTTCCAAAGAGGCTGATGTCAGGATCGTAGAACCATGGAATGTTTTGGGTTGGAAGCGACCTTTAAAGATCACCTAGTCCAACCTCCCAGCCATATGCAGAAACATCTGTCACTAGACCAGGCTACTCAAAGCCCCGTTGCACCTGACCTTGAACACTTGCAACAATGGGACATCCACAACTTCTCAGGCAACCTGTTCCAGAGTCTCACCACCTCATGGTAAAAAATGTCTTCCTTATGTCCAACCTAAACCTACCCTATTTCAATTTAAAATCACTGTTCCTTGTTCTGTCACTATAGGCCTTAGTAAAAAGTCTCTGTCTGTCTTTCTTACAAGCCCCCCTTACATACCGAAACGCCACAATAAGGTCTCCCTTGAGCCTTCTCTTCTCCAGGCTGAACAACCCCAAAGCTCTCAGCCTTTCTTCATAGGAGAGGTGTTCTGACCCCAGGATGAGAGATCAAATGTGACACCCCAACACATACATTGTGTTTAATCGTTGGACAGTGGAAGGAGATTAATTTCCACCTCCCAGGCGTAAGACTCATGTAAAGTGCACGCAGAGAGAGATGCCACTTGGTACACAGAGGAGAGCAAACAGTGAGTCTCTTGCAGGGCAAAGATATGGCCCAGAGCATCAAACCACCAGTTTGCTCATGTTCAGCCACATCAGTGACTTCATCTCAATGACCTCCCTGTCTGCCATATGCTATCCCTTTCCTCAATTCATAAACCTTGACAAAACTGCACAAAAAGAAGGATGATTCCCAAGCGGTCTAAACAAACTGTATGGCCAGTTTAGCCCACGGAAGTAAATGGATTCAGGACAGCTAGAGAAGGAGTGACCACATTTCGTTTTTTTTCCTGGCAAGCTCTCCTTCAGCTCATCTAACCCCCTTGACATTTCATCAGACTTTGCAGCCTTTTCCTAGCAATTTGGACAAGGAAGACACTGAATTCCTCAGACTTTGCTTTCCATGACTTGAAATTGGCTTCGCAACAACCCATGGTTATTCTCAAGTGTCTGCCAGCTTGGCCTTACTCTCCCAGTGACGACGATGCTGGCTGACCTCTTCCACTCGCACCAGAGGACACCTAACACCTATTCACATACAGCTTTCAGCGCTCCCCAGGTTGCCCAAGGAGCATCAGATGGAAGGGTTTGCCCAAGGCTTTGACCACCTACAGAGCTCCAGAGGAACCTCCAAAGCATGACAAACTAAATCTGACAGCATTTTTAGTAAATAATGTTTTCTATTAGTTACAAGAGCTGTAAAATCAAAGCTTCTGGTCAGCCAATGCCCTTCTGTTTCCATTTATGGTTAGGAATGCAAAAACTGGACCACAATTTCTTTCCCAAACTCTGCTCAGCCTGTTCCAATTTTGGGACAGAATTCAGTCTAGTCAGAAATATTTTTAAACAATGTGGTCTATTTATAATCGGAAGAGTGATCTTAGTAATCATCAAAATTACTAGAAATTACTAAACTTAAAACACAACAACCACATTTTCTTCTCTCCCCCCACAGAGCAACAGATTGAGCAGCAAATCTGAGCGCTGCTGTACATAGCTCAAAAGAATCCCCTCCCTCCACCAACAGCTGCAGCCAGAGCCAGGAAAAAAAACTCAGTAAGTGAAAAAAAACCAAACCAGCCCAACAAACACAATGTTAGGAATGGCACAGAATATGAACTATATAATCACTTTTATATATTGTAGTTCACCTATACTTTCTGAGTACTACCACTCTATCCAAAAGAGATGATTGCATAGTGAGATATAGCAATAAAAATAAAAACTGTAAGATTAAAAAAATCAGTATCATTTAGGTCACGTAAGAGTTAAAGGAGAAGGGATACTGCATGTCTATGTAGAATAAAGCAGCAGAATGGCAAAAAAGCAGCCATTCCATAAAATAAGGGACAAACAGAACTGCACAAGGAAACAGGCTTTCATTAAACACATAATTTACTTGCACCAGTCACTATGAAATGATGATGCTGAAGCCAAGAGCTAGCAAAACTCAAAGCTGGAATTACAATAAGACTATCCAGAAACTAACAGAAGGAAAGCCAAGTGGCAAACTTTCATTTGAAAGTAAATTACAGATGAAAAAGGAGAGGCAATTCAAGATTACACTTGGCACCTGCTCAGTAAGAGTTATTTCACCTTGTTGGCTGCATCTGGTATTACCTATTCTTAGCAAAAAAAACCACACCTCACAAAAAAATAACCAGCCTCCCACCTCCCTCAAAACACCACTAGAAATGCCCTGAGCGACTCCACCACGGAGGTTTCAATGTTCTGCAGAGTTTCTGAAGCACGGCGTACCTGCACGCGCAAAAACCCCTACGCTGCTTGAAAATCTCAAGAACGCATTAAAACCCCTGCCTTCCAGACAAAAAGAAACTGTTTGATGATTTCCAGACTAACCTGAAGAAGCTTTCAACATATATAGTACGTTCTGCCTGAACAGGAGACTGCCCTTTCTTCCCAAGCTGGCGCTGCAATCCGTCACGCTTACTCCAGCTAAGTGACCCTCTGCAGAAGCGAGAGGCTAGGGCTGTGGTCTGACAGGTATTTCTGGCTGCAGGCCGGGCGTTAAGTGCTTTTTGACCTGCTGTCACCGCTCCCCCCAACTTGGGGTGACCCCCAAAAGCCTGCCGGCGTAACAGCACAGCGGCCGACCCACGCGCCAGCCCTGCCCGAGGGATGCAGGTCACAACCAGAGCCAAGCAAAACCACTGTGGCGGAAAAAGGGTTTGAGCTAACTGAGATCACTTCACCTTGCCACATCTGTACAGATGTATACCTGGTTTTGCAGCACCAGTCAGGCTGGCAACAGCGATGAGGCGTTTCCCACAGGAGGCTTCGAGTGCACTGGCTTTCACGCTGAATGAAACCGAACCATGATGCAGTCGGTTTTCACTCTCCGTGCTCCCAGGTCAGGGCTATATAACAGCCAGGGATTCATTTGCCTTTGGAGTAAAAATGTCAAGGTTTTGCCTCCACTAAGATTTTACAGTAGTACTGCAAACAGGTGTTAATTATATTGCATGAGGGAGAAAGAGAGGAAAATCACTGCTTCGGTAACGAAGACACTGCTTCTCAGTAATCTCTGGATGCCAGTCTCCAGCTTACTAAGCAGCATTTTCCACTCTCTGCTACAAGACACTGAACTCATACATCTGATCACCAGAAATGAACTTCCATGACAGTTAAATCCCCACTATTTTCAATCAAAGGGCTGTTCCCAGGAAAGCAGACAGCCTCATTCCAAGCATGAGCAGAAGAAACTAAAATGCATGCTAGCAAAGATGCAATACCTTCTACATTAACTGCAACTGCTCCTCGAGGGTTTCACACAGGATGCAAGTATGGAAAGGAAGCTTTAGGTTCTCACTCCCCCCCACAGAACTAGATGTTAAAAGCTTTTCACCTAAATTTGAGGTTAAAATTGTAAAAAGAAAGGGATATATGGATTTTGAATCCTTTCCATATCATTGTCTGCACTCCTCCACGTGCTGCACAACTTGGAAAGGGGCTATGGTGACATGGCTGAATCAACAGAAAAGTAATTTCAAGCACAAGTGGAAGAGGAGTGTGAAAGTTATTGCTCATTCAAGATTTGGAGAGCAAATGAGAACTTGACGCTAAAATGGTATTGGATAACTCTTCAGAAATAAATCAATACATCAGGCATCATTTGGCCTTTCCTTTACATATGAAGAATTGTTTTTCATGCAAAATCTGCAGTTAGCCCCACTCATATTTCACGTTCACTTACATGTTCTCAGTTGACATTACAATACAGTTGGACATACTTAGCTTTTCAGAGTACTTCCATAGGAAGCAACTTAACATGTAAACTTCTTTTAATTCTTCTGGTCTTGCCATTGTTGTCCAGCATTAGAAGATGTGGTAAGCTAAGGAAGGGCCAAGGGCTTGTCTACGAAGGCAGCTGTTCTTTAAAAGCCACTCCCCTTCCAGTTAACATGCTATACCATGTTCAATGCAAGAGGTGACAAGGCTGAAATATGTATCATGCAAAGAGATGTAGGAGATGACTCATACGAACAGAACACCTATCCCTAAGCCCTTGACATTCACTGTGAGCTGCTGGTAGCCATACAAACGTGTTTTCACATATTCTCTCTTTGAAATCTCTCTAAAATCTTACTTTAGCTGCTGCCTTGATAGACACGAGCAAATACTTTTGGTTCATTTAAGAGTATCTGTCATAAAGACACATCACTATTGAGACTGCTCTTACAAAAATACTTTACAGACAAAAATTTTAAGTATTGAAATTGCTTCTACCTAGTACGCCTCATTTTAAGTCTCCTTAGCCGAGGTAGTACTCCACTTACAACGAGCCACACACACAAATCAATTTAATCACCACAAAGCACATGGGGACTTAGCATTACAAAACCCTGAGACCTGCTCAGCACTTTGCAACCTATTCTAAAACACACCCGCAATGCTATTTTTCATCTTTTATCACATTTATCTTTGGTCTGTCTGGATAGAACACATAAAGGTGGGATCTCTCATTTAAAACACGGTTGTATAAAGACGAGTCACCAGAGCTGCAACTCCCCAAATAAACTCACGCATACAACCCCAACGAAGCAGGCGTGTGGTATTCCAGAGGCACCTGATGTTGAAGAGTCTGTTTTAACTGTCTGAGCAGCTGCAACCACCTACACACTCGTATTTTTAAATGATGCTATTGTGCATAAACAAAATATCATGGCAATCCAGAGAAAGCACATAAAGCAGCTGGGTAACAAACAATGAACAGAATTAGAGCTCGGTTGATTAGATTTATAAGAGTAATGATTTATAAAAGAACAATCCTCTAAAAAGTTCTTTTAGCAAGGCAGACATGCGCATCAAAGGAAAGCCATGACTTCTTTCCTGACAAATCCCTGATAAAAAACGTCAAATGCTAAAAACGACCAACACACATTCTTCTTTTGTAAAGATTATATTAAATCAAAGGAGTCATTTTTTAAGACTTGCATCAGTGTCCACAGGTGTCTCAATGGACCAGCTATATTTGGGGGGAAGGGGCAGAGGAAACAACCATGACCTCTAATTTGTTTGTACATATACAAAACTAACAACAAATAAAATGTCTGAGTGTATACACAAATGCTCAGACAGATGATACATGAGATCTATCTAACAACAACCGCGGAGGAGATGAACCTTCAGAAAATGAAGCTCGTTTTGCTGTTTGTATAGAACAAGCCAGCCAGCGCTGGGCACGCGTCAGAGTGTGCTTATACTGGGCTCCACAAGCAAGCACCCCAAGTCGTGCTCCAGGGAAGGGCGGTAGGTGCAGAGATGTTCTGCACCAGCCCTTGAAGACAGCTTTGTGCTGCCGGTCTGGCCGTGCTGCAGCAGGACGGCCAGTGGCTCTGAGCTTGGGGCTCCAGGTTTGGAGCAGCAGGGTGGATGGCAGCTCTGGGTTTGGGGCTCTGGGTTTGGGGCAGCAGGGTGGATGGCAGCTCCGGGTTTGGGGCTCTGGGTTTGGGGCAGCAGGGTGGATGGCAGCTCCGGGTTTGGGGGTCTGGGTTTGGGGCAGCAGGGTGGATGGCAGCTCCGGGTTTGGGGGTCTGGGTTTGGGGCAGCAGGGTGGATGGCAGCTCCGGGTTTGGGGCTCTGGGTTTGGGGCAGCAGGGTGGATGGCAGCTCCAGGTTTGGGGCTCCGGGTTTGAGGGGCAGCTCCGCAGCCACTGCAGGCTGCCGCCCAGCGCTGCAGCATAAACTCGCCTGAGTTTTCCAGAGCCTTTAAAAACAACAGGCAGTGAACTTTAAGTCTGTAAAAGTGCTTTGTGGCCTTAACAGTGGAGACGGTGGGTTGAGCAGACGCAGGTAAGCCGGTAGCAGTGGCCTCCTCAGTGTTTCAATGCAAACTGTCCCCGCTGCCTTCAAGCCCTCAGTCCGCAGGAGCACTGGCACACAAATGTAGCACCCACCACAACTGTTTCCAACTCGCAGTCTAGCTTATTCTGTGGTAATCGCTTCAGGAAGACAAACAAGAGACATCTTAAGTCAACAGTCTCCTAGCCCTGCATTCTCCACTTTTTGTCCTGCTTAAGACAGTCTGGCTTTACTGCAGTCACCGCTGTTGCTTCAATTTACCAAAGTCCAACTTTCATCTGACCTTGCAAAAGCAATCTAAAGGACCACCTCACCAGCAGACTTCTGCAGGTCAAGGGTGGGACGTGGCTTTGCCTTACAGCTGCATCAGCTGTAGGATGACCTTACAGCTGTATTTCTTACCTATCACATCACTGTGTTCTCCTTGGTGCTTCCCCTCTGCAGATAATTTGATGCGATAGAATGACTGTTACGGATCTCTGCTTGTGTGTGCAGGGGCTCCGCCACCCTCACAAGTTCGCTGCATGGGGCTGTGTCTGCATGTGCATATGCCCACCATGGGAAACTGATGACCACCCTTCTCTAGGTCTCTGACACACAGCCAGACCTAAGTTTTTTCCAGACCGCGCAGCCGCCTCTCCTTGTCCCTGGAAGCCTCCCGTGTCTTTCACAGCATGCCCTCTAGTGCGGAAACTGCACATGGACTTCTCCACTTCTGCCCACGCTGCTGCCTACCGAAGGCAAACTGCGTTTCAGGCAGCCCAGGCAAGGCACGCTGCTGGGCCCAGCTCAAGGGCTATGGCAAGGGCCAGAAGGGAACTAGCAAAGACAAAGGGGAAAAAATACCTGCAAGCCAGCAGCGCAGAACAAAAGTCTGATCTGACTGTTCCCCTAGGAAATGGAAGTGACTCAAACGCAAGCGCGTTGGCTTCTAGTTAGCTTTCTGCATGTTCAGCATCTGATGGATCAAAAGTATAACTTTATCCCCTCCATAAACAAATTCAGTGAATCCTTTCTAACAAATTTATCTGTAAGATGCCAAATGGTAATGTTAATGGTGTCTGTAAATAAACACACAGTTTATTTTGTTCTCTATAAATTAAGAATAGAATTCAGACTTCAGACCGTTCCCATCTACTGCCATGCAGTGTTGCGATCCCCCGACCAGAGAGACCCATATTTTAAGAACTGTGTTGAGGACCTGAGTCAGCCAATGTTCCTCGTGCTGAACTACAGCACTCACAGAGAGCAAACACACCATAACTGAATTTGTTCGAGCCGGTGTGTATTTTTGGTTCATTATTATTTTACAGAGTTCTCTCATTAAATTTTATTCCAAACGGACAGCATACCTTCCTGCAAAATCAACAGCTACGACACACAGTACAGAACTACACTAGCGTACGAGTACGAGGACATTGTGCCATTGTAGATGCACATACTATGCTGTATTAAAAAGATACTGTGCCATTGTAGATGGACATGTTACATTTTATGTCAGATACTTATTGATTTTCTTACAGTTAGCAAAGCACTTTCTGCTTTATTACTAATGCGTTTTATACGGAGTATATAAATAAGTACACATTAATATGTAAACTAATGGCTGGTCAAAGCATCTAGGTGATGAAATGCCACGGGTGCTTCTGAAAACATTGCCCTGTAGATGTTAATTCCAGTCTGCATGTTTCAAATACATGCCCCAGATAAATTCACACTATAAACAGGAACAGAGACGATACTTTTAACACCAGTTTATTTTGACCTTACAGACCAAAGGCAGATAAAAATCTAAGGTGGGAGGGTGAAAAGAAGAGGGCTTTAACTAAAGCCCTTGGCTAAAAGGCAGGCTCGGTGCAGCTGGTGAGGGCACAGCTACACAGTACTGCTTCCGTATACAAACAGAAATGCATCCAGAGAGCCGCAGAGCCCATCCCGCCCCAAACACATCGCTACCAGCTCCGTCAGCGTGATGGGTTTCTGATCCTTACGCAAGAAGAAAGTTTTCGAAGGGCTGAGGCCAGAAGCCCCGCTGCCGCAGCGAGACCCTGCCGGGGGACGTCGGCCCCCCCGGACACCACCGGCCCGTTCGCTCCCAAAACAAAGGCATTTGTCAGAAAACGCTTCCTAAAACCACACTGCTCCTGGCACCCTTCTCCCTTAAATGCTCCTCTGTCACATTCGATTAGGAAAGGAAAAGAAACGCAAGACTAAATAAGAGAGATTTGGGTTGGCAGGGCTTTCGTTATTCATTGACTGTTTATTATTGATTTTTGTGCCTGTGCAGAAGGGTCACGTGTGCGCGGGAAAGAGGACGGCTGCGATTTACAGCGGGCTGTCGATGTAAGGGAGCTCAGCGGCCAGAGCAGCTCTCTGGGGATTCTCTCTGGGACTGGTTTTTGGGTTGTTAGGGTTTTTTTTAAACTAATAAAGTCTCCAGTGTTCACCCTGGGCTAAACCGAAGACTCCTCTGGAGCTCGCAGAGTCCACTGCAAAGTTCTACAGGGATCATAACCCGGAGCGGAAGATCGGTGATCCTACCACGCTGGGCGATCCCAAGGGCAGAAGGTGCCCTCCCAATGAGCCAAGCCGGGTCAGCATTTACAGCCACTGAGCCACGCTACAACAACCCACCAGCGGCCCATATGATCTGTACCACGGAACAACACGGCCCCTAACAGCCCTGCACTGTAGTGGAGAGCAGAGGGGTCACAGAAGCACAGAATGTTCGGGGTTGGAAGGGACCTCTGGGGATCATCTTGTCCAAACCCCCTGCCGAAGCAGGGTCACCTACAGCAGGCTGCACAGGACCTTGTCCAGACAAGTCTTGAGTATCTCCAGAGAAGGAGACTCCACAACCTCCCTGGGCAGCCTCTTCCAAGGCTCCGTCACCCTCAAAGTGAAGAAGTTCTTCCTCATGTTCCACTCGAACTTCCTCTGCTTCAGTTTGTGCCCATTGCCCCTTGTCCTGTTGGTGGGCACCACTGAAAGGAGTCTGGCCCCATCCTCCTGACGCCCACCCTGAAGATATTTAGAAGCATTTATAAGGTCCCCTCTCAGCCTTCTCTTCTTCAGGCTGAACAAGCCCAACTGCCTCAGCCTCTCCTCGTAGGAGAGATGCTTCAGTCCCCTCACCATCCTCATAGCCCTCCACTGGACTCTCTCCCCTATTTCCTTGTCTTTCTTGAACTGGGGAGCCCAGAACTGAACACTACTAATGTGTAGAAACCCACGCACTCCTGCCAGCTGGTAAGAGGAACTCCACCATATCTAGGGAAGAACAGATCTGTCATTACAGTTCTACAGGGTATTTATTTCAAGCCTATATTACTAGCTCACCTCAGGAGAGCAGCAAACAATGCTGACCAGTCCACCACATTGCTGACCCTGCACCCCAACTGACAGAGCATTTCTAGACCTAGACCCTCAAAACACAAGGGGGACTGTACTATACGATTATTCTGCAACCTAAATAAAACCCATTGCCTAATAAGGATGTTGCTCCATAATCAGTCATTGCCAGCTTGAATGTGGCCTGCAGAAAAACTGGCAATTTTAGATCTACCCGAGTTTTAGAAGACAGCAGAGTACTACTTGAAGCACCCAAAATTTTCAGCTGAGCGATTTACTAATTACTCGGTTTGGCTTCTATCGTGCAAAATTTGTCATATTGTCAGAAAGCTTTCTATCGTGTAAAATTTGATATAACGTCAGAAAGCTTACAATACCTTGTGAAACCGAAAATTTATCTTGCAACTTCAACAACTTCAAAAAATGTGTGGGAAGATAACTGATTAAAACTCTTGAAACATAAAAGCACCCGAGAAACAGTTTAGGTTTAGACAAGTCAGCTTTTTTTAAACACATAATACTCACTGAATATCTTTATTTAATGCTGTCTAACCTGCACTGCTATCAGCTCTCAGTTTCTTGATATCTGTGATGCTCCAACCATGGGAAGGCAGTGAATGTGAAGACTCATTTCAGGTTGCTGGGGGGTGTTTGGGAGTTTTTATGCTAAATACCCTCTTCTATCTAATGTCAAAATCTCTTGGGGCAACACAGTCATCTCATCAGAGGCGGCAGAAGCTTTGCCGACTGCTTCAAGGAGGCCAGGAGTGCAAGCCAGACTTTCTCAAAATAATTGTGGAAAGTTAAATTCCATTTCTACCTCCGAGACACAATCTATCAGCCAAGGCTTTAAGACAAAGCAACATCAGCCCTGTACAAGTAACATCCACAAGACCTGGGATGTTCAAAGACTCCCCTCAGCTTTGCTGAGGACAAAAGGCACAGAAAAAAAATTGCATCTGCTAAAATCCAGACTGAGTTATACCTGAAGAGTTGTACAAAAACACTTAATACATGTCAAAATAAACCCAGCAAACCACTAAGATTATTCAACAAAATAAATAATGAGACAGCAAGGTAAGAAATAGGATACAGTAGTTCCCCCCAAAAAATGAATACTTATTTCACTTTTAAATGGGAACAAAACTGTTGAATATGGAGGAAAAAAATAACAAAAGTGCAAGAAAACAGATATTGTGACAGGAGAAACAGAGACATAATTCAAAGAGCTTAACACGTTCAAGACACGGCTGAGCACGAGATGAAGGGAATATACATAAATCATCTTGCTGAAAGAAGTGGCATTGGAAAAATCAAGCCCAGCATCTAGACAGTTTCAATAAACTGATGAAAATCCCCAAGCTATGCGACAGTACCTCATATTTCTACATTTAATATGCAGACCCAAGCCACTGCACTACTGACAAAGCAGTACTATGTGAAACTTCAGAATTTTAAAGATAACAGTAAATTAAGCAATGGAGGTACATGAAAAATTGGATAAAACACAAAAAAAATAAATCATGCCAGACCAACCAGATGTGTCTTCTTATGAAAAATAGCTGGGTTTCTGGCCAAGAAAAATGAGTAGCTCAAAACTGTCTGGATTTCAGTAAAGTATTTGTCAGTGCCATAGGAAGTTGGTTGGAACAGGAGATGGGGGGAAGAGAGAGAGGAACTGGCAGAGACGGAGAAACCTGCAGCCTGCCTGGGAGCACTGGGCTGTGAGGAGAGCCCATGGAGCTGCCTGCTGAACCGTACTGAGTATTTTCATTACCAAAACCAGAAGGGTGCAGAAGGCGGCTGGTGTGAGCTGCCAGATAAACTGGATCGAAGCTCATGGTGCAAAGGGCAACGGACCAGCAAGAGTTTCTGCTCGCTGCTGGTCAGCTGCCGTGACAAGTCCGCACCTACTGTATGACCACATACTGCTGCGATCCACCAAGGAGATACTGATGCAAAAAGGGCAATTTTAACTGTATGCCTACACAGCAAAATATTTCCAGTGGAAGGTGAGAAAGATTAATTACACTACATAAGGCAGTCAATAAAGCCTTACCTTGGCATACAAAACGCTGTTACCCAATTATGAAATGGATGAAAAAATGAAAGGCCAGGATCCTTGGCAGGATCAAGGACACCCACACCTTTCAGGAGAGCAGGGCAGGTCAGCCGAACTGACTCCACCTCACCAGGGGAGGACGAGGAGGGAAAACCCCGTGTAAGCGCATTGGGAACCAGTCCTCACGGCAGTGGTGCAGTTTCCAGCGGTAAAGGGGAGATCTGTCATGACAGTAAACGTCTGCGAACAAGCCATGAAAACATCTAGGCTGGAGCAAGACCAAGGTTTCTAACCATCAGAGACACCATGCTCCAGAAATATCTTTCAGTGCAGTGGTTTATGGGAAGATAACGTAAAATATGACCGAGGACTGGAGTCGGGGACGCGGGGAGCCCTGTGCTCCCCCTCCAGCTCCACGCAGCTCAGCTCCCACCCGCTGCTCAGGGGAGGCAGGGGAGCGATGCTGGGACATTGAGGCCGAAGACCCCGGCTCCCACCGAGCCGCTGACCACACGCCCTCTGCTGTAACACAGGTCAAGTCCTCCCTTGCCAGGCCCTGGCAAACCTGGGCACCTTCCAAAGTCCTGGAGCTGGCGAGGGCTCCTCACAGCGTGTGCACCCCCAAAGCCACACAGCCTTTGGGGCGGCTGCTAGCACAGCTGTGGTCAGTATTTTAAAACCATAGACTCTTGACAAGGATCTCTGGAGGGAAATCCAAGCTATGGGTATGCCAGGCAAAATTTACTGCTAAGGAGATTCTCTTGTGCTTGCGTCACTTCTCCTTCGTCCTGTCCCAAAGAGCTGGACAGACAGACATCGGGACCAGGAGGCCCTTCTGTGTCGCCCAGCACAGCATGGTCTGGGAGCCTGCTCCAAGCGGGCAGCTCACAAAGCCAAGTGCTGTCGAGGAGACACTTCTGGCTCCTGGAGTGGCAGGTCTTACACCAGTGCAGCACTGTGCGAGACCTCCCCAGCTCCTTCCCGCAGCAGGGAGGGCTCGTCAGCTTGGCTGCAGCAGCCCGCTCCTGCACGCTGCTACTCGAGAAGTGGCCTGGATCACGCCTGGGGACTCTCTATCTCCTCGTCACCCAAGCCGGGTATGACAGGCCAGCTGCGTGCCCTCTCCTAACGGGGTCCGATTTAACCTTCTCTCCAAAAACCGAGGAAATGACCAGTCTGGAACTCGAAGCTGAGATTTGCGTTAAAGCGTACCAGCTGGGTACACCGCTATCAAGTTCACTTCAGAATTAAAAATAGCAAGAGAAGTTTCACATGGAAGACTAAGTGTGTTAGCAGATCATGTAACCTTGCTCCAGACCAAGTCACGCTGTAAACAATTTTCAGTCCTCAGCATAAAATATACAGGCAGTGCCATCAAAACTTTTAGTGACGTGAAGATCAACATCTCTGGCACTCTCCGGTTACAAGCACATTTTCTTGAGAAATGAAGGGCAGCCGTATAAAATAAAACAACGACAAAGATAACATTTCTTCTGCTTTAAATCTGATCTCTGAGTGTCTTGCCACCGAGTGCAAGACCTAACACATCAACCTAACAGGCCTGACATTTAATAAGCCAAGTTTATTTCTAGAAAGTGAGCTGGAAATTACATCTCATGGATGCAGTTGGCACATTGTGCAGAAGAGGAATCTTACGATGACTGCATTTCATTTTTGCCCTGTAGCTTTCATCCTCCTAATTGGTATATTTAAGTGCACTCAATCACTTAGGCATTGAATCTACCGCAGTGATAAATCTCCAGTTTAGACTCCACAATAATAAATCTTTGTCTTCTCTCAGCAGCTGTCGAGTTTTGATTAGGACTTTGAATTCAGGTCCTCTCCTCAGGCTTAACAGTAACAACTTGTTTGTTCTGTCTGCTGAAAGCACGACATTAACTCTTGTCTTTAAATGCATTACCGTTGCCTAAGCTTAGTGTTCTCGGTGTTAAAATCAGTTGCCCTTCTGTAGTGCCCAACTAAGAAACACACCAAAAAAATCCAATTAGCCTGTGCTGGCAGTTTACAAAGCAACTTTTATTCATTAGTATTTATACAGCACCACTGGCCCACACGACACTTCACAGACACGAGGACGAGCTGGAGTTTATAACACAGTCTTTCAATAGATGCCTCCAGTGCCACACAGAGCTAATTTAAAAACCAGTGGAAGGGGCTTTCAGACACCCCTTTAACAGCCAGTGGAGGGGTGACATCCCCACAAGCACCTCACAGCCTGGCCTCAGGACCAAGCTAGGTTTTACCTTAAATTTTACGACAAATACCCTCAATACGTTCCTGAAGATGCCCTGGTAAAAAAGGTAAAACTCAGTTGCAACCATCAAATCAGAAGAGGGAAAACTACCTTTGGATGGCAGAGACTGGGGTCTCTATCCCCAGTTTCACTACAGGCTTCCCGCAGTACCTTGGTAAACTACTTAGGCCCCGTCGTTAAGAATTCATGCATATTAATTACCTCTGCAGTAAACCCCTGGACCTAGGCTTGCAGAACAAACCATGCCATTAAAGATTTGCAAGTTCGGGGTCTCATTTCCCCATGCCTTAGTTCTCCCCGTACAGTTCAACATAACTCTCGGTTGTATTCAACATACCAACAGCTACCTGGAGTAGGGCCTTATTCTGTTAAATATAAAATACCGTCTTAAGCCTTGTTATAAAAAGCTGAATCCTGACTTGTGACTGCTGCACAAAAGATTGCACCTTCATCCTCTTCTGATGGTGATGCTCATTTCTGTAGACTTTAGTCCAGAAGAAACCGTCCGGTCACCCAACATGAGTCACCACTTAAGTGGTTTTATTTGCTTTACCCCTCGCCACCACGACAACTACCTCTGCCTTACGCACAGAGCTTCCCAGAGGACCGAGCTACGCGCAGAAGCCCCGGGCTCGGTGGGGACGGCAGTCTGGCACCTGCACAGAAGTCCCGGCACACGCGGGGACCATCGCAGCCTCCATGCTGGCACAACGCACCTGCACGCCGTCAGCCAGCGCTTCCAGCTGGGTGCTGGGGGGTTTTAAATCTCAGCATGGCAGTATTTTTACTAGTCAGCTTTCCTGTTCATCACAGGCCATTACATTTCACCCCCAGTTCCCTCACCGTTGAGCTTGGCAATCCTCATCGTGCTGACAGTCTCAACACCACGGCAGCCAAAGCTGCAAAGCCACAGCACCGCTTGCCACAGCAGCTGGCTCCAAACACACAGACCTTCAAAAATCTCCTTTAAAAACATACTTTGCATGCAAATTCCTCTGGATTCAGCTTCCAGCCAACCATTTTTGTAAGATTTGTCTCCCCTTGTATTAAAGTCTACTTCAGTACCTGCTGTTTTCTTCCCACCACATCATTTACGGTGTAAGCAGCCACCGCCCAACTCTTCGTTTGTAGTGAAGCGAGGGTATCGCACGCAGTGGGTTTCACAGCCAGGCTGCTTCTCCAGACCACGGATGACTTGGCCCCAGTCCCGCCAAGCGTAACACGTGCATTTTAACCCCAAGTATTTTGGAAGCTCACTATATACTTGTCAACCAGCTTAAAGCTCTTACTCCTCCTTAGCTACGGTCAAGTTGCTTCTGAAGCTTCTCTGTGATTAGATAAACAGTTTGAGCTTCCTCACGCCATTGATCTGTTTTTGCTAGACTCTGCGTAGTTCCCCTCCGAGCTGCTGCAACTTTCAGAATCCATTTTAAAACACAGGCGCAGCATTCCCCCAACAATCCCTGGTTTATCCAACACCATCTTCCTAATTCCTGCTGGGTGTTGCTCTCCAGGCAGGTATCACGCCCTTCTGCCTTTCACTTCATGTGGAGCTTTGGCACAGAATTACGTATTTCTCTCTCTTTTCGGTCCTTTAGGCACTGACACCACTTAGTACTTCTTCCATGTTTCACAAATGCAAATCTAGGATCTAGATGTTTCCATTTGCTTTGTTTACAACATAACCACATACACACACACTCCCATTTTAATTTTTTCCTTTAATTCAGAATGGTAGTATTTGTGGCTGCTCAGACAATTAGGACCTACAACCTCTGTGAACAACAGGGCTTGTGTTCTTTCAGGCTAAATTTATCCAGGCACTCAGCAGATGCTTTGGGAAAATCCCACAACATATGTACAGTTCTAGCAGCACTTCTGAAAATTTTCTGCAGCACACGGAGGACATTAGACTTCAGTTAGAAGCTGGCAGTGCAACTCCATGGTTGCATATCAGCCAGCATTACAGTAAGCTCACTCAGGATTTTATCAAATATTATTTTGAAGGCTCTGGCTTACACGCTTCCCCTGAAATACAGGCTGCAAATCTTCTACAGCTTTTGTAGCATTAAAGTCAATTTCTTAACAAAGTATTTTCTGAAAACCTTGTATTTGCTACAAACTTCACTCCGTTTCCTGCATGCAGTGCTGACTGAAAAATCAAGCTCAATCAAAAAAATCAAACTTGTAAAGAAATGCCAAAATTTGTAGAAAACAAGTATCATCACATGCTGCATCCATTGCAAATTGATCTAATAAGTTTTGTTAGGGCTTTTCCCTCCACAGGGGTCCCAAGTTTCATCTGTAAAGACTCTTGTCAAAAATAAGACACCACTTTCATGCACATCATATTCTTTTCCACAAAAATGGAGAGCTTCCAAGCATACCACGTTGAAAATATACGTGCTTAAAATGGTTAAAATCTGTTTTATAATAACCTCTTTAATATTAGCCTATATCCAGGTAACAACTGATTTTTTGCAAAACCCGAAAAGGCAGACCAAAGAAATCCAACATCCAAACGCTGTCTGGAGGCCCAGCAGCCACTACGAATGCTTCACGGGGCTGTAGCTGATACAATGGAAGACGGAGATTAACGGTGAAAAAAACACTGTTTACTTTAATTCCATTAGGACTGCAGGAAATAACATCAGTATTTAGGAAAGATTTCACTTACGTTCTCAGAAATGCAAAAATTACGACAAGTAATTTGGGGTCAGTGGGCAAACTATCTGTAGATAAACTGATTCCATGAAATCCATATGGCAGAATTAAAGCTGACCTTGCTAGAAGTGGTCATGTATTTAAAATTTTACCTTAAATAGTCAAGTCCTTACCAAAAAAAAAAAAATCTACACTGCACTTGCAGGGTGTTTAGAGTTTTTTCCATCTCCTTTTGGTGGCATCACAATTTTACTCCAGGTTTTCTGTGGACACGCCACCACACTCACTTCTGGGGTTCATGCAGCAGATGCTTACAGGGAAACCCACCGTAGCGACGGCAGCTGACTTTGAAAGCAGGCCAACCAACTACCAGCAAGCCTGCAAACGTCAAAGCAACTGTCCTTCAGCCCTCTCAAAAGAAGGACGCTGCTCACTCATTTTTAATCCGTTTGAAACTCCCCGGCCTTCGTCGGGTTAATGTTTTCCAGCCCTACTGATTAATTTCCCGGGCTTAAATATATGAAGAGGAGCAATGTGTTCTGACCGTGCTGTCAAGATGCCATCGCAGCAAACACACCGTGACATGCATGGTGGCTACGGTGACCGTGCTGGCAGCCCCGGTGCCCATTAGTAGCCCCAGAGCCCACCGGCAGCCCCAGAGTCCCCCGGCCCAGGCTAACAAAAAACCTTCTGCCCTAAGGGTGCTTTATCACCACAGGTCTGCACACCTCCAGACAGTCAAATACCACCAACAGGAAAAAACTGACCATTAGTTAAATTTTAACAACAGGCGAATGTTTTCTGCTGCGACTTGAATTCGAGACCATGGGAAGAAGAAGTTGCTTATTCCTCACATCGCAACCTACTGGAGCACATCATACCAGTGCCCAGCACAGATCTGCAAGGTCAGGAAGCCCTGAAAGGGAAGATCAGAGATGAGATGAGCTTCACTGACAGCAACCACCACCCTAAGCATAGCCTAAACCCGAGAGGTGTGCTCCAGCTCTTCATCTCCTGCAGTACTTCTGCTGGTAGCATCACACCCAGCTTTCCTGCACGGTTAAATACCGGACAGTTTTTGTAAAATGAGGGTTCAATGAAACAGGAGCGATCCGAGTGCACGCACCAGTGAATGCATCTGAGGTGGACCAGATCACCATAGCACCTGGCTGCCTAAAAATCTCTGTTTTGTGTCTTCAGAAAGACTCTTGGATGAAGAGAAAATGTTATCCTAATTTTACAGGGAACAGAGTAGAGACTTCAACCACGTCTGCTCCATCCTCCTGCCCACTCATGGGCAAACCCTGGCTGTGAGCGCGTGATTTGGTGTTGGCCGCTGCCGCACACGCTGCTGCGCATCAGCCTCTTCTTCCAGATGGCTGGCACCATGCGCGGCGTTTCAGGCTCTGCGCTCTGAAAGAAAGCTATTACATGCTCACAAATCCCACATTAATTAAAATCCTAGGTAATTATTTCACTAGGAGCATGAGAAAAAAAAAGGTATATAAAACAATAACAAAGAAACCCACCGTGTTCCCCAGAACGCAGCTTCGCCACCAGCACCACCAGCTCCTCACTGGGCTGGCTGACCTCGGGGCCCGGCAGGACGATGTCACTTACTGTCTTTCATGATGGAAGTTTCTAATCCTCCCTTCTCTAGGCGTTCATTCGGTAACAGCACGGGGCCTGGCTCCAACGCAGCCCAAGTGGGGTGTCCCACAGAAAGCTGATAATGCTCTACAGACACCGACAGAGCTAGATTCAACCCAGAGTTCATATCCATATATTGATTATTCACACTCTTCGGAAATAAGATTTTCTGATTTCTCTGCCCTCAGCAACCCAGAGGTTTCCTCCCCTCTGCCTCGTCACAAGCCTGTTGCACTTCATGCCCTGGTTATTGAATCAGTCTTTCTGGTGAACTTCGAAAGGATAAATAAAATCATCAGAAACCGTTTAACTTCTGGGACTCTCTGCTTCTTAGGATACGAACAGAAAGTCAAACTGTTATGTCACGCAAGCAAGCAGGGCTGCACATTTTTAGAAGGGGTGTGTCTTAGTTCAGATTAATGTGGCATTCAGAAATTGTGCAAGTGCCAACATGGCAGGCAAATACATCATGTTATATAAAATAATCACGCTTCGTTTAATTATTTTGGAATAGGATGATAACATCCGCTTCCTCAACTACTTATTCTGTATTTAATATTTTAGCCTGGCATATTAAGTCTCCTCTCTGGCTTCCTGGGTAACGGTGTGGTACAGTTATAATAGCTCAAACACTCCTGTTCACGAAGGATTTTATGACTTGATTTGTACATTTAGCTTCAATAAAATGCAAAAAAAACAGGAAACACCACAATCAGATTTAACCTGAGTATTTTTATACAACAGACTAGATTTACCTTTGATTATACCACAGTAACCTACTCCACCGAGGAGACCGAAATTACACTTGCCCCACACTGCGAGGACGTTCAAGCCTGGAAGCCCAGTGAAACACACAGGACCACAGACTTGCACACCCAGAGCTGCCAAATACTTGGGGCATGCACATCTGTGCTCCACACTTCACCTTAACAAAACCATAGCTAGAACGATTTGGTGAAACCACCCGTGATCACTCCGCCCACCGCTGCTGCACAGCCCAGCGCCCAAGTCCTCCACGAAAGCCAACGTAAGGCTGTACGAACACCAGTGACCCATATTTCGCAGTCTGACTTGCAGACTTGCAGATATGGGAAGCCCAACAGTTACTTTAGCAGCTGATCCACGGTTAGTTAAAAATTAATGACTGATTGTGACTAAACTGAGTTTGTGCTCTGCTTCCAGTCATCAATTCTTATTTTCTTTTCATGATTAAAAGGCCAGTTATTTCTCCCCCATGACAATACCTCCTTACTCTAGTGACCTCCCAAGCAAATTCTCTTATTCTGATCCTTCTCCCCAGCCCTTACATTATTTTTCCACTATCTTCTCCAGCTTTTCTCCTTTCTTTTGAAAATATTGACATAGGGCATGGAAAAACAAAACCACGCAGCGGCAGAAGGAGCAGTCCCCCTGGCAGGTACTCTCCCTCGCATGCCACTCTAGTCCTTCGCATCACAGCAGCCCACTGTGGACTCAAGTAAAGGTGTCTGATCTAAATATCTAAAACCTTCTTAAATCACTGTTTCGTGAGGTGCAAACTATGCTAAGCCTGCGTCTGGTGGTATTGAAAACCGGTTTGTTCGGCCTCAACTCACCAACAGATCCAGCTTGTTCTGGGAAAATGCCTGGTCATTGTTTTTAATCACCTTATTATTTATTTACGTCACACAGAAGTTTTATTAGCAACTTTTATACTTTTCACATCACTGAGATATGTTTGGTTAGTGTCCCACCTGGGACCAGCTGCTAGGGTACTTTATTACAAGCAACCTTCAACCAATGACAGGATCCTACCATGATCGACTGGGGAAGAAAAAAGATCCACAATAACTCAGATTGTTTTTAATTCATTCACAAAAGCATTGTAAAACAAAACCAAACAAAAAAAAAAAACCATGTTATTGCCAGTGCTGATTTTTTAATAAACCCCATTTAGGAACAGATGATGCATAAAGACCATATTGTGCCTATTGTTCTCCCCTGGTAACTCATTTTCATCGTGCACTTTGGGGCTCACTGGTAATTTCTTCAGTCTTTTTAACCCCTTCAATGCTTAAAACACACAGTTGTGAACATCTCTCCCTTTTACAGATTTCACACTGTCATTTTACTTGCATTCTGGGACATTCCAACGAAAACCAAGATGACTCAGCTGAAGATGGCTGGAGGAACATTTCAAAGTGCAGCAAGCATCAGTTCGTTCAAACTCAGGAAAAACTCGGAGGGGTTCAATTAGGTCTCAGATGGATGCCTGCAATTTTTTTCCAGTAGTGAAAATGATAACATAAAGCATTCTGACATTTTTGCTTGACAACCATGGCCTGCAATGTTTACCTGGGACATACACTTTACATAAATTATTATGAATCAAGCAACAGGAATTGCATCCTGTTCTACTCTGCTTGCAGCAGTGTCAAAAGAAACAAGAGACTTGTTCAAAGACATCGAGAAAATTTCATCACAACTGTATTTAAAAGTTGTTTTTAGCTGCATTCACGCTTAAAGTGAAAATTGCAGTATGCTGAATCTTTTTCTTTTTTTTTTTTTTTAATTCTTCTTTGACGCTGGATTTTCCAGAGGCTTATCAAAAGAGAACAGGCCATAAAGATGGATGAGGGGCACTCAGATAACGTTCAGCTTCCCAGCAGCAGGGATGCTGCACGGGTTTGCATCTCATCTGCCCCCAAAACAAGCAGCCTTCTCCGGGGGGGGGGGGATTTAAAAGAAACATGACAAATAAAAGAAAAATAAGCAATTTGAAGATAAAGACAGAACTGCCCAATTCAGCCTGGCTGACACTCCACAAGCTACTCCTGACTCGGTAGAGTAGTGGCATACTACCTTAGTGAGTCTTAACAGTCCAAGCAAAATCCATTGCAACAGCCGTGATCTTCCAGCAAACTTGTGTGCTTATTTATTACAGTTCAGAAGAATAAGCTGCTATCTAATGTTTATCAGAAACACAATAGAAGTTTCAATCCTGTTAAAAAAAATTCTTGAGTATAATACTAATAGTACAGGAAAAGGCGTTAATTCCACTCCATATATTCCCCGAACACAAGCATATTCCCCACAATAACCAAGGTCCTTTTCTATCTTTGACAGAAACCATGAATTCTGCACGCATGCAGTTTTCCTTTGGAACCCCTCAAACACGCACATGCCACCTGCTCCCAAGAAAGCTCCCAGCAAGAGCCAACCGCCCTGGCTCTGTATTTGCATACATAACTCTTTCTACATCAGAGATGAGCCCGTTATGGAAATGAACCCAGACCAGGCGCACACGGGATGTAAATTCCTTCTGGTTGCTCCCGACTGGGGCTTGGAATTGAACGAGCTGCGTGTTTTTGCCCAAGCCCCTGAAAGTCTCAGCCACTCTCGAAAGTACAGAAAAAACCCTGACATTGCGGGGGGAAAACAGGAGCTTCGCTGTTTATCTTCTACGCAGTGAAACCAGTACAAACACCTTAAGCCATTACTTGCAAACCAGACACGTAGGGTTTTTTTCTCAGAGAGCCTGCTAGCCAAAAACCAGTATGTGGACTCCTTTAGTAGAAGGCCAGTGTGAAACACAACTCCGGAGAACAGCGAGCTTCAGCTCGGGCACGGTGACAGCTCGCCCCACGGCCCTGAAGTCACCGTGACTCCTCCACCCCTACTCGCGGCGCGACGGAGGAGAGGGAGAAGCTGCTCCAGGGCCCCCGCAGCCCTCCCACCCCAGCGGGCAGCAGCAGGGAGGCAGGCACAAGGACCGAGCAGGGTCCGTGGCCGTACCCCTCCGTGGGGCCGCCCACCCCGAGCAGGCAAAGCAAGCGGGAGGGAGCGGCAGACCACCGAGCCGCGGGCGGGCTTCCCCGTCCTCCTGCGAGCGCAGCTCCTCCGAGGCTCCCAGCTCCAGGAGGGAACCCTCAGCTCAGCTCTGCCTGCACCTTCGAGCCCCCCCAAACCCAGCCGCACCAAACCAACATCGCCCCTTCGACATAGAAATCCCCCCCCCCCCCCAACACGCACCCCCCTGTACCAGCGGGCAAGGCGCGGGAGGAGCCCGGGCATCCCCCTGCGACGGGAGCGTTGCGGGGAAGGGGAGACCCCGCGCCTCCGCGCTCAACCGCGGTTTTTACGCGAGTGGTGGGGACGGGGGTCTGTGGGGTACGTGGATGGGTAGCTGAGGGGCCAGCGATGCTCAGCTCCAGCTCCCGCCGACCCCTTCCCCTTCCCCCGGGGGAAGGGGAAGAGGTCGGCGGGCAGCGAGCACCGTGGTCCTGCTCGGTGTCCTACCTGTGGTCAGATTGTCATTGATCTTCAGGGGCACCCTTAAGATGTAGACCAGGAAGAGCATGATGAAGAACCACAGTGTCCAGAGATAAGTCCAGGACCAGACGATGCACGACTTTAGCTGTTCCAAAAAGCCCGTCCCAGCTTCAGCCATGTTTTTTTTTTTTTTTTCTTGGAGGAAGGAAAAAAAAAAAAAAAAAGAAAAAAAAAAAAGGAGGGTGGGGGGGGAGCCAGAAAAACCCAGCCCTTGCTCTCTGCTGCCACAGGCTCTCGGCGTGTTGTTTGCGGGGTGATTCACGGCGGTTCTTCCCCCGCCGTGCTGGTTAAAATGGACACAGCCGAGCTCCTGCTCAGAGGGTTGGGTTATACATATTTTTTTTTTCTTTTTTTTTTTTTTTTTCCTAAGGGGAAAAAAAACCACCTTCGTTGCAACTCGTTCCTCCCGCCTCGGGGAGCGGGGGGGGGGTGTGGAAAAGAGAAGAGAGGAGAGGAGAGGAGAGGGAGAGGAGAGGAGAGGAGAGGAGAGGAGAGGAGAGAAAAGAGAAAAGAAGAGAGAAGAGAGAAAAGAGAAGAAAGGAGAAAAGAAAAGAGAAAAGAAAAAAGAAAAGAAAAGAAAAAAGAAAAGCCAAACAAAAAAAGGCTGTGCAACTTCTATTTTGTTTTGTTTCCCCCCAGGCCGTTATGATTTTTTTTGAACAAGGATTTCAGGCGGTGTTTTCACCCTGCAGCAGGGCTTCAAGCCTGAAAAGGGCTGATGCAGGATGCTTTTTTTTTTCCTTCCCTGTTTACTCACCTAAGCGTCTTGCTAGGATAAGACCAGAGCAATAAACCAGCAATTCACTTATGTGTGTTTGCATGTGCAACACCCAGCAGAGTCCCGGAGTGTAAAACATCCCCCCCCTCCCCCCCTGTAAGATCCTATACAGCACATTTATTAAAATAGTGTTGATAATATTGTTGGTACTAATATCAACAAAAATGTTGATAAAGCATAATCTTCAGGTCACAAAACTTCACTTTGGTGATACGCATTTTTCTTCCTCCAAGACTCGATGAAGTATTTCTTCATATCTACTTGCTCTGTACAGATCCTTAACCCTGCATTGATTGTTCATATTTATTGTCATAATTAAAAACTTAAAGATGTTTAAAAGCAAACTGAGATCTTGTAAAGTTATGTACAGGTATGCTCCTACAAGGAGCAGGGAGGTTGGATGGAGCTCTGAGCAACCAGGTCTAGGGGAAGATGTCCCTGCTCATGGCGGGGGGGTTGGAACCAGATGATCTTTAAGGTCCCTTCCAACCCAAACCATTTTGTGATCCTTATGGGTCCCTTCCAACTCGAGATGTTCTGTGATTCTGTGATTCATGAAACAAGACTGGTCAGCAGAGCGTGACAAAAATTCCAAGGCCAGTTAACACAACCGTTCCTTACTTTTTTGGATGTTACACGAGTTACAAACATTGAAAGAGACACACACTGTATATTTCAATTTGGATCTCTCTCCTGTGTTTCCACAATCTGTGGGATCATGCTTTCACAGCATTTTAAGAAGCAGGTAGTATTTCTTAAGCAGTACCAAAAGAATAAAAAAAAATCCTGGAGAATTCTTCCAACTGGTAATAGCCACTCTCTCCCGGGATTTTCTAGTCTGCCAATGAAAAAGTCATCATGCAGCAAAACAAAGGAGCTTTTCCCTAACGTTTACAATATGTCAAGACATTAACCCGAAGTAAATCTGTAGTTGTACAAATGGATACTTTCTCACAGAGCAGCAAAAGCACCAAATTTGTTCTTCCAGGCTGTGCTGTGGGCCTGGAAGCTGGGAGGGGAACACTGGCTGAGTCCGGTGCGTTTGACAGCGACAGAGTCTTCTGAGCAAGGGACCGTGGTCCCCATATCGGGGTATTGGTGCAAGACTGGCAGAAGATTTTCCTGCTAATAAATCGCAGAAGTTTTTAAATTAGAATATACATATGACCTTCAACTACAAACAGGTCATTTACAGTTTAATTACATACCAAAGAAAACCACATTTCAAATATTTCAGCTTCCCCTTCCAGTTATAAAGGCAAGAAATATTTAAGACATGTCACATCTGAAAAAAGTCAATATTATTCCATCATGCAGTTATTTACAAATGTTCATCTCATGTTCTCTTATGTATTAGTAAAAAAAACAGCAGTAACCAAATTTTTCACTTATATAAATTTTCCTCTACATAGTAATTTTGAGAATGTATATTGCCTCTGTCATAAAGCTAACGATGATCAATTCCTTTTATGTACAAAAGAGAGAGGTGTTTTACCAGGCTTTTTTTTTTAATTTTTACAAACAACTTTTCATTCTGTTAAGCTGTCTTTTATTGAAAGACTGGAGTGGACTGTGTTCGTTTCTTCAGCTGTATTTTCTTTATGTCCCCTGTATTACTAGAACATCAAACCACTGTGAACTGTGCCCCACTTAAAGCACAGTTACTAATTTTATGCCTTTCTTCCTTCAAGCACCACTGTTTCTTCTTCCCTTGGAATTACAGCAGTTCTTAATATTTTGCAGTAATTTTATGCATTTCCCTCCTGGATCGCAAATGTTTTTACAGTGACCATAAAGTATTTAAAGACCAGGCTGCCAACAGAGTCCAGCTCTTCAGGCTCCCAGTAGCACACTTCAATGGAGTTCCCGTTGGATGCTACACAATAATGATGATGATGATGATGATAATAATAATAATAATAATAATAATAATGTAAAAATCAAGACAGAAAATGTATGTGTCCAAATCTTTGCATGAGGTGAAGAGCAATTACCTGCCAGGATATCTTCACCCATGGCTGCCTTGGTGCACTCATACAACAAATAACATTTCTGTTGTCCCTATTAAAAGAAGTACTGAAGCTGACAGTCACATCAAGTTCACAGTCCAGGCTCTGCTTAACAAAAATTATCTCTCTCTTTCAATTCTGCTAGCAAGGGGTGCCAAGTACTAATACAAAGCCTTAAAGCACGCATTTCACAAGTTGAAAAAGCAAGGTGTTCCATGCTATGAAGAGACACGATTTTACTGTGTCATCTGGCTCCAGACACTCATTTGCTAAGTCAAGACAAAACAACACAGCTGAAGCGATCATTGGACAAAGGTCATTTTGAAAAGAGTCTTTTACCCTTCTGCTAAGATTTTCCACTCAATTGTCTCACTCGGTTAAGTGTTTTCTCACACAACCCCTCAGGTACCCCAGTTCCTACGTCAAAACAATACCTGTAAGTGCAAACACTACTCATTGATTTGCCATAAACCGAGTTCAGGGTTCCCAGTTTCTCGTACGACTGTTGATGACTTTGCTAAATGAAATCAGGAAGCAGAAGCCATGACAGTTACTGAACATGAGGTTCAGTGAAGTTATTGGGTTTTTCCAGATGAAAGAAATGCTCTTGACCTTGGGTGCTGGCAAGTAAGAAACAAGTGACCACTGCGCAGCAAAAGTCTAGTCTGAAAATTCTGCCCGCACTTCTTATGGGTCCTGATCCAAAGTAACGGGGCTTTAAATCCTCTCTTTTTTTAAAGAAAATAAAGCTCAAAATACCTTCTGTCTGAACATTTCAGAGATCAATAACTTTTTCTAGGCCCATAATGTGCAATCCCCTTGGAGCCGGGCTATAAAATAGGATTGCATCAGGTTTCTTGGCAGCCGAGAGATGGCCTGGCACATTTGTCGAGGACATTTGGAAAGGGCACGAGCAGGACCCACATCGGCTCCAGACACCTGTGAGTGCTGGGAAACGTTGTCAGCAAGGTTCAAAGGCTCCAGACATCCCCCTGACATCCCCCTGACCTTTAGCTGATGCCTGGTTAGCAACTGAATCCAGCTAATCAGCGTTATGCCCAATGCCTTTTAATTTAGACACGTTAAACAACAACATATATATGCAGATATATGCATGAATGCATATATCTACACGTGTCTCTATATACATATAAATGCATATGCATACAGCGCACCTATTAAACATATATCAGATGCATATTAAACAATATCAGGAATGAACTGGAGATGGCAGTCTAAACTGAAATGGGCGATGGTGAGAAACAGCATGCCGATGCGAGTGATAGCACCGGAGGAAAGCTCCTGGGACCCCATACCCAGCATTTTTCAGATGTACCAAAGTCTGAATAAAACGGCTTAAGCACATGCGAAAAATCTGTTTTCAGCTAAAGCAGGCAGTCCTTAGTCACAGTCCGGAGAACTGAAAATAGGCTGAGAAAGACTCAAATTAAAATCCATGCTTAATTTACAATTTAGTTAATGTATTTTCATTAAAACAAAGCTATTTCAAAAGTATGCAACTACAGACTTCTGAACAGCACGCCCAGGCTGAAGTTTCTGTTCCCCATCTTAAAAGTGAGATATGACAGTATTACAGGAATATGCTTCAGCTGAAAGGAAGATACTCATATTTAAAAATATGCCACCATTGCTAATAAGGAAAAGTCAAATAAGCATTCACACACCTCGAGAACCACTTGTCACAAAGCTTAAAAAAGTTGTCTTCCTTACGACTTCCAGAGCAAGACGAAGGTGGGAACACGGGGATGAAGCTCTCTCCGTTCTGTTGGTTCAGAGAGCTGAGTTTGAGGGAGCTGAACCTTCAGATTCCCGGAGATCTGCTTAACCCGAAGGAGGATGGAGAAAAGGGGGAGAAGGCCAGCTCCCCTCAACCCATGGGGCTGTCGGTGGCCCCAGGGACTCTGCCAGAAAACAGGGCGACGTAGAACGTGTCTGTGCAGTTGTAGGGGAGAGAGGAAAGACCACCTTAAAGTCATTTTAAGATCTTTACTGACAAGAAAATCAACGAACAAGCTGCCTTAATTGCAAGACAAGTCACGAAAACCGAGTTAAGAATCAGATGTGAATGCAAAGCCAGGGCAAAGCTGTTACCAAAGAGTTGGTGCAACTTGGAGCAGCGTTTCAGCTGGGCTTGTTCAGCCTGAAGAAGAGAAGGCTGAGAGGGGACCTAATATATGCTTACAAATATCTGAAGGGTGGGTGTCAGGAGGATGGGGCCAAGCTCTTTTCAGTGGTGCCCAGCGACAGGACAAGGGGCAGTGGGCACAAAATGAAGCACAGGAAGTTCCGTCTGAACGTGAGGAAGAACTTCTTCCCTCTGAGGGTGACGGAGCACTGGAACAGGCTGCCCAGGGAGGTTGTGGAGTCTCCTTCTCTGGAGATATTCAAGACCCACCTGGACAGGGTCCTCCGCAGCCTGCTGTAGGTGACCCTGCTTCGGCAGGGGAGTTGGACTGGATGACCCACAGAGGTCCCTTCCAACCCCTAACATTCTGTGATTCTGTGATTCAGTATTTTCAGGTAGAGTTCGAAATAAATTTTCACCAGGAAAAAAAACAAACCCCAAACAAACAAAAAAACCCCTCCAAACCTGTTTTATTTTGTTGTTTTTCTGCCTAACAAATGACATTTCTCCCTAAAAGTGAGACGGGAATTCCACCCTGACCATCAGCACGCTTAGGCATCAGTGCGGGGCGGATTGTCCCATCCCAAACACGCACATTTGCTAAAGCACATTGATTTTTTTTTTTTTTTTTAAATCCATGGAAATATCCCCCAGTAGCGGTTCCACATTTTCATGAAGTACGAGGACAGGCGCATTCATTGAGGCATTTGATGATCCTTTGTAAAACTCGGGTAGTGGGCCAAGACAGGTCAGCATTTGTGCAAGACGGTACGTGCTCCGGATTCATAAAGCAATCGCACAAGCTGCGAGGTTGGCCCCAGGTCAGAAAAGAGCTCTCAGCAAGTCTGCATCCACACGTGTCCTGCACGTCATGGGAGGCAAACAGGGCCTTGGGAGAAACGGGAAGGCAGAGACAGATGGCGAAAAGCCCGGAGGGAACCAGCGCTGGTTTCTCCCTCCCCTGTTTAGGTTGAGGAAAAGGACAAGAGCTCAGCTGCCCCCATCCACGCCTTGGACTGAAGCCAAACCATAAATCTGCTTTTTTTTTTAAAAAAAACTGAGATACATGGAGAAGACATGGAATTTCCTCGCTATTTGGCATTTTGTCTTTTTTTCTTTTAAGAAAGATGTTAAAAGTGGGTTTTAATTTACTGAACATTGATACTATATTTAACAAAGAAACCTTTTTAAGAGATAGAATGTCTCAGATCCTCTCCTCTGAAATCCACAATTAGTTTACAGAGAGCATAGTTTATTTTTCCCCTATCATTTGTCAACACAGCATCTTCACCAGCTACGTACTGGTAGAAACACAGGAATCCACCAACGGTTACATTTTACTTCATCTCCAGAAGATCAGATGAAAGAAATCGAGCAGTCACAGTGCTGGGTCATGTACAGATACTTATTGCTGCTTGAGGCTGGCAACCATCGCGGAGGAGAACAGCTCTGACTGTAGGCAGACTGGGATGGAGCAAGCAGCACATCCTCTGCCATGGAAGCAGGTAGCATCCAAACAGCACATGGAATTTCCTTATATCACAGCTAGACTTGGCTCCTGTTAAACTTCTGCAAAATCAGGTACCAAAATATCCTTTTGTCTTGCCTGATGCAATTCTTTCCTCCTTGGCCTCTGTGTCTCACCTCTTCACATCCATCCCATACATCGTTGCTGAGAAAACTTCTCTCTGCAGATCCCATCTTCCTTCCCTCTCCACAGGCGAAGGTCTCCATAAACTCTTGTCTTTAAATTCGGGCTATAGAACAGTTCTCTTATTTACATGTTAGCTTCATCGTACCCTACTTCATTCCCTCATTTGCTCTTTGGTCTGTTTTGCCCGCTCTATATTCTTACCGGTTCATGGCATTATCTCTTTTGCACCCAGCAGTCCTTCTTCACATCCAAATTCCTTTCCCAAAGCAGCCTTTCATACAGTCCAGCCCGCCTCCCCTTTTAAGGAATGATGCATTCGCTATGCCAAATCGAATTACCTGACTATATTTAGGTTATAATATTGTGGAAAAGGGAGGAACATATTTTGTTGATGTGTAGTAAGAAAATGTACCAAATAATCTCTGCCTGAACAGAAAGCCTTGTTGATTACTCTGATGTAGTCTGTTAGGGGGAAAGAGAGTTCTGGAAAGGAAAAACCACAGATGGCCACAGTGGCCTGGCTGCATAAGTGATGTTTCGGAGTAAGCCTGCCCTAACAGCTGATCCACTCTCTAAATGCTCATGAAGCAGCAGAATAACCCCACGGGCAGAGTTTCTCACTTCTGAAGTGGTTGGGGTACGCAGCCCTTGTCTGTAAAACATTTCTTGTTAGAGATGTTAGACAGCAGGAACTGACAGACCCTGCAGCCTGTCTCAGCCCCTGCGTGGGCAGGTGATGGGTCCAGGAAAGAGAATTAAAGCTGACTGCCGGTACAGACACCAGGGCTGCCCAGCATCCTGAAACAAAGCTCAGCGTTAGTTGGTGATGCCAACCTCACACCTCGTGTTGACGTGGGATGCTCACATTTGTTACGTCAACCATGTTTCAAGAAGAAATTTCATTGATTCCACAGTAGGGCTTCCTTCCCCTCTTAATATTAACCTGAAGAGTTCACGTCTTTCTTCTTCTACATCATTCAAATAGGTTGTGTGTTCTTTAGCCAAACTCAGACCCAGGTGAATTCTACATTGTAGATATGCTTTCATATAACATTGTCATATTTCAGCCTCCTTCCGGTTGTGAAGAATGCAGAGGAGGAATGCGATGGACTCCCACCTGGTCCGAGAAGGTTCTCTTCCTTCTCACGCCTGCTAGCGTCGGTAAGCCCAAAGTGAAGCGACTTAATCTGTCGTAACTTGCTGCTGGCTTATATTCCACTCGCTGTCTCTCATCGTGCAGCTCCGAACTCACTGCACAGCCGAGCACAATGGGACAGCCGCAGCCGAGACCGCTCCACGCGCAGGGCCAGGTGGGTGCCTGTAGCCCCAGGGAACGCAGCACGTTGCTCACATGCACCACGGGCTTGTCCACAGCAAGGCGTGTTTCTACTCAGGCGCCGGCTGATCACCGCAGTCCCATTAGTCAGTACGTTTCCCCACCCCATTACCACCTGTTGTTGAAACCCTGTTCTACATGCGGTATTATTTGTTCCCCATGGCTTCTTTCATGATGTTTGCCACCACAGTACCAAGTACTTCACAGACTTAGTATAGACCGTTTCCATAATCTCTTTCACAAACAGAAAGCTGTGGTTGAGAAGGAGTAACACTAAATGTAGCCAGCACTGTGGGATCCTGTGCATCGCTGAGTGCTCATGATATACTACTTGTTGAACTGCAGCCTGACACCAGTCTGAAACAGCGAGTTCTGCACATCCAGGTTTCTCTGGGCTTGCATGCCCCAAGGTGAGGAACCTGAGCAGACCCATAGCAAAGGAGGATTGTAAGGAGCCTTAAATGGAGACAGAATTCTCCTAAGTCCCCACAGCTGCTGCTGCATGGGGAAAAGGGTGGTGGCCCTGCAGCTGCGGGGTGAGCAGCATGCTGTTGCAACTGCTAGGAGGCACCGAGCTCAGGGCAGCAGGCTCAGCTCTAGCAGCAAAATGCTCTGCAGTGGCTCCAAAAACAGAAATGGAGCATAGTAGTACTTACAGCAGGGCTTTATACAGATAGAGACTCGAGAGGGCTCAGGGTCTCTGTACAGCTTGCTCTCTCAGGCTCGTTCTCCTCAACAAGCGGTGACCACGCACCCACAGTGTCCCACAGTAGGGGCAGCTCGCCCAGCATCGGGGTGCTCTGCGCCCCGGTGAGAGCTTCCACCTGCACGCGTGGCTATCTAAGCAGCTTTCAGTTCCTTCCCTTCTCAATATTCCCTGCTCTTTCCACAGATTTTCGGTTGGAAACAGGATTTAATTCCTGCTTCTGCTGTTTAGCCATTTTTAGAAAGGAGGGCAGACCCTTGCTGCTTCCCTTGTTACTTTTATTATATTTTTCCTTGCCTTCCCATCCCACCAAATTAGTTATTAGGCCTTCTCCATCCTGAGATATAGACCATTCCCAAAGTCTTTATCTTTTCTATTTAGAACTTTTATCTTCTGTGCTAAGACTTGGACTCCTTAGGAATCCCTCTCCTACAGGCCAGCCCAAGTCTGCTCTGCCTAGTTAGTTTTCACAGCATACCTTCCCCTCTGCTGCTCCAAGGGGAGGTCTTCTCTCCCACTTCGGTTCTAGACAAACGCACATATTTTGCACATTTGATGAATCCTCATTTACATTTGACCCCAGCACTGGCTCACTTCACTTTCTGTTCAGACACACAGTGCAGCTGAAGAAGCCGACATGTCTTCACCCTGCTGACTGAATCAGTTGCCCCGCATGGCAGCAGGGAAGAAGAACAAGATAAAAACCCTGGTAGGTAAGCAGGTAGCTTTACCCCTACACATCCATTCTTCCCTCTCAGCATTTCCTAACCTTGCTGGCAGGCACAAATAGCCATATTGAAGGGTTTTTTCCTTACCTTTTCGTCAATAGACTACGAGAGGTTCTGAGCAAAGGAGATAGTAAAGGTTGCTGCTCCTGTGTTTTCATCTTCTGTGGTGATCTCCACCACCAAAGACAGCCATGTGATTGTAGCAAACCCATCATCTGCGGTGAACATCCGCTGTTACAGGTAACCTTGGAACCTGTTTCACTGGGTCCGTTACTTTGTTGGTAACTTTGGTTTTTCCCCGAACAATGATCCTTGGTTGTGGGATTGCCCAGGCTGCATCTGCTACTGCCCTGTTTTTCAACAGGTCATCATCTGCATTTTGACACCAGGCACCAGGTTACCGCACTGTGTCAGCAGCTACACTTTGGGTAGCAATTCTGGTCACACCAACCGTGGGTAGGACTGCAAGGCACACAGTATCCAGCTGAAACAACGAAGGAGAGGTAGGCAAGTTCTTAAATGGAAGATGACAGGTCATTAAGTTTAGTAATGAACTGGGACAGGACACCTACTCATTACTGCCTTTAACGGATTTCTTTGCTTGCTCCTTAACTCCAGATCTTCTTGCACCCAGAGAATCAGTTATGTAGCAACCTCCGCCTTTGCCTTGCAGCAAAGCCTTGGAACAGGAGCAGCACTTCAATTCTTCATGAGCATATGGCATTTACTTTTTTAGCAGCATCTCTCAGCTCTAGTCTTCTGCAGTTGAGCTGGCTTCTGGCATCTGCAACAGCTAATGGACCCTCCACACCCAGTGCACACCTACAGGAACTTTAAACAGGCTCTTGAATGACACAGGCTTTTCTGATGCTCTGTGAGGTGTTCTGGCTAGCTTGGTGGAGTGAGGATACTGCCTGTTCCTACACACAGATCTGCTGGGGCATACGGAAAGTGCTTGCATGGAGGTTGCACCAGCTACCATCCAGTCTTCACCAGTGCATGGCAGGAGGGGCGAGATGCGCTTCAGTGCTTCTGGAAGAAGGACAGGTTATCCTCCTGGACCCCTAGCTTAGGCTGCCTTGTCAACTCTGACTGATCACTGATTCCTTTTCTTTCACTCCACACAGAAAAAGGTAGGAAAAAAGCATATTGGGTGCTTCCGTGCAGGAGAGGGTGGTGGATTTCACCTCCCCAGTTTTGACTGACATCGATGCCTACAAGGTACCGCTAAACGAACTGCCTGCTGTTGGCACAAACATCCCAGATAAGAAGAATCCAGCTCATCACCCAGGACAAGTTCACAGCACCCCTTTGTTCTTCATTCCAGGATGCTCTTTACTCAGAATCCATTTGCTGGCTGTTCCACATCAATAAGACACAGAAGAGTCTCATTTTGGTACACTCCCAGCGCCTACTTTGTCAGTAGAGAAGGGTAACGTCAGGCACACATACCTAGCAGTGGTTGGCTATGGGTTGTTCCCCCCCCCCCCCCCCCAATTTAGCATAGGCTTTAAAATTCTAACAGAAATCTTCTAATTGCTGATGAGGACAATGCTAGAGAATATTATAGCATTCAAGGCCAGATTCTAGGAAAAGAAAATCCAAGTGCTCTGTTAGTATCATGATAGCCTGCAACATCACCAGGACAGAAAGGAACAATATGCAGAGAAAAACACACAATCTGCTTCTCAAAATGAACAGAAACCAAAAAGCAGGATGTAGAGAAAGGACTTAACAGCATCGGATTTCATGCAGAAATTACAGTTTCTGGATTCAGTCTTTGGCCTAAAAGCTACACAGTCTGGAGACGCTCTTCAAATACATAAGAAGCATAGCAAAGAAAGTGGGAACAAGCTGTTCTGTATACCTGCATGTAAGATAAAAAGAAGTTACGATCCAGCAAGGAAGATTTTCCTAATATCTACCTTTATACTAATAATTCCAAAGCCCTTACAAGAATTTGGAGAGGAAGGATAATCTTTATCATTAACAGTTTCTTTCAGAGCAGACAAGTCTCTGTCCTGCCCCACTGTGGAATAAAAAACAAGAGGAGCTTTCGCTTTCCATTTCAGGATTTCAGTGTTTCTAACACCGCTCTTGTTCAGAAATCTTCCAGTGGAATATCTGAACCTCGGAGCCTTTAACCACAACTGTTTTTTGGCCAATCATGTTTTTGCTACCTCATGTTCCTGTTTTTACAATGAAGTGAAAGACTCCCAAAGTTTACTGGTTTTACAGCATCTGAAAGCTGGATTGACAATGCAGCCTCACGTAAAATGGCAGAAGGAAGCAGATTTTTCTTCCTGTTACTTAGTTTAAAACTGCTAACCGCTTTTGAAAGCTCAGATGTCTACTCTGGTTGCTTGTGCATGTATTAGCTTTGTATCACCGCCAAGTTGAAAACGTGTAAAAAAACCACCTGCTCAACTTTTATTATTTTGTAATCAGCTTACTCCTTTTCCAGGCCTCCTTCCCTAATTTCTAAACTATGTGGAAGTTACCACTGCGCGGTGAGACCAACAGACAGGAGCAACAGGTACTGGGTCACCCTGCAAATATCAGGTTCTCAGCAGAGGGGTCACAGGGGTGTTTGGGGCAGCATCCTCGGGACTTTTGACCAGGATGGGAAGACCAGCTTGAGCCATACTCGAAGCCCACCGTTGCCATTCGTGAGGCACCGGCTGAGGAGCAGGACACGCACCCAGACGGGTGGGCAGCAGAGGCTGCGGCTCGCAGTGCCCAAGGCTGCTGCTGTGAGGGCTCTGCCAGCCTCCGGCAGACCGGCGCTCCTGGAACACACCTTTAATGTCACTGAACCCTTCCTCGGAGCTCTCCAGCTGAACAGGAGACATGGCACCTCTCTTCCTTAAGGACTTCTTACTGATGCACCTTGCGTTACAACTGGATGTACTGCCTTACCTGGGAAAAAGCAGCATACCGGCATCCCATATCCCAGCCCTGGTTATGTGGGCACCATAACAGCACAGCTTTTAAGAATTTGAACATTTCTGCCTTTGGGCACCCAACTGTTAGTACCCAGCATCTACAACAGATGCTCAGTCCGAGACAACTCACACTGCCACGCAGCACCCGAGAACGCCAGCACACTGGGCAGGGAGCCAGCTGAAGCAGGCAGGAGGAGAACATTTTAAATCCACTGCAGCCCAAGAGAATGAAAGGTATCCTTAGAGTGGATATAAGGAAGAAGCTTTTGACAGTGAGGGGGGTGAAACACTGGCATAGGCTGCCCAGAGAGGTGGTAGATGCCTCATCCCTGGAAACATGCAAGGCCAGGTTGGATGGGGCTCTGAGCAACCTGATCTAGCAGAAGCGTGGGGGGCTGGGCTAGATGACCTCTAAAGCTCTCTTCCAAGACAAAGCATTCTGTGATTCTATTCTTCCTGCACTCAAGAGCTTGGGGCTGTGATTTTTCAGTTTGGTTCATAACCGCTTTATCTGCAGAAGAGGAGATAGCCTGGTTTTCTTAGCCAGTTACAAGAACATTTCCTGCAGGGAGATTCACTCCCTTCGTTACCTCATGGGACCAAAACTCTCTTCTCTGTCTGAGGAAAGCAGCCTAGGTTCCAGAAGTACCATGAGAGGGAACTGTTGCCTTAGCAGGTTGTTGCACCGTAACTGGCAGTCTTGAGGACATTTTTACTTCCTGAGAGACCGTGAGCATGTTTTTCTGAAGCCCTCCTCACAACACTGCTTGTCTTGCGTTCATAGCGTTCTGCCAAAGCTGTCTGTAGCTCAGCCTTCTACATTATCATTCTTCAGTAATTTCTGAAATAATCTTGAAGGGTAGCTCAAACTTTGAGTTGCACAGTGGGAAACTACTTATTAAAGGAAGTAATCTCAGTTCTTTCAGTGCTGCCTACAGTAGCTGTACTGGGCATACAACTGACATGGAAAAATATTAAGCATGTTTAAATAAAAAACTTAAATGAGTATTTACTACAACTCATTATTAGCATGTGGTGTCCCCCCAAGCCAACCAACCAAACACACACTACTTTCACAGGCACGTTTACAACCCTGTAAGCTGGAAGTTGTTTCAGATCTGAAGTTATTTCAAACTAGAGCTAGTCAGGTAAAAGGTCCTACAGGCTCCTCGTGGCTGATGAGGAATAAACCTAACAGATTTGCCCCTGCACAACTTTATTAATTTGCAAGGAAAAGATGCACAGAAAAGTCTAAATTAAGGTTAAAGAATGTATCCTTTAAGGCAACGGTGACTGCTCTTACCCCCTCTTGTGATGAGCACAGGGATATTATCACGCTGAGCAATACCTGTTACAGGTAAGCCAATCATAATAGAAGAGGAAAATATTGCTAATAAGAAAACCTACCAAGTATTAAGCATTAATCTTCCCAGAAGGAATAAAGTGTATATTCACAGTTCCTTTCTTCTAGCTGTGGAAAAAAAATCAACTTTTTTTTTTCTTTGTTTTAATTTGATGCAAATTTCCCCCTTTCTAAAAAAAAAAAGGAAGGGGGGAAAAAAAAAAAGTTCAGAGTTGACACTGTCACACAAAAATTGACACTTCAAGGTTATGAACAAACTAAGTTTAATCTAAACCTAGTTTACAGCTGCATCAGAGGAAGCACAGTTTCAGTCTCTCCAGTAAACGAACGCGGCAGAAGCTATGTCTGTGTCAGCAAGTAATTCTGTACGACCGGAGTGAACCCAAGGAATCAAACGGCTGATGTTCAGCCTCTCCACCTGCAGTACACAAAGTCTGGAAATCTGAAGGCCAGGCTTAGCCTGATGCTCCAGACCTCCTCGGCGCGCACGTGGTTCCAAGCTGCGTGAAGGAACTCGCTGATATGGACACCGTGAGGAGCTGGAGGCATTGGGTGTGCCCCAAAGCACAGATCTCTCCCAAAGGAAAAGAGCTCAAGAGCACCAAAACCGCTCTGTCAGCCAAACCAGTACACTGCAAGGCGGGGATGAGAGAGGCATTTCCTGCCAGACTGCACAAGCCACATCACTGCCACATCCCCTAAAGAGAACATATCTGTTTGGATGTTCAGCCTCATGCAACACTTTTAACCCTGGGCTGAATGACCATTTGCTAATTAACTGCGCCACAGTGCTCCCAACCGAACCAGCCAGCAGAATTGCTTTCAGCATGTAGAGCATAAGAAGCAGTAGCGATGCAGCCCAATTTACAATGATTTTAAAGTTTCACTCTACCAGCACTATGAATTAAGACAGACATACAAAAAAGAAGAAACTGAATGCAGAATTGTCACTCCTGTCGCAGATGTCCAGAAAGAACAATTGCTTACTGGTGTAAGTTAAAAATTCCTTCGTATAAAGGAGCACTGAGACGCATACGTTGTAATACACTCCATAAATGCAAGCATTTTACAAGTCCATATTACAAGCCATAATGTCTAGTACATCAACATTCCACAATACAAAGCTTATCTTTATATTTAAAAATAGAATATAAACAGATAATAATTCACATTAAGACAATTGACACAGCAAAAAGTGCTCTACCCTGAAGCCTACCAAGCAAGCTCTAAAGTTCTCCAATTTAAAAAGGGGTAGAAACAAAAAAAGGGCAAGTGACATCCAAAACTTTGAGAGAAATCAAGAACTCCAAGTGTGCCATGTGCCTTCGCTGACACTCAGGTCAGCTTCATCTGGGGAGTCATTACCCCTAAATACAATACAGCATACCATGTAAAAAAAGGAACAGAATAGTTGATTTACTTATAAATGGCTTTATTGAAGCTATAACTTAATAAGTTTGATGTTCAAGGTGTAAGATTATCTCACAGACTGAAAATTAACACAACAGGAAAAAATGTAAGTAATAGGAATCTACTTACATCACCCTACTGGTAGAATTGAACCTGTAGGATGCTATTCTTTGACTTAAGACTATCACAGGACTGAATAAACAGAAAGGGAAAGACAGCAATATAGTACTTCACAGTAAAATACCTCTTTATTAGGAATATATTTAATATTAGGTTTTTGTTTCAGGTAAGAAAAATAGCATTGACTTTTAGCCAGTGCTGATTCCGGTCATACGCAATATTCTAACAGCTAGAAAAGTTACTTGCACCGTTGTTGCCCATTCACAGTTCTCCTAAGTGTCCATTCACCGTCTTTTATTTTTTAGCTTGTTCTTAAATATGTTGAAGAAATTCTTCAAACAAGGTTTGTATTTAGTTAAAGATGGACAAACTGATTTGACAGTGACTCAGCATCTGTTATTAGCTCACATATGACTTTCCTAAGCCTTCTTTTAAAGAACAACACGGTTCAACAGCAGATCTACAAAGAGAATTAAGAGGGCAACTCTCCAGGAAGACTGTGGCAGAACAAATCCCACTCTTCTACTCCACAGGTTAGTACTGTAAAGTAGCAACAATTTTAAGAACTTCAGTTAATTCTATACCCCTTTATAAGGGAGCAGTGAAGAACAGAATATAGGGGTATTGCTATTATAATTCAAACAGTTAACTACTTTGTGTATACATTTTCATACTCAGTACAAGTCCAGACTCTTTCTCTTGCTATGCTGTAACTTAACAGTTTAAGGTAATTAATCGCACCATCCTGTAAACAAAGATATAAAAGCTTTGTGTAAGCTTTACTGATTCAGCAGTGTGCAAAAATATCTGCCTTCTAAGAAAAAAACCTAACTATTCAATTTTCCCATCATGAGCATATAATTAGGTAGCACACTTTAAAACAGGTTTTCATCCAATTAACAATGAAATCTATGCATTTCATAGAACTGTTATAAAGCGTTTGTAATGAAGTCTGTGTTTTTAGATACCCGATGTCCATTTTCAATACATGATATATCAGACAGGGAAAGTGTTCTCCAGACAAACGTGTTATTTTTGGTCTTGTAATTTCTTCCATCCTCTGTAGCCAATATGAAGTTAAAAGATTCCTGTTTTAAGTAGACTTCCACATGTCGATGTTTCTTAAATGCAGATGGAAACAATGGATGATGATGTTACAGCAATCTCTGAATACACTGAGAATAGCCAGTAGGCCACAAGTTCGTGACTGTTTTAAGCAGTATTTTAAAAATACATAAACCCACGAAAAATAGGCTATATCAGGAAGCAATCTGATACTCAAATAAATAGAAAATTTGCATTTTAATGTCACATTGAATTTCAGTACATTTCAATCCAAGAAAAAAAATAAACTGACAGTCATAGTAATGAGTACAGGATTATATATATATTACAATATGCCTTGTTATAATACATTTGTGGCTTTATGATAAAAAAACCTCAAGGGCAGATGGAGTCTGAGCTCATTTAAGTAATTGTCAGGAACAAAGCATTAAATGCATTTCTGAAATAAGTACTTTTATTTAATTTCAAAATCTTATGCCAGCATTAGACCTTGGGCTTTTCTTGAAAAAAAAAATCTAGTTGCCACGGAGCTAGCTACATAAGTATTCTAAAAGGTTTAAATGATACAGAAAATGCTCTTCCCAATTTTACATACAATGAAAGGACAGATGATTTCAAAAAGAGCACCTATGGCTAACTCCATGTTGACTTTGACCTAGAAATGCACATTACTGATCTCCACAAGGAATCCATCAAATTTTGGAAGTTGTCCATTTCACATGAAAGCAAGAGAACGCGTCAGCATATGCAAAAATATTTTTCAAACTGTTCTTAACGTGTAATTGAAAACTAAAGGCATGGTCTCTTCATTGTAAAAAAATAAAGGTACAACAGAAACTCTAAAGGAAGATATTCAGCTACACTGAAGTTGCAACCCTCTGAAAAGAAAGAAAAAGGAAAAAAGTCAATTAGCTAAGCTTTGTGCTCTAACCAAACTACTTACAGTGATTTTCAATGGCAGAAGCCCATGCTGACTGGGTGATTTGACAGTTCCAAATACTTTTTGTAATAATTTTTTTTCCGTATACAAGGACACTAAAATGATCCAGTCATGCAACGTTGATTTTAAGCATTCTGCATCTCTTTTCCAATCTTATAGCTAAGGATCTTGCTCCAGTCAATCTTGGTGCGGGTAACTGGCAATTGTCGACGTAAGGCCTTGAAAGTAGTGTCCGACATAGTCTGGTAATTTTCACTGATAGCAGTCTGTTAAACAGAAAGTCACACAAAACAAAGACACATGAGGAACAGAACCTGGATGCTATAAGAAGTTAAATGAATAGTTTGTTATCACTTAAACAGGCTTAATAAAAATATGCTAAATTAAAATAAAATTTTATGAAGGAAAGCCAAATTTAGATCTAGATTGAAATTATGTGAAGAAAATTAGTGAGACAAATGCAATAAACCTAGCTGTAGCCTAGGTGTTTCAGCAGACCACAGTGTGGTTAATCAGCAGCATGAATAAACTGCTGATAAAGAGTTAGATCATACATCATTAATTTTAGATACCAAAGTCTTCCACTGTTTTTCCTGTGGGGATGGTAGAGTCAGTCTGCAACATTGTATGAACTTGAATGTAATGCATATGATACATACTTCGTAAATTTTTATTTAAAAACATTTTTTGGAAACTTGACACAACATGATGTCTGAAAGCTACAATATGTTCAAGACCTAAATCAACATGAATCTACTTCTACAGAGGATATCTAGAACAGTTATACTCTTCTAACTTTGCACTAACCGAAATGGATAATGCTTATAGTCATATTTAGCAAAGCCGCCTAACAGAGTTGCCTCTGAACACAATCTGTACAAAAATTCTACTTAAGAAATGCACTAACACTGAAAGAAATCAGAATTGCTGACATTTGATCATGCTAGGGACCTTTCTGCTCTTAAAGATTTCTAATGTTAAGTAGGCAAGTACAATCACCAGAAGGTATTGAAAGGAAGGATACAGTTAACAGCAGCATGTAACATATTTATACTTGTATGGAACCGCATTATGTTAATATCAAAACCTTGCTAATTATAGAATACTAGATTTGGTTAAGAATATGGTAACGTTATGCACGAGTATCACAGAATGGTAGGGGTTGGAAGGGACGCCTGTGGGTGATCTTGTCCAACACCCCTGCCGAAGCAGGGTCACCTACAGCAGGCTGCACAGGACCTTGTCCAGGTGGGTCTTGAATATCTCCAGAGAAGGAGATTCCACAACCTCCTTGGGCAGCCTGTTCCAGGGCTCCGTCACCCTCAAAGTGAAGAAGTTCCTCCTCATGTTCAGATGGAACTTCCTCTGCTTCAGTTTGTGCCCATTGCCCCTTGTCCTGTCGCTGGGCACCACTGAAAAAAGTCTGGCCCCGTTCTCTTGACACCCACCCTTAAAATATTTATAAGCATTTATTAGGTCCCCTCTCAGCCTTCTCTTCTCCAGGCTGAACAAGCTCAGCTCCCTCAGCCTCTCCTCATAGGACAGATGCTCCAGTCCCCTCATCATCCTCATAGACCTCTGCTGGGCTCTCTCCAGTAGCTCCTCATCTTTCTTGAACTGGGGAGCCCAGTACTGGACAGAGTACTCCAGATGGGGCCTCACTACGGCTGAGTAGAGGGGGAGGAAAACCTCCCTCGACCTGCTGGCCACACTCCTCCTAATGCACCCCAGGATCCCACTGGCCTTCTTGGCAGCCAGGGCACACTGCTGGCTCATGGCCAACCTGTCATCCACCAGCACTCCCAGGTCCCTCTCCACAGAGCTGCTCTCCAGCAGGTCTGCCCCAGGCCTGTACTGGTGCATGGGGTGGTGCACACTTCCCAGGTGCAGGACCCTGCACTTGCCCTCGTTGAACTCCATCAGGTTCCTCTCTGCCCAACTCTCCAGCCTGCCCAGGTCTTGCTGGATGGTAGCACAGCCTTCCGGTGTATCCACCACTCCTCCCAGTTTTGTGTCATCAGCAAAGTTGCTGAGGGTACACTCACTGAGTAAGGACACAGTGTTTGCTGCCAACATACCTGATACTCATTTTCTGCAGCCTCTACGATTTTTATAAATTCCTTCGCTGTCTGGGCTTCATTCTAGAAAAAGAGCATTTGAATTAGAATCATGCTGTGCATCAGACCTAAGACCAGTTGGATTATGTTTTTTCCTACAGTTGTATGAGATGTCAGGTAGACTCCATGAGAACAGATCACTACTTAGTGGCTAAACCCAAACTTAACACAACATTAATCCAAAGACATATGCCACATTATTATTAAATTTTATTATTATTATATAAATAAACCCAGAACAGCAACAAGCATAAAGATTACCATGGAGCTCATGAAAAGATTTTGATTTATAATTCTATGGCATGATAAAAAGACATATGGAACAGAACAGCTTTTGGACACACAAGTCTCTAAAAACATGCAAAGCATGGCTATTAACATTATGAATGTTAAATTTCCAGTACAAATGCAGGAAAACTTAAAAGAACATCAGCTAACCCAGAAGTATGCAGAATACAACCAAAAAAACAAAACAAACTTGTTTAAGCATTCTGAATCTGGAGACTAAGCTAAGGCAAACACTAGACTTCATATACCCGATCTTCTAAAAATATCTCAAAGCATATCTTGCAAAAATGAGGGCGCAACACACCACTGTGTCCAAATTTCACCATGCCTGTTAAACAGTTTCTTGGCTTTGGGCCTCATCCTGAAATATGCAAGTGTGTGTGTTTAAAAAATAAAAGTGACCTGTCAGTCAATCTGGACACAAATTAGCTGAAGGGCTTGAAAGAAATCTCAAGAAGGAAGTGAGGGTTCATGAAATTTGAAACTTCCAGTTTGGTGTTGGAGACGTTCCCAAGTGTGCTTTTACAGAAGCTATTGAAAGATCAGACTGTTCTTGCCCCAAGCGATCCCTTGTTCCTATACAAAAGCAAAGACTGGGAGAAAGCTATGGCAGCTTCAACTACGACTGGTTCAAAGTTTCAGTGAAACTGCAGCTAGCAGCTGTGAAAGAGGTCCTGGACACCACAGAAAGAGATGGAGGAGGATGCAGAGACTAAGCAGAACAAACTAAAGGGTCTTCACTCTTCAGTGAACTGAGGCAATGATTTCAAAGGCTCTGCTAATGAAAGAAAGAATTCAGGGGTACGAAGTATTATTTGGCTCAGAGAGACATTAGGGCTAAGAAAATAACCTTCAGCAAAATTACTCATAGCTTTAGCAACAAGAGAACTCTTCAGTCATTTATCTCAGTTGTGCCCACTGATAGTACAAATTGCTTCTCTTCCAAACAACAAGAAAGAGGAGTTGTTGGGGCTCCTTTTAATCTACCTACCATTCCTTCTGTGTGAAATAAGAACCTGTACAGCCTCTGCCCTCTATGAAGCTCAAAGTCAAGGCTAAAAATTGGTAACCAGCAGCATACTTGCTTTGTTCTAGCAGAGGGTAGGAAAGTTATGTAAAAGATGTTTTTCTACATCAGTCTTCTGCTGCTTCACTAAATTTCAGAACAGGATTAAGCTTCTTCCCAATAGAAAGTGAAGCAAAAGGTATTGAAAGCAGAACTTCTTCCACATAATCTTCCCTGAAGCAACTCTTAGCTGAATGAAAGACTAAACAGATCCCTTTGCTTAGGGGGTCAGAAGTAATTTGATATCTACAGCTCCAGAAGCGTTATCAGTTGGCACCACACTCCCCCATTCTTTATGGCGCTATTGCAACTGAAGAGCCAACAAGCCTTGCTTTATATTAACAAACAATGTTCTTTATTGATGAATTCAGCTTTTGAGCCAAATTGATCACTACTAGTCATTATCCTTAAAATACTTCTACTGTTCACTTTTACAATTTCCCTTTGCCAGTTTAATCACATCGGCTTAAGTTTTATTAAAGAATACTCCAACAGAAAATCTTACTGTTTATAAACACAATCTCTAGTAGGCCAGAGCAGCATTACTTCAAAAGTAGTAGTAGTTCACTTTGCATCATTACCAACTCTTAAAGGATACATCTGGTACTATTTCTGAATAATTTTTATTTCTGCTCTCTGCTCCTCGTTACTATAATGATCAGTTTAGAAAGAAGAAAATTATGCTTTAAACAGAAAGTGTGTTATGCTTCTCAAGCCAAAGCATCTCTGAAAGGGCTTTTTGTACAGAAAAGCAAGAGGCTGACAGCACCAGTTACAGACAGGGATGAAACGCAGGGAGAATACCCACGACTGCTTCTCAACTGGTAGCATTTGTTTAGTTTTTGAGCACACTGGTCTTCTCCTAGTGAGCAAAGGAGGCAATCTCCTAGACACTGTACTACTTAAGTGGGTTATCATCACTCAAACCTCCTTCATATTCAAAAATTAATTCTACAGGTCATTCTGCAGACCAAAGTTTAAATACAAAAGAAGTGCAGAAAGACTGACAACAAGCTAATTAAAGCTTTACAATCAAAGTTAATCTAGCTTATATAAGCCACATGCAAGCATACATTAATTTTAATATTTTAAAACTTTTTTTAAACAGTAACTACATGTTAGGTAAAAGTAGTAAATATTACATACACAATATTTATATATTAAAACACTAAATTCCCATTCATGCAGAAGACCAGATTAGCTTCCAAACTTCTGAGATTTTTTGAGCTTGCTTTTCTTTTTAAATGAAAAAGTCACTTCAATATACACAGTAAGATCTTTAAAGTTCACTTACAGACACTGTTAGAGAATCTTGTATGTCTTTATGGCTCACCAGCTGAACATTACCATCTTCATAATAGTGAACCTACAGAAAATTAGACAAAGAGCCTCATATTAAATGTTACAGACCAACAACATACAGGAAAATCAAGGTATTTTAGTATTTATCATAATAACAAACCTATACAAATCAAACAAAAACCACACATAAATGTCAGAGGAAAACCAAAATGTTGTAGAATTTAAATATTTTTGAGGGGGAACAGTAAAGAAGCTACTCCAGAAACATTTTTTGTGTTGATGTGCCTTCAGTAATATTTAATGCAAACAAGGTTAGAATCGTAGAACCACAGAATCATTTTAGGTTGGAAAAGGCCTTTAAGATAATCAAGTCCAACCATAAACCTAACACTGCCGAGTCCTCCACTTAACCAAGGTTTTGATTAACATCTTGAAGGCTATGACATCCTATTTATGTGACCTTACCAGAAACCCTTGAAATGCTGAAGATATAGTTAAAATGAGAATAGCTTTGGTAAGGCTTCAGGATACTGTGAAGTTGGTTTTTGCTTCACCCGAACTGTCTTTTAGGGAGAGTGCAACATTAAGTTTCCCTTTCTAGATCTGCCTGGTTTTGATATTTTCCTCTATTAGACATGGTTCATAACAAAAGCTGGTATTTATCTAGACAAAGGAGCTCTTTGAGGCAGTTTGCCAAGGTTAGATAGCAAAGCAGAATGAAATCTATTTACTCTTGAAATATTACATCTACAGAACAGCTTCCTTGATCATTTTGCAGGAGGAGACCAGCAAAACTCTACCCAAACTAACTTTAGTACTTCTAAATTCAGTTCAGAAGGATCTGAAAACACTCAGTTTCTCATGCAACTGTTGGAAAATGTAAAGAATAGGAAGCATATATAGTTACACGTAATCATTCACAATAGCTGATAGAGAAGAGCTATGCAGCTCATTTAAGCTGGTATCTTTCAAGATTTTGTCCAGTTTTGATAAAGTCAATATAGTCAACATAGCTGATGTTACAAGGAATTGTGGCATTTGTGTCTCACCCTGCTAGCCAAGATAAAATTTTAATCTGGAGATTAATGCACAATACTACAATTTCACATATATTATGATCATGATGTGTGCAAGAGACCCTCAACTTTATAAACAACAATAGACAATACATGACACAGAGTAAGACAGCTATACCTAAGCAAAAGAAAGGTTTCCCATATGAGAAAAACAATTTCATATGATTAATCTTACATTATTACTTTACTTATTGTCAAATACTTGTTTTTCAACAAAAGGTATCATCCTAACCATAAAATAAGCTTCTTCTCAAATCAAACATTACTGGTTGAAACTTCTGCCAGCCTTTTTGAATCCAGTTCCTGAAAGATGAGAAGTGCTTACTCAGTGCAAAATTCTGAGACCTCCCAATGAAACAGCAGAACCCAGAGAAGTACAAATCTCCCTCCTTCTCTCTCACAATCCACTGCCATGGGCCCAAACCTCCCCTATACTCTGAGGCCAACATCAGCACGAACACCTTATCTGTCTCACCAAGTCACATTCTGGGCAAATGCTCAGGCCTAAAAACTTAAGAGTCAAATCTAATCCTGGGATGTGTTGCATCTTATACAAAATACGAGAAGTAACTGTTCTGTACTATACCTCACTGCTGACATCCTTCTAGAATGCTAGGTCTGGGTTCAGAAGACTACAAGAAGAATGACGTTTATGAACAGAACCTCTTGGAAAGGTTAACTAAGGAGGGATGAGAATAACAAATTATCTAAGAGATAAAATTAGTAACTAGTACACTTATCAGTTGTTTTCCATGCACAGCTGGAGCATGTCAAGAACCACAGGGACTTAGTTTCAGTAAAAGACTCTGCTGTTGCAGTTTTCCCCTTACATATAATTAAAAGAAAATTAAACAGTGGAAGAGATTAAGACAGCTGAGAACCTCTTATATTACAATTTATTAACAGAATTCTGAAGAACAAGGAAGAAATGTGCAAGTCACCTGAAAAATACCGAAGACACCTGAAGAGAGAAGGTTATGCTGGGATTTTCCCCAACATATTCATAAAGGTCTTATCAGAAACAGGACAATGGCAGTACTGCTGTCATAAAGATTCCGCAAACAACACTGAAATTTCAGTACTCTGAAATTTCACTAATGTTGTAGTGAGTTCATAGTCTAGAAAATTGTTTTGTTCCTTAAAAAAAATTAAAGCACTTTTGTTTGTTTGGTTGGTTGGAGAGTGGAAGGGGGAGCACTCTCACACACAATGAAGAAATTGTATACAATTTTTAAAAATTGGAAACTGAGTTCAAAATTCCTTGGTGAAACAAGTAGTTCTTATACAAGCAAAAAAAGTAAACGTTCATCACTCCCCAAAACACAGACTTTACAGAAGGTAAATAATGTCTTGATTAATTATGTGAAATAGTAATAAAAGACAAAAATCAGTCGGTGTCCAAATTGAGATGCTGATTAAAACCTGAATGAACTCCCTATTCAGTCTATTTTCTAGGCTACTGGGCTAACCTTTCCCAGAATTACATAGACACCTGGCTGCTTGTTCTGGAAAATCTCTTAAGACATTTAACCAAAAGTGCATGCTGTGGAGAAAATGCCTGTTTTTCTGCAAGCTGGATCTAAGTGACAGTTTACTTAGATTCTCCCAAAGTCTTGAGAAGCCTAGAAGTTATTTAGGGTGCTTGCCATGACCACCTTGATCTGACAACCTAACAACGGCTGTCCATATTTTGACTATCATTCCAGTTGTTACAGAATTTGCCCTAGAATGGTAGATCAGATTCAGGCCCCCTGCTTTGGCGTATCTGAACACATCTACCATATCCTAAAGTAACATTCTAAGTCTCAGGCTACAGCTAGAAAACCATTCCATTACATCTTCCTTCTGAAGTCAAGTCACTGAGCAGTAAGGAACTGCAAAACTCATGTGAGCACAAAAAGGACAAGAAAAGTGAATGTGACTTTGTGTCTTGTAAAAAACCAATAAAATACCATGCTGAACTAAGCGTAGTAGTGCACTAAGATTCTAGTCCCCGATTCCAGAACTGTTTTAATAAACTCCTGCAAAATCTGTGTACACCTTCCTGGGAATCAATCCAGGAAATCAAGTCCCCCTGCCTACCACAGGACAGTCAGACTTCCTTGGGTGTCAGGATTTCTGCATTCCTGCTTGCACAGTATCTTCTTTCTGAATGCCCTAAAGCCAACAGGAAGGGCAAATTCTGAATGAAGGAGACCTGGATTCAAAAATTTCAGATGGTGGAATGGCCAAAACCAAAGGTTCCCACCTTTCTGAACAACAGGGTGTATAACATGAAAAAAACCTGCTATTATCTGTTAAAAAGAAAAAAAAAAAGTTCTGCTTCAGAAAGGACCTAGCCTCAGGAAAGGCTCATGCCACCACAAATTCAAGAAACAGGAAACCAAAGAGGTATGTGCCTAGCTGAGGTGAATACACCTCTGAAGTCTTCCAAATCATTATATTAAATACATATTTTGTGTTCGTAAGGATTAGGTAAATATGCAATTAAGTCACTAACACTTAACTGAATGGGCATCTCTGCTTGACTTATTGAGTCTCCAAATTCTCTGAGAATACCTAATACACTGGCCTGAATCTGCCTTGATAATAACTGGACACAGTTTAAGATAAGCATACCTGAATTTTCAAGATGCCAGCCACTTGAGTGGTTGAAGGGGTGATTGTAAACTTCCATTCTGACCTCCAACGGCCATTCCTTTAAAAAATAAAATAGAAATGAGATCTCATCCCACTGGTTAAGAAAAAAAAAACAAACACCCAAACAACATACAACTGATAGTCAAAGGAAAACAGAGAACGAAATATGCTGTGCAACTACACATGTACAAAATCCTCCCCTAAAGATTCAGCCCCATAATGAGTCAAGAGAACCGTTTCCCAAAATATTTACCCTCAGTTTTGGATGTGGACCAAGGAGATCTATTACTAAGGACCTTTTAACATTAGCACTTAACTTCTGACAATACCTAAAGCCTCCAACATTCTTTCCGTCCTTCATTATTAATTAGGTGTATATATAGTCAATATTTTGTTTCAGGGACCTGGACAACTTGCTGGATCAGCTGAAGTCACACAGAATCACAGAATGGTAGGGGTTGGAAGGGACCTCTGTGAGTCATCTAGTCCAACTCCCCTGCCGAAGCAGGGTCACCTACAGCAGGCTGCACAGGACCATGTCCAGACAAGACTTGAGTATCTCCAGAGAAGGAGACTCCACAACCTTCCTGGGCAGCCTCTTCCAAGGCTCCGTCACCCTCAAAGTGAAGAAGTTCTTCCTCATGTTCAGATGGAACTTCCTCTGCTTCAGTTTGTGCCCATTGCCCCTTGTCCTGTCGCTGGGCACTACTGAAAAGAGCTTGGCCCCATCCTCCTGACACCCACCCTTCAGATATTTATAAGCATTTATAAGGTCCACTCTCAGCCTTCTCTTCCTCAGGCTAAACAAGCTCAGCTCCCTCAGCCTCTCCTCATAGGACAGATGCTCCAGTCCCCTCATCATCCTCATAGACCTCTGCTGGACTCTCTCCAGTAGCTCTTCATCTTTCTTGAACTGGGGAGCCCAGTACTGGACAGAGTACTCCAGATGGGGCCTCACTACGGCTGAGTAGAGGGGGAGGAAAACCTCCCTCGACCTGCTGGCCACACTCCTCCTAATGCACCCCAGGATCCCACTGGCCTTCTTGGCAGCCAGGGCACACTGCTGGCTCATGGCCAACCTGTCATCCACCAGCACTCCCAGGTCCCTCTCCACAGAGCTGCTCTCCAGCAGGTCCGCCCCAGGCCTGTACTGGTGCATGGGGTTGTTCCTCCCCAGGTGCAGGACCCTGCACTTGCCCTTGTTGAACCCCAGCAGGTTCCTCTCTGCCCAACTTTCCAGCCTGCCCAGGTCTCGCTGAATGGCAGCACAGCCTGCTAGTGTATCCACTAATCCTCCCCAGTTTTGTGTCATCAGCAAACTTGCTGAGGGTACACTCTAACTCTTCATCCTGTGTCGAAAGCCTTGCTGAAGTCGAGGTAGACAACATCCACGGCTCTTCCCTCATCTACCCAGCCAGTCACACCATCGTAGAAAGCTATCAGATTGGTCAGGCATGATTTCCCCTTGGTGAATCCATGTTGACTATTCCCGATAACCTTCTTTTCCTCCACTTGCTTGATGATGACCTCTAGAATGAGCTGCTCCATCATCTTTCACGGGATGGAGGTGAGGCTGACCAGCCTGTAGTTCCCTGGGTGCTCCTTCTTGCCCTTTTTGAAGATTGGAGCGGTACTAGCTTTTCTCCAGTCTTCGGGCACCTCTCCTGTTCTCCAGGACCTTTCAAACATGATGGAGAGTGGCTCAGCAATGACATTTGCCAGCTCCCTCAGCACTCGTGGGTGCATTCCATCGGGGCTCATGGATTTGCAGCTGTCCAGATTGCTTAAGTGATCCCTCACGCAGTCCTCCTCAACCAAGGGAAAGTCATCCTCTCTGTAGGCTTCCTCTCTTGCCTCCAGGCCCTGGGATTCCTGAGGGCCTGCCTTGGCACTGAAGACTGAGCAAAGAAGGCATTCAGTAGCTCTGCCTTCTCTGCATCCTCCGTCACCAGGACACCCACCTCATTCAGCAGCGGCCCCACATGTCCCTAGTCCTCCGTTTGCTAGTGATGTACTTGAAGAAGCTTTTCTTGTTGTTTTTGACATCCCTTGCCAGCTTCAATTCCATGCGGGTCTTGGCCTTCCTCGTTGCATCCCTGCATGCTCTGACCACATTCCTGTATTCTTCCCAAGTGGCCTGTCCCTCTTTCCACATTCCATGGACCTTTCTCTTCCACCTGAGCTCCACTAGAAGCTCCATGTTCATCCATGCTGGTCTCTTGCCTCCTTTTCTAGATTTCTTTCTCAGGGGGATGCACTGCTCCTGAGCATGGAGGAAGTGATGTTTAAACAGCCTCCAGCACTCTTGGACTCCCCTGTCTTTGAGAGCCCTGGCCCACCGCATTTCTCCAAGTAGCTCCTTGAAGAGGGCAAAGTTAGCTCTCCTGAAGTCCAAGGTTTTGATCCTACTTATCACGCTGCTTCCTCCACGCAGAATCCTGAACTCCACCATTTCATGGTCGCTGCAGCCAAGTCTACCTCCAACCTTCACATCCTCAACCAGTCCCTCCTTGTTTGTTAGTACAAGGTCCAGCAGAGCGCCTTTCCTTGTTGGTTCCTCCACCACTTTTATCAGAAAATTATCATTAATGGTCTGCAGGAACCTCCTGGATTGCGCGTGCCTAGCTGTGTGGTCTACACTTCGCATCAGACTATGAAAAACTTGAATGGAAGGAACATTAAAGCAGCAAGACTTTCTGCTATGCTGAACTGTAACTAGGCCTTTCAGCTCTTCTAGCATTTCTGTTCCTGGACAACAATTTCCTTCCAGTTTCCTTCCACAAATTCAAAATCCTTGCCAAATTGCTTAAAGGGAGTTTCAAACATCTGGAAAACAGCATGGGGAGATTGTAGTTTCACCTGATTTCTTTCCTGCAGACATTTTCTTATTTAGTTATGAGGTTAGTGGATTAGAAGTTTAATACATTAAAGCTATATTAAGAATGCACTGCAGCTGTCTCTTGATTTTTCCCTTTGCACTTAAAGAAGGAAAGCAAGCTGATACTATGAGTTCCAATCCTACTAATGTTAGGTGTAGATTCCAGTACATTCAGCAAGCGGAGAGAAAGAGATAAAGACTTGAAGATCAACACCTACTAACGGATCTATATTGACACATCTTAGATACTAACAACATTAACTCAATTATAAAGCCTTTGGTTATTATTTCAGACAATATCCAAATTACAGATTATCATTGAAAATTCAAACTAAGGCAATTCAGAAGTTTGTTGGCATCTCTAAGAAAACTGAAAGGGTCACCCAACTCAGTGACACTAATATTACTGGTAGCCTTAAGACCGACCCACTAGTTACAAGAAAGCTTATGTGCTGAACTACATTTTAGGTACAATGATAGCTTTTAGATGTATGGGATTCAATTACTAGCTAACAGATTTGTTTGCTTCTTGGTCACTTTGTGGTCCTTCAAGGTAAGATGACCACAATCTTTCCACTCTGGGATAACTTTTTTGTTCTTAAGATGTTATTCTGAGAAAAGAGTTCAAGTTCAGAAGGTTCCTTCTGTAGGAAACGCTCTAAGTTAAAAACAACATGTCATTACTTTATTTACCTATGCTGACTTAAGATGTTTTGTAAGAGATTAACTGTCCTTTTTTTCTTTCACATTCTTTAATAAACCATCTACCCTACTATGTAGATAGTATTTCAGAAATTCATAGGACATTCTTCTTTGCATGTATTGGTTATCTATCATCCAACAAACTTGCTTTCATGGTAGGTTGCCAGCCTTTCAAATGCCTAAAAACCTGGGACATCTGGAGAATAAATACTGGCTGTGACTTGGGCTGGATATCCAGACCTACAGCTGGATAACTGAGAAGTCTGGTTAACTTTGAATCTATTCCTCCATCCCCAAATCCCCCAAACCAATATGCATTAATTAATAAGTGCTAAGAATGAGAATTAGTCTGACTTACCCCCCTGTAAAACTCTCAGAAACACAGTCAATATTTACCCATAGATGTCTGACTGTAACTTTATTAAAGAAAACTTTCAAGAAAGATTTTATCCATCTATAAAAGGTTGCTGCACATCTGTTCCTCTTCTTTAATATAATTATTATAATATTAAAGTAACTATTTGGAATACCAAAATTCATTCATACTTCCAAACTAAAATCAGTATTATTTCAAGTTACTTTTAATATTCATGTAAAACATGCAGAGTTAACCAGTCAAGTCAGTAAGAAATACTACCTGTGCAAATTCCATTAAAATCTATGGAACAATATACTGTGCAAATCATTTAACCGACATAGACACATGCTGAAACTACTATGCATATGTAATATTCACCTTCAGCATCAGAAAACAAAAATTTATGCACTTTCATTCATTACCCGTGGGATTACTAAATATAATTTCAAGCAGATGCCAAGTCAAAAATAAAATAATAAGGAAATACATTTCTTCAGACAACTGCATATATTAGCTATCTATAGCAGACACTTCCTTAACCCAATTCCGATACTGTGATATTTATCTCCACTCTGGCCAGTTTCCTGCAAGGAGCTATCCAAAGTTCACTCCAATGTGTGGAAAACATCTTTCAACCAAGTACAGAAAAAAAAAAAATCAAGCTGCAGTTTATAAGAGTTCATTTCATCCAAGATCACTTTTATCTACCTGGCCCAAAAATTAATGATTCAAGTCCTACAGTAAATTAATCTTTGGTCACCTTCTTTCTCCGAGACATGCAAACTAGAAGGAGCTGTTTTTATTGTCAGTCAATACAAGCAGAAGCAACCATATTAGGGAACACAGATACAGGTATTGGTGGCGGTGTGATAAACTGGAAGAGTCATAAGGAATTTTACAAAGTTCCCAAAGTTGTGCAAGGGAGATGCAGACGTGCAGTCTGCCATTCTACTTACCACAAAGGAAGAGATTTCTACATAGTTTCGGCAGAAAAAGTCGGGGTAGGGTGGAGGGAGGAAAAAAAGTCACACGCGAGATGCGCATGATCCTCTGAACTAAGGATTATCAGTGCAATGACGCTAGTGCAGTTATTCAGCCTGCTGTCTTATACTGTATTCGTATCCATACAGAAACTTACCAAAAATTTTTTGCTTGGAACTGATGGCTCTCTATGCATGCAATAATGGTCTGCTGTCCATCAATAGTTTTACCATACACCTTAATTAGAAATGAAAAGAAAAAAAAACCCAGAACAAAACCAGAGTTAAAGTTTCAGTATCTGTCTTGCTCAAACTGCTTAGAGATTTCTAAGTTCTATTATCATTACATAAACTGTAAAATTTAATTTGATAACCACTACAGTTCTTACATAATATTCAGTACATGAAACATTACAGTGTGTATTACAACGCAGAAAAATTTAAGATTAGAAAATCTGAAAGTCAGGCATCTTAACTGAAATTTCATATACTGCGAACTCATTTTTCTGCAACTATAGCAGTGAATGCTGTGACATTGTGTATTACCATCTTGGTTTCAGATACCAGTTATTCTACAACTAAATGATGATTTACACCTTTACAGACTAGCGCAAAGGTGATTCAAAGGGTGGTTTTGGTCCTCTGCTCTGCTTCACCCCCTAAAATTAATACTACTAAAAATGATCTCAATGAACATGCAATCTGTTTTCTTTTACAGAAGCTGGAACTTATCTGACTGCCTGCGAGTCCAATTCAACTTGTTAACTCAGCAACTGTTTTTTGATTTTTTTTTTTTTGTGTTTAATAATTTTTCCATCAGGTTAATACAAAGCACAGGACAGCTATCATTAGATCAGTTTGCTGAACTTAAATAGCCATAGGGTTCCAAACAGGAAATGAATGCTATTTTGGCCCAGAGTGAGAGGTTTTATTTTAAGAAGTCATCAGAACCCACTGATTCTGGTGATAAGAATATAGCACTCTGATATACAAGGGATGTGATGGAGAGAAAACAGTTTGCTTTGGTGACAGTTTTGTCCGTAAACCAAGCCAAGACAGACATTTGTATCTCATGGATTTTTTTTAAATTTTTTAAAAAGTAATCAGCCAGGTAGTCAGGATCAATCTGCAGTAGTTTACAGAAGGTCTTAATGCTTTAAGAAATTTAAATGAAAATTTTTCAGAACTGAGACTTTAGTCTTCAATACAACCTGCTGTTACCACCCACTAGTAATCCAATAGCTGAAATATTACACTTGTGAAGCTTTCCTTCATTTCCCTCTACGAACCCTTGACAGGACTAAAATCTTCACAGTCGAAACTGCCTATCTTCCTGGTTTACAAAGAGATATCTAAAATAAAAGTGTAACTATCCACAGTGGTACTGTGGTTATATAACTTAGTACTTACTGTGCAGACACCATTTGGGTAGTGTTCTTTCACATACGCTTTCATTGCTGTTTCAACTGAATTTCTCCAGGACTCTATGGCATTTTCAACTTCGTGAGGTCTAGGATCAGTAGCCTCCTTTCTTAAGTGATCAAATTTAAAAGAAATCTTGTTCTTGGGATCCAAAAATTTTCCATTTCCCAAATCACCATGTTCTGTTATCAAAATCTGTATCATAAAATTTTAGTTATTAACATTTGATATTGAATAAACAGAAAAAAATACCTTGCCAAATCTAATTATATCCTACATTTAACTGGAGCTTACTCATATCCAAAGACTCACATTTTAAACAAAATATGCATATAGCAAGAGGGGATGAGGCTAACATGACACACTGACCTGGGGAAAAAAAATCCTGAATTTTTCCCTCTTACTGCAACAAACAATGTAATACAGAAATTCATGTCTTTTAGTACTAAAGATGGAGAAAATTTTGTCTACAGCTCCACTTCAGGCCTGACTGAATTCAGGACAACACAGAATTAAATTTCAAGCTCTTTAGATGCCCTAAATGATTAGCTTATGGAACTGGTACTATCAGTACCTAATCTCTATATTTTGGCAGGAAGATGCATTTCTTTTCATTGTATTGCGAAGATATGTTATAAGAAGATCTTCAACAGTTTAAGGAACATTGCAAGTATTTAATTGTATTATTACCTGTTCATCGTAACCGTCAATTTTTACTGGAGTAAACTGGTCCAAGTTGTACTGTGCAAATGCACTACAAGAGAAAAAAAACAACACACCAAAAGCCTGCATCAAGCATAATTTTTTTCCTTAGTAGCTGCAAGAGATTTAAATAATAGCTAATAATCTAGGCAATGATCCATCAAAAAAATTCTATCAATGCGTCACTATCTAGCAGGCCCAAATTCTTGGAGTCACCTTGGTGCTCCAATCACCATTACACAGGGGTTTATGTTCAAGAGTAACCCAATATAGACAAACACATAAGCTTTACAGTAACCCACAGAAACTGGAGGAACTGATAAAGTTTAAATTCCACAGTGATCCAACCTACTAAGTCAGACATCTCCATTCTAACAGATGAAACTAATTTTGGTATAAAAAGACAGGAGGAGGAGGCGTAATGTTTTGATATCAAAGTAGGGTCTAAGGAAGCAGTATCTTACAGATGTTCAATGCCTATAACATCTACGAAGCAACAGAAAATGAAATCCAAAAAGGTGGAGACTAGTTCCAAAATCCAGGTCACCCATTTCCAAAACAGTTGTTCTAATCATTAGGATACAACACAGATCTCTCCTCTGCCAAGAATTTAATCTTGATTAAAGATGCACAACACATGTAATAGAGTTTTACATGCCAAGCACACATCCTTTTAAATGAATCACTTGCTGACAGTGAAAGTCTTACTGAAAAACATCTTGCTTTTATGCAACTGAGTATGTGGCATCTGGTACTTACTGGGCTGCTCCTTCCCTGAGGAGATTGTCATTATTAAGCAGCAACCGAACATCTGAAAGGAGATATTCACCACATAAAAGTACAGTTAACTCAGAAACTTGTTTCAGTCACATAACAAATGTCAGACTGTACAAAACAATACACACAAACTACTCCATACCCATACAGATTACTAGGTAGGAAATTTATTGTTTCGTATTTTATAATTTTGACTGAAAGAAATGAGGAGAGTACTACAGAAATGGATCCCTTCCAATAGAAATAAGTCATATCATACAGGCTGCGTGACAGCTCTATGAATCTGTCAAAATAGTTTTTAGAGAAGTTCTGAATGAGACCAGCACAGGATTCAAATCCAAATCCCTCACACTGTATCGATGGTAGTGGTTACTGTATTCTGATGACACTAATATGGTATGTGTTGTACTTATTTCTTTTTAAGCCCTACCATTTTTGCTCTTGTTCCTCAATGACTCTTAGTATTGTGATATATTGTTCTTTGACTGCTATTTTTTCTACCATCATCACCATACAAGAAACATATGAAAATAAAGTCAGTACTCTCCTCAGAACGACTTCATATTTACTATGCAGTAAATTGTTATTTACGCACTTGATTATTTACTAGACACTATTTTAATAACAATTTAATGCACTGATCATTAGTCTTGCTATAACATTTTAAACTCTTCTAAAGATTCCCAAGATATCACGCAAGTGAAAAAAAAAAATCCAGAATATATTTGAAGTATTTTTTCTTTAACAAAACCCACCACAACAAAACCCAAACCAAACCATAAAACAACAAAACACCCCAAACAGAAAAAAAAACCCCAGCCCCACAAACCTAAAAAACCCTACACCAAAACAATCAAATCACAATTTATAGAAATGGAATTTAAAAGCTTTCTCTCTCTTTTTTTTTAATGTCAGTCTGAATCTCATTGAATGGTGGTCACACATTTATGATCCAATGTTTTGTTTTGTGTTCTCAAACACATTATACTCCACGATTGAGCAGGTAGTTGCAACTATGAACTAGCTCAACAATAAAGTTTACAGCAGTACTGCTCTAAGGCAGTTTATTAACCTTCAGGGAGTTGGGTTAATGAGCTGCTCACCAACACTGCATTTCACAAATGCAGTACAAGCTAAGTTTAAACAGTAATCAGCTGGTCCCAGTTTAACTGAAGAACCAGGTACTTCTAAAAACATTACATTCTTTAACAAATTTAAGCTCTCTCCAGGCTGACACTGACTAAAAATTCAGTATACTAAACTTACTTTTTTACTTAAACCGCATCAGAGCCATTTGTAAGCCACAGCTACAAAAATGTATGCCTTCTTATATGGTATGTATTCCCACTTATCTTGATGCAAGACAAACACAACCATTTTTAAAGAAAAATAACATCTTAGGTAAGGCTCAGGCACAATAGTTGAGATAAGCTGATTTCAAGTTTCCTTTCAGCTTACCAATACACTCAACAATATGCAGTGTGCCCAGAATTTAAGGGCTGCAAATGTCTGGAGAAGATTAATATTCTTCCCACAACTAGCATTAAGCAGTAGTCCTTTCTACATTCAAGGTTAAGTATTTGTAATTATATTCTTTCTTTAAAAGACCATTTTAATTTCAGGTAGTTTAATTGCTGTTGAAAAATGTAATTATCTATCAAAAACTGGAAAAAAAAAAGAGTACATCTTCTAAACGAAAAACTCTGTTAATTAAGACTGATTAAAAACAGAAAAGCTCATTCTCACATCACAACAAAAAGTGGTACTTTCCTCGATTTGCATTTAAACTCCAAGCTGTCTTGTGACTGCAAAGCTTATTATGCCAGGCTACAAAACCAGCTCTTACGGCAAGTGAGCTACTAAAATATAAGCTACAAGAAATTCCAGAGAGTTATCAGCAATACAATTTTGGATACAGATGCCTTAAATGAAAGGACAGAGCAGGAAGACACTCACCATTGAACACCTCATTGAATTCCCCAGGAGGAGCATGAATTATGAATTTTGCAGCTATACGCACCTTAAATACAAAAACAATTATGTGGCTGCATATACTTACATTCATTCCTATTCGAACTAATGATGCATTGTATAACTAAGACATGAAATTGTACAATTCCCACTGTTTCATATATTTGTTCACATCATTTAAACTACTTCGTCTTTGTTAGAAGCACAGAATATAAAGTTCCACGTCTTCAATCAGCATCGAGCAGATGACATGGAACAGAAGCAGATAAATTGAGTCACTCATGTTTTGCATTACTGGCAAAAAGAAAAATATTAATGTAATAAGTAAGATCAATAACATATTCACAATCTATTTTAGCTTTCAGTCCATGGATATCTGGGAATCCACACACATTCCAAGCGAGCCAAAAACCAAAACAAAGATACATTCAATCTTCAAAGCTTCTCCTCCAATTTTACTGCACTTCTGGCAAAATCATTCCAGACTTTCCAAAAGGCCCACAGTAATCGATACGTTACATAAGCTTAAAAACACTTGCACAGACACTAAAGCATGTAATTTCACCTACATCTACTTGTAAGGCCTCAGTACCACAGGATCAGCAGATCACAGAATCACAGAATGGTAGGGGTTGGAAGGGACCTCTGTGGGTCATCCAGTCCAACTCCCCTGCCGAAGCAGGGTCACCTACAGCAGGCTGCACAGGACCTTGTCCAGGCGGGTCTTGAATATCTCCAGAGAAGGAGACTCCACAACATCCCTGGGCAGCCTGTTCCAGTGCTCTGTCACCCTCAGAGGGAAGAAGTTCTTCCTCATGTTCAGATGGAACTTCCTGTGCCTCAGTTTGTGCCCACTGCCCCTTGTCCTGTCGCTGGGCACTACTGAAAAGAGCTTGGCCCCATCCTCCTGACACCCACCCTTCAGATATTTGTAAGTATATATTAGGTCCCCTCGCAGCCTTCTCTTCTTCAGGCTGAACAAGCTCAGCTCCCTCAGCCTCTCCTCGTAGGAGAGATGTTCCAGTCCCCTCATCATCCTTGTAGCCCTCCGCTGGACTCTCTCCAGTAGCTCTTCATCTTTCTTGAACTGGGGAGCCCAGTACTGGACAGAGTACTCCAGATGAGGCCTCATCAGGGCAGTGTAGAGGGGAAGGAGAACCTCCCTTGACCTGCTGGCCACACTCCTCCTAATGCACCCCAGGATCCCATTGGCTTTCTTGGCAGCCAGGGCACACTGCTGGCTCATGTTAACCGGTCGTCCACCAGGACACCCAGGTCCCTCTCCACAGAGCTGCTCTCCAGCAGGTCCACCCCAAGCCTGTACTGATGCATGGGGTTGTTCCTCCCCAGGTGCAGGACCCTGCATTTGCCTTTGTGGAACCTCATCAGGTTCCCAACTTTCCAGCCTGTCCAGGTCACGCTGAATGGCAGCACAGCCTTCTGGTGTATCTACCACACCTCCCAGTCTGGTGTCGTCAGCAAACTTGCTGAGGGTACACTCTAACTCTTCATCCAGGTCATTGATGAAGAAGTTAAACAAGGCTGGGCCCAGTACTGACCCCTGGGGGACACCACTAGTTACAGGCCTCCAACTAGACTCAGCGCCGCTGATGACAACCCTCTGAGTTCTGCCATTCAGCCAGTTCTCAATCCACTTCACCGACCACTCATCCAGCCCATACTTCCTGAGCTTCCCTAGGAGGATATTATGGCAGACTGTGTCAAAAGCCTTGCTGAAGTCTAGGTAGACAACATTCACGGCTCTCCCTTTGTCTACCCAGCCAGTCATGTCATCGTAGAAAGCTATCAGATTGGTCAAGCATGATTTCCCCTTGGTGAATCCATGCTGACTACTCCTGATAACCTTCTTTTCCTCCACTTGCTTGATGATGGCCTCCAGGATAAGCTGCTCCATCACCTTTCCCGGGATGGAGGTGAGGCTGACCGGACTGTAGTTCCCTGGGTGCTCCTTCTTGCCCTTTTTGAAGATTGGAGTGACACTGGCCTTTCTCCAGTCCTCGGGCAACTCTAAAGTTTTTTCTCCAGTCCTTGGGCACCTCTAAAGTTTAAAAAAACACCTTCAGAACTTCTTTAATGCAAGCCCGCCAGCAATTGCCTTCAGCCACAACTTCTGGCAGACAAAACACAGTGGAAGCCAGTACTTTCACTAAAAGTACTAAAAGGCATCTGCCCTCGCTTTCTCCCTCCTTCTGCTTACACAAGCAGTTGTACAACTGCACAGTGAGCAAAATTAGAAAGGTTATTTTTCTTCTTTTTCAGACCAGTTCCCTGAACTGGTTCACTGCACAGATGCAGACACATGTGCTCGCAAAAGTAACAGAAAAATGCCTTTTTTTTTTTTTATGTGAAGCAACCTTAAAGCTGTTCGACTATTATTTTTCTTGCACAATGTCACTCAGCTGACTTGCTTTCATTCATTCTTCTTTCCCCCTGAAACTGTTAAGGGCACCCATTATAAAAATAAATAAATGTTGATTTCCTAATCTGACCTGACAAAAGTTCCTAACCTTCAAATTTATCTAAGTTGGGGAGACATTCAAAGCTCTCTTGCACCCTTCACATGATGTCACTATTCAAATACAGGATACTACCTCAACCATTTCTAACACCTTCAGTTACGTTTCTATCGAATAAAGAGCTGGGAAATTCCGTGTCAGCACTCTCTAGGTTTCCTGTTTGAAATTTTGGTGTTTGAGAAGCACATACTTCATTAATAAATACCTAAAAGTAACCAAAGAATGCTTTACATTTACACATTTATATACATTTGAAACTACAAAAGAACTGTCTGAGCATGCTAGAGCTCTTGAACTGAGTTGTAAATATCTTTTATAGTCGAGGGCAGCAATACAGCCCATGTTTGGGCCCCAGGTTCTTGACATGGCCCAAGTTTCAGGCAATGGTCTCCAGCAGAGATGGTTCAAGGTTAGAGTGCCCTGAGAGCACACTTAGCTGCCTCATTAGCAGTGTTCAAACCTCAGTGAGATCCCAGCTGACCAACCCAGGCAGCTTTCTGCTCACTAATGGTCAGCATACAGCCACTCAGAGACGGCTAATGGAAACGGAAAGGCTGTTAGTTCCCAATGTTCTAAATTTAGTGCTCTGTTTTGCATTGCAGACAGCCTTTATCTGCCTCAAACACCTAAATCAGAACTCCTCTTTCCATGTAAACACATATTTGCATTATACTGAGGTAAATGTCCCAGAGCTTACTCTTCTCCAGAGAAAGAGAGAGGCAAGAGCATCTTCTTCTATGGCAGCTTATTAAAGCACTTGCCCAGATAAGTAGCAAGCTGCCTCGGATTGTCTCCTTTGACCCAAAGGAATGTAACCGCATCTGCATTAGCCAGAGCTTACCCCAACCACCAATCTGTACACTCCTCCCAAGTGAGGGGATGTTCCACATCTCTCCTCCTGAAGTCAGGGCACTCTGTACACTGTGTACACAGCTCAGTGCTCAACCCAAAGAAGCCTCAAGGACAGAAAACATAGCTAACCTACAGTACCACTAAAGCACTCATGAAGGAGAAGGGTAAGGCATGCTCCAAGGCTCTGTTACCAGGACATTTTATCAAATGACCAATGAACAGAGTCTGGGATCAGACTGGAATTGAGGCTGCATACTTAAGAGCAGGTATTTAGCTGTGCTTTCAGCATGGCTATCAGGCTGACTCCCAGATCAAAGTTAGATGAAGGGACACCGTTTCTTGGTTCTGACTTGAGGTCAGGACATGAACAGGACTGCTTAACCCTGCTAAGTTAGCTCTGGGCAAGCAGAGAAACAAGACCGAGAGACATGTTGAGTTCTGAAATAAAAGGTCCATCAGTTTTGGGCTGGGCAGCATCTAAATGAGCAAAATTAAGCAAAACTTGGGTGCATAAACTGCACTCTGAATGACCACGTGCTTTAAACTGGTAGTATCTGTAAGGTGGGATATTAAGGCTGTAGTAAAACTGGAATAATACCTCAGTTTCAGCTGTTTTGGTCATGTAAAACTGGTTTTCCTTCTTTTTTCGCTATCAGTAACTATTCTTAGCAGTCAGATTAACTACAGTATGAGTAATATCCATTTAGAAGTATTCAACAGTGACAGATGTTTCCTCAGGACAGACCAACCTAAACATTGCTTTTAATGAATATTTTACTAGTTAATTCCATTCCTCAACGAGAATTTTTTCAGTGTGATAATTCATCATGGACACCACTTTGTATAGGACAAACACAATCATGCAAATTCACAATGAACATCTCATCAAGAAGTATGAAGTATGTTCAATGTCACAGAAGCAAAAAACTAATGTGTCTTCAGAAGTTGAGAGTCTGTCAGCTATGACACTGCATTTTGGCAACCTGCTTTGTGAAGCCCATTTAAAACTAATCCACTTTTCTTCAGCAGTTAAACCAAATTAACTTATCTGTGGAGATGAGTATCTGAAAAAGCCTTATTTCCTCAACTCATACATACAAGAAGCCCATATAAAAGAATTAAATCCAGTAGTCTCACTTCACCATAAGTACTGAGAAGCACTTACGGCTTCTTTATTGCCACTGAGTTTTTCCAGAAATAAATGCTCTAAAAGAGCTTTAATTGCTTTCCAAAACCAGACTGACACTGAAGGATAAACAAATACACTTTCATGAGGCTCAATGAGATGAAGATCTCCCCCTTTTGGCAGTAAAAAGCCACTGGCCCAGCTTGAGGAAGCAAAATTTAAACGAAGGGACGGTCAATATGAAATGTGGTGTTTATGGGCAAATAAAAAAAAAACAGCACACATTACAAGTAATGTGCCTCTCGCTATATGACGTTGACAGGCAAAAAACACAACTGCAATATAGTCCAGTTGAGATAAGACTTTGTTTTTGCTGAAAACTGTTTAAGAAAACACGTCAATCAGATGCGCTACACTTTAAAGCAATGCTGCATATTCAATACATCAAGACTTTTAAAAATTGATTAGAACTGATTTGAACAAGTCAAAACAGAAACAAACCAGTATTTTAAAAGTCTAAATGACAAAACTTTTTTCATTCAAGAGAACTTCATCTTCAGACATAGTACAAGAACCTTTTACACATACCAGTAATTAACAAAAAAAAAAAATAGGTTACAGTTGAGTATTCCTTTAGAAAACTCAAAAGCCAAGACTGAGAAAACACGTGAATTTTCTCCACTTATTACTCTAGTCACTCCCAAAACACCACCTAAAGTTTAAGACAGTGTTTTGAGGTAGCTTCCAAGATTAGATTTACAGACACTGTTTTCGGTTAAATGTCCACAGAGCACCTTGCAAGAAACTATAAACTTCAGAGTTCACTAATCCAGAACATCTGATTATCAACGTTTCACAAAAAACAGGTCTTGCAAACAACTTTTACCAGAAGCCTATGTAAGGAATTGCACATTTACTCTAATTGCTTGAATGCACAAACCCAATCTAAGTATGTTTTCAGGAAATGTGTCTTCATGCAGGTTTGAGCATGAATTTGGACAAATTGTACAGAGGCTGAGAGGAAGTTACAAGACAAAAAAAGAAAAAAGATTTCTGAAACATTGAGAAGGGAAGCATTCCCCACCGGTAGGTGTACTCTTCATCCAATTTTCACATATACACCAATCACAGTCATCAATTCTCGCTTAAATGGAAGTCTGATATCAGTAGGTAACAGCTAGTGAGATTTACTTTCTCAGTTCAAGTGAAACCTGATGTTACCCATAACATCACTTACCTTTCTGACTTTGTAAACTATTTCAGTTAAGGTAAAATTCAGACTGAAGCTCAGTGAGAAGAGAAAAGGACAGGTTTGCTGGACACAATGAGCATGGATATTAGACATAATAATGCCTAATTCTCCATTCTGCTAGAGATTAAAACGATTGGTCTATCAACAGATGCCTACACTCAGTTACTACAGCATTTGCAGTTTTCAGATTTCACAAGCACAGAGGAAACAATGTACAGAATGGTGTCAGTTACGTCAAATCTGCCTTGTTTTCACATTTCTGCCTTTCTTTCACAATCTAATTTCTCTCAAGGCACGACACCCATTAGATACATAGACAAATCCCACTTCTCTACCTTTTCCAGACTCAGACATTCTGAAGTTTGTCTTATTTTAAAAAAGCTATACGCAGCAACTTCAAATGCCCCCAAACCACTCTTCCTGTTCCTGGCACATCAGAACTGACACTGGCTGAAAAAGCCCGACCTTCTGTGCTGTATGTGCCTATATATGGTCACGAATACGTGCTTGCAGAAGTGCAGGGGCTCCTGCAGCAACAGGCCACTGTCAGCTCCGCTACGACATGTTCACTCCTGATAATCAGCTACGGTACACATCACAATAAATGGGGCATTAAAACTTAAGTTAGCTTTTCTTTTTTACCCCCCCCCCCCCTTCCTTTTTTCTTTTCCCCTTTTTAACTTAACTGAAATACAGCTGTATTTGCCAGGCACCCTGACAGCTCACTCCTTCAATCAGCAGCCACACTGTGCAGGCAAAATGTGCTCATGGCAAGGAAGATGCTGTGAAACCACACACTTTGCCCTTACTCTTTCCTACACATCACTTATTTCCAGTTCAGCTGTGAACTCCTCATGGCAAGGAGACCCACCCTTCCTCTACTCTCACAACAGGTTAAAGTTTACTGCTCTGGAGCAATAAAAATGAAATGGTGAAGTACATATTAAAAGCCATTTTTTATGGCAAAACTGTATGCAAATTTGGCGGGCTGGAAGTAACACAAGACCTTCACAATACGTTTCCACTCAAAGACAACTTTTTTGCTAATGACAGGAAGAAACAGAGGTCCCAACAGTTACTTCTATCAGTGATTACAGAAAGTGTTACAAAAGGCATTTATATTCTGGATTCCTGAGAGCACCTTTGCTTCCTTACAAAACAAACCAGATCTCCCACTGACACAAACCTGTGTTTGCCAATAAAGTAGATGAGATCACATTTGGGAGAAGGGAGCTCTTTGGTTCTGCTCTAGCATCAGTAAAGAGTCCAGCAAGTCCTACGCCTGGTGTAACATCTTCTGCTGCTGTTCTTGGTACAGGAAACCTTTCCACAGGCAACTAAGCAAATGGCTTTGTCTCGACCCACTGAGCTCTATTTACAGGCAGCTACAGTTGCTTCTCACCATTAGCCCATAGTTACAGAAATATTAACACAGCTAAGCTGAATCAAACTAGATGAATTTCCAATGCTCTCAAGATCCTGTAATTCACATTCATAATAACATGCAAGTCATCCAGGGATCCTCCTTGCACTACCTGGAGCGATACTGGGCAAAAGACTTCTCCAGTTTTATTGAGTTCTGAGTTTGATTGAAGCTCTTGATTTCAGCTGAGCTGTTTTTCTTCATTACACAGCTTTACTTTCTAATATACAATAAAACTGCTCTGATGCCTTCTACCAGTCAGAATTAATTTTGCACTGACATCTGTAGCACATCAAGGAACGCAGTCTAAGGCTCAATCAGCCACCTCAGAAATCATCTTCAAGATACAATGCCTGATGATCTGTCAGTATTGCAAACATTAACATAGTTCCGAGTTTGCAAACCCTTTAATGTTTAAAAAAATAAAATGTAGCTGGCTTCTCCTTTGGACAGGTAGGTACTTGATATTATTGTCTCCAATTGCTCACTAAATTCTTAGGTTACCTACATCCCAGGACGTTACACCAGCAATTACAATACATCTTTTGAAATAAGAGAGCTAGGAGTGTTTCATTGTTGGCATAAACCTAATACTATGCTGCTGCTGCCACCAGAAGGACTAATTTTCCTGCCTCCTCCCAAATAAGCCCTGTGATCCATTTTTACAAACTCCTTTGTACCACCAGTGCTCATCTATTTACATGAGCATCCGGAGAAGCAGATTGATCTAGCTAAATAATAGCTTTCAAAGGTAGCAAGAACACAGAAACCAAGTCACTTACCAAGAGAGCTTTAAATAATCTTTGCTTCTTGCTGCTAACCGTTTAGTGAGGTGAACAAGCCTTCAAAGGGCCAGACAAGCACTGAGAACATACACGTGAGAAAGGGATTACCCCATGTCAGCAACAAACTGTCTTCTCAGTATCTCATGAAACCTCATCCATACCCACAGACATGATTTAAAATACTGAAGAAGCATCCTGAAACATGTACCATTTCACACAAACATGGAGTAAAGACAGTGAGTCTGGGAGAGAGGGAATGAATATAAAAAGTAGTGTTGCAACTGCTTTCCTGCCATGCTCAACTGAAAAACGCACTGTAGTATTCAATTTACTTCTGCTTCTGGGAGATCTGAGGAAGAAAACACTGCAAAAATGTGGTTCTGTGGCACAGGAAAGGAGGGGCACATTCCATGCCTATGGCTTTGACTGAACAGACACTTCCTTCATAGTAATGCCTGAAGCCATATTACATCTATAGAATGTGTGCTTTCCTCAATTATTTTTAATACACGAGTATTTAAGAGTATGTAACAGCACCAGCACTCAATACTGATGCAAAACGTAAATCTTACGCAACGTGAGATATTGCACCTGCATTCTTTCTACCTGAAGAACTGAGTCAGATAAAGAGATTTATTTTCACAAAAATAACCATTTTGAAAGGTGCCAATTGTTTCACTGTAGGGCCTTTCACAGAATCACAGAATGGTAGGGGTTGGAAGGGACCTCTGTGGGTCATCCAGTCCAACCCTCCTGACAAAGCAGGGTCACCTACAGTAGGTTGTAGAGGACCTTGTCCAGGCGGGTCTTGAATATCTCCAGAGAAGGAGACTCCACAACCTCCCTGGGCAGCCTGTTCCAGTGCTCTGTCACCCTCAGAGGGAGGAAGTTCTTCCTCATATTCAGATGGAACTTCCTGTGCTTCAGTTTGTGCCCATTGCCCCTTGTCCTGTCGCTGGGCACCACTGAAAAGAGCTTGGCCCCATCCTCCTGACACTCACCCTTCAGATATTTGTAAGCATTTATAAGGTCCCCTCGCAGCCGCCTTCTCTTCAGGCTGAACAAGCCCAGCTCCCTCGGCCTCTCCTCATAGGAGAGATGTTCCAGTCCCCTCACCATCCTTGTAGCCCTCTGCTGGACTCTCTCCAGTAGCTCTTCATCTTTCTTTAACTGGGGAGGTTTAACAAGGCCAAATGCCGGGTCCTGCCCTTGGGTCACAACAACCCCATGCAACACTACAGGCTTCGGGAGGAGTGGCTGGAAAGCTGCCCAGAGGAAAACGACCTTGGAGTGCTGGTTGACAACTGGCTGAAGATGAGCCAGCAGTGGGCCCAGGTGGCCAAGCAGGCCAACGGCATCCTGGCTTGTATCAGGAATAGTGTGGTCAGCAGGAGTAGGGAGGTGATCGTGCCCCTGTACTCGGCACTGGTGAGGCTGCACCTGGAGTACTGTGTTCAGTTTTGGGCCCCTCACTACAAGAAGGACTTTGAGGTGCTGGAGCATGTCCAGAGAATGGCACCGAGGCTGGTGAGGGGTCTAGAGAACAAGTTTTACAAGGAGCAGCTGAAGGAATTGGGGCTGCTCAGTGTGGAGAAGAGGAGGCTGAGGGGGGACCTTCTTACTCTCTACTACTACCTGAAAGGGGTTTGTAGGGAGGCAGGTGTTGGTCTCTTCTCCCAGGTAACTAGTGATAGGATGAGAGTCAATGGCCTCAAGTTGCCTCAGGGGAGGTTTAGATTTGATTTTAGGAAAAATTTCTTTACTGAACGAGTGGTCAGGCATTTCATCAGCAGTGTATCTAAATATTATGAAAGTCTCCATCTTAAAACCACTTTATACACCACATTCTATTAAGACGAAGGATTAAAAAAAACAAACCCAGAAGAAGACTTCTGAAAGTCATTGTATCAGGTACAGACAGCAAAGAGGAATATGAAAGCAAGGTATGTTACTTGGGTAATACACAGGTCTAACTAGAAAAAAATTAGAGAAGATACATCTCTTCCATGACATTTTACAGTTACTTTTATTACCCCTGACTATAGTCATGCTCTTCCCATATTTTAATTCAGAAACATATTAAAAGAACTGTATTGGTCTCAAATTAGTGAAACAAGTATGTTTTGTTCGTAGACGCTAAAGGATCAAGATCAACCTGAAACTTTAGCTTCAGCTATCACCATCAATAACCAAAAGCTCTGAACTGATAAAAGCTGCTTGCAATTACAACACAGACAGCAGAATACATTATATTATTTTTTTCCCCACATCTGTATTTCTCCGAAAGCCTATGTCTTCTCAGTAGCTGGCTGAAAAACAAATAAGCCGAGAAAACCACATACATGCAAAAGTGATTCTAAAATTATTGATAGTACTACATGTCCCAGATTTGTCACACAGAGCATTGTTCCTGCAGCGTGTTTACTGCAAGTTTTTATCTTTAATGTAGTAGTCCTTTTTCCAGGTACGCACACGGAAGTTCATAATATGAGCAATCGGGGGGAGGAGGGGGGAAGATTAAGAACATCTCAGGTTCACAAATTAGACAAAAGATGCTTTCAGTATCTTCCAAATAACGATTTGACAAAGGTCTAACACAGTCATTGATATGATGTAAATCTGTGAGTAAATCCTGTCCATAAAACCTCCAGAAGCTGTGCAATTGCATGCTTTGCTTATGGATCAGATAGACAACAGATAATAAGCGTAAAAAAACCCCTCAGAATTTCCTTGCAAATGTCATTCATTGACAACTGAAAAAGTATTAAAATTTTACACTTAGTGAAAAGCAAAAGCATTAACTTGTGTTTGAAGAGTAAAAAGTATAACAAACGACTAAGTAAGACTTCACAACGAAAGAAACAGACAGCCTCATCTCCCATATACCGAGTCAAGATACTCTGTCAGCCCAACACACGTGCTCCTCAGTTACCGCAACCAGACTTCTCTTTCTCAGCACTCTATACAGTGGTAACTACTAAAACCTAAAAAGCACTTCATTCACATTTGCAAAGCATTCTTCCACCACAAAGCCCAAATTTTTGAAATGATCCTTCCTATTACTCTAAATTCATTATTTATAATTAGATACTCCAAGGACATCAAGCCTGGATTCGAGCAGTGGGGAGAGCAAACGAACAACATCAGAGCTTGCTCTATGAAAAATGCCTTTATTAAAGGTCAGAATAAGGTGCCACCTTAACTGCATGCCTAACCCCCCTGCCAAATTGCAGTGTCTTAAAATTCTCTCTCAGTGTTACCCATGAGTTTGAAAGTTTTAATGCCTTCTGTCAAGTTAAGAAAGTATTTGAAATATTTTACATTTCAGAAGCTTTCTACTTAAGGATATAAAAAAAGTAATTTCCATATGGTGAAGAATCTGCTTTCATTTCTGCATGAGCAGTTTAAACTCCTTTATACCCTGGCTTTTGGAAACTGGAAATTGATATTATACAGTGCTGCCAGAGAAAAATACACTGATTTGCTGAATAATGTGTCTAAAATCATTACCCTATTCCTCTTTGGCTGCTAAAATTGAAGTCAACCAAAGATGGTATTTCAGAGCAGAACTGCAGGTTGATGTCAGAGTGCACAGGCAATAGAACCCTGTATGCTATGTCACAAATTATTGTCTCCTGTTTCATTACTGGATTTGCCAATAATTTGTTCCACTACTCTTCTCTATTTTTGGTTCAATTTATTTCTCTTATCTACTTAAACTATGAGGTTTCCCGGGTAGCAAGCTTCTGCAAGAGTTCTCCAAGCACAAAGGTAACAAGAACAGGGCTTCTGATCGTCCCAAGCTCCCACTGCATTATAAATACTCCATAACATGGTAAAAGTCATAATCCACAAAAAGTATCTCATTTCTTCACACTACTAATAACAAAAGGATACTTGAACTGCAGTTCTGGAAATCACTGATCTTATATTTAGATCAATATGTCTCATTTGTATTTATCTTCAAGTTTCAAATAATTATTTTTAACTCATCAAAAATGCAGACAACTTTGCTTTGCGTAACAGCCTATGGATGTGCACAGTGAAAAGACAAGCAGCACTGGACACAAATTGCAACAACTAAATATCAGGAGAAGTTTCTGACCATGCGTGTAGTCAAACACCGCAACACATCACCCAGAGAGCCCGTGCAGCCTCTATCCTTGGAGATACCCAAAACTCAAAGTGCACGTCCCTAAGCAACCTGATCTAAGTCAGCCCGCTTTGCCCAAGCGGCGTGCGGGTTACCTCCAGAAGTTTCTATCAGCCTGTGTGACTCCACAAATAAAGTTTTTATTTGCAGTAATACATACAGTATACAATCATTTTTTCAGTGTTGAACACTTCTGTGATTTCCCAACAAAGTGATTACAATTTCTGTTCTGTCCTTCAACCTCAAGGGTATTGATGCATTTTTAAAAAAAAATTCCTAACTCAAGTCAACACACTATGACGTCTCAGGATGTACATAAAAATCTTAATCTTGGAAGGACTGCTATACTCAGAATTACATGCCAGTCTGAGAAGCACCCCCAACTTCCTCATTCTTATTAAAGAATTTCCTCAAAATGTTATTGAAGTGTAACCACTGAGTTTACTCTCACCTTTGTAAAAACAATTCCTTCTGCACAAGTTCTGTTACATGTCACTGGTGGATAAATGTTAACTTTCACAGCTATGGTAATGTAGTCCGTTAAACAGAAGATATGCTTAAACAGTAAATGAGTTCTTTCACATTTAAGTATCAAAGATTTTTCAACCTTTCATTGGAACTTCCTACAGCTTTTCCAGTTCCATAGAGAATTTGAATACAAACAAGAACCAGAGAGCCCACAAGGTCTTCATGCTAGACATGTTAGCAAGGCTGCACTTTTAAATATAAAACAAAGCATATACTGATGAATTACAAAGAAACAACATTAAGGACACTTGCAAAACTTTACCTTAAGTTTGTCTTACAGATTACAGTGCAACTGTATCCAGAAAAGGCTATTCAAATCCTGCTTCTCCTCCAACACATTGTGCTTCTAATCATCTATGGTCTCCAAGTTTCATTCAGAGCAATTCCAAAAGTCAAAATTCGAGAACCTTCCAAAATGAACAATTTAGACCACACATACTGCTTTAATATGTGTAAAGATTTTTAAAATTAACATGTTTTTGTCAAAAAAATCTGCTAATGCTTCCAAAGCAGTTTCAGGAAAAAGGTTTATGTTTGCACTAAGGAAACACTGAACCTCCCACACTGGTGGGCTTGTACGTGCAAGCACGATCTGCTGTCAATGTATTACGTGTTAAAGTTACATACATGAGAAAACACATTTTACTGGCAGAGTTTTCATCTCGAAGCACTGACTAAAGAAACAGGTTTTCCTTAAACAATCTGACAAAGCTACCCTGCAGAGTTTTGTTGATGTAAGACACCCACCTTTATTACTTTGTTTTGTAAGTTTTGACACCTAATTTAAGAAGTTACAAAGTTACCCAATGCAGCTGGAAGCTACCCTGGCTCGTTTTCACAAATGGGACTACTTCCTCATCAGAAGAGAAGTTTTAACTACAGCAGGCTGACCTATTGTTGAACCCCACCTTAGTCAATATGCCTTTCTGAACAAGTGGAACTACCGAGACATAACCTTACTGAGAGGTGTGGTTCTTTTTTTTAAAAACCATCTTTGACAATTCACATATTTATATGCTCATCATTTTGAGGAATGCAAGAGCTAATTTTGCATTAAAAAATGTTATGTGTTATCCTCTCCTGCAAAGATACTCCCCTTTCCTCCCTGAAGGCATCCTGATTTTCTCGGACTTTATCACAACACCACAGCTATTTAACTCCTGTGCTTTGTAGGGAAAAGGTTTACATTAAAAAAAAATATTAAAAAAAATCTATAGTAAACATATCCCTATGAGTCACCAAAAATGGACTACAGAACACAAGTTTTATGTTTTAAATAGTTTAAGTCTTGTTTTGCATTTGCACTGTTATTTGCTAATGAATATTTACATTAGTAAATGCATTTTTTACAGTAAAATCAGCACCTCACATTAATCATTGCCTATACTCATATAGGTAAATTGTAGCTTTTATATACACACTAATATGCTCTTTAAAAACATTTTTATATATGCTTATTAGTTTGCCATAGCCACAGGTAGCAAAACAACTTGTACAGAAACCAGAATAAAATTAAACTGCAAAAACACGGGTACTAGACTTTAACAAAACTTCAGATATGCTGGAAAAATAAATAGGTTTTGCATTGGAGACTTGTTACATGAGGCTGCATTACCCACAGGAAGCACACAGAAGCAATGACTTCCCATTGTTATCTTCCTTGAAGAGTTTAGGGCTTCAAGATTTCCACCTCCCACACCTCACTTTTATTTATAGACTGAAACAAACACAAACTTTTGGTTTTCCACATATCTAACACTTCCAAGATTTCAGTGTCCTACGTGAGTAAAACAACTACAAAACACTGTCTCACAAAAGCTGTTTTTAGCACTGGAAAATCCCTGGTACTAGATGCTAAAGCCAGCAACTTTCAGTGGCAATGGCCCAACTTCAGATCTTTGGATGTACAGAAATCTCACACACCATATTTACTACAAATAGTTCTCAGATTTTTTTTAAAAAAGCTTTTTCAAATTTATCTTCACACTTATTATCATCACTTTGAAAGATAAGCAAGGCTTCAAAAATGTTATGCTAAAATGTGAATCTAAGGAACAACACTGGGTTCGAAGCCAGTTACGCAATCTTGTGTACTGAAATGTTCCTTTTGGCAACTGGCTTTTCTCCTTCCTTGGTAAAGCCAAGCTTCTTTACCTAAACCACAACTCTCCATTTTGCCACTATTCCAATTCATGCCCTTTCTGTATTCTCAATGACGCTACACATTGCGAGTTTCAAATCTGAATTATGGTACAGCTAAATGCAGCCATCGTAACTGACTACTAGATAGAAACAGGAAGGTACAGCTGCTGCAAATGGAATTGCTTACTGTCCTTGCAACACTCGCATCTGCTGACTGTACATGAAGCAAGACACGAATCAAAGACCTTTCAGAATTTGTCTTACGACTACATCACTTGAGATCTTATTTACTTATGCTTTTACAGCATTATTAGCAGTCTGATGCGAAAAAGTACTGTTATTTTGTCCACCTTCTTCGCTCCTTGAATTTCAGCAGTTTTGGCCAGTGTCATAGTTCTGCCTCTATCAAAATTACCCACAAAACTGTACCACCACCACCACCTGCACCAGCCTTTGATACTATCAGTTCCACATCATAGGAGAAAAGTATCTAAAGGAGTAATGTGATTTAGTCCCCATGAAAACAAATGCTTGTCTGTCTGCCTCTACTCCTACATTTATTTATAGCCCCAACTGGATGGGAGAGAAGAGTGTGCTGCTGATTTTTTTTTTTAGCTCAGTAAAACTGAATGTTTGAGATAACATTTTTAAGGAGCTAGGCAAATTTTAACTTCAAAAATATTTGCAGTGTCTTTCATAACAAGTGTCAATTGAGACACTGGAAATTAATCAAAACTGAAGAAATTCAGTTCAAGATCCACAAATGTACTAAGAACTTCCACTTCTAAATTTCATTCCTTATACAGCAGTCATTTAGTGGCTCAGTAGAGGGCAAATCTATGCACTTAAAATTACAGTAAGTTACAGCCCCCAAAAATATTTCACTCTAAACTGAGTATCTTCCATTTAATCCACTTCAAGTGCACTGATCTTGGTTTACTACTGACAGAAAATAAATAAAGCTTGTAAGCATGTAAATTTTTATTGTAAAATGACAGCACAACTTATATGGATCAGAATTAAAATCTCAAGGCATCACAAGATCTGCATGGGTATTTGCCTGCTTTTCCAAGAGTTTGCAGCATTACCGATCTTTGCTTTATTAACCAACAAAATACACTGCCAGGCTTGGAAAATTCCACTTATATAAGACAATCAATTTTATATGGGACTGAAGTGGACAAAGGAATCAATTAAATTTACAATGGAACAGTTCTGATTCTATTGACTTAGACTGAGTCAGGAAGAGTCTCTAGATGGCCTGTACCCATTTTGGGAGAACAGAAAAACTGGAATTTATGGATAGAGCAAAGTTCAGAACTTAACTCCATCAGTCACAAAAGCACAAGCAGCGCTTCTTGGATCACACAGAGGCAAGATCAACCTGTCATTGTGTCTTTCATTATTTGGTGGGACAAGAGGCAATGGACACAAAACCAAACACAGGAGGTGCCGTCTGAGCATAATGGAACTTTTTTTTACCATGAGGGTGACCAAGCACTGGCATAGGTTGCCCAGTGAGGCTGCGGAGTCTCCATCGTTGGAGATTTCCAAAATCCATCTGCACACGGTCCAGATGACCCTGCTTGAGCAGGTGGATTAGACAAAATGACCTCCACAGGTCCCTTCCAACCTCAACCATTCAGTGATGCCAAGATAACTTGTAGTCTAAGTATTTTCAAGCATACTCTCTAGGAACAACATACTGGATTAAAGTTACTTGTACTTTCTATAGGGTCCTAAAAGAAACACGGATTACCACACACACTTCTTGATTACATTACTACTTGTACCAACAGAGAGGTGGTATTTGAATGTGAATTAAGATAGAGAAATCCCGGCACTATGCATCTCTTTGCATATCAGTGCATCTCTAGTTCTGAAACACAGTCCTAGTAATCTCAAACACGCAGAAAATCTGTCTTATTGCAACTGCTTAGACATTGTAGACACCCTTCCTCTAATTTCATGTAAGTTTGAAGCATCATTTCTTTAATGTCTCTCGCATTCAAGTCATCTCACAGCTTCCACAGCCATGAAAGCCCACATTTTTTAATGAATGAAATGAATAATGCTGTGCATTACATAAAGACATGAGCAGCGCACCAGCACGATGTACACAAGCCACCACACCCTAGCTCTGAAACAGGCAGCTGCCACGAAGCTGGATCCAACGGAGGAAGGCAAGGAGCACTGGCAACTGAGGTCTTACAAGACACCCTGTTCCTTGTGAGATTTTTCCGGAAAAATCTTGCCTTAAATCTAAGAAGCTTCCAAATGCTATAAAAGGCGATTAGACGCACATGCCGTTAACACAGACCCTCTGCTCCTTGACCTTACACTTCCCCAACCGCTGTCCTCTAACAGGAAGTAAAACAGCCTTCCTCACTCCCTCAGCCCCCTCCTCTCCCGAGCCTCCCGTGTCCCACCTCCTCCCGGCGCCTGCGGGGCTGAGAGGGGAGGCGACGGCCGAGGCCGGCGCCGCTCCAGGGCCTCTCCCCGCCGGTCCCCGCTCGCCGTCCCCCCGCCGCACAGCGGGCGGGGGCGGCGGCCCGCAGCGGCCGCGGGGAGCCGGCAGAGCGGCCGCCGCCCCCGCCGGGCCCCGCCCCACGCCGGGCCCGCACCGTACAAGGAGCGGCGGGAGACGCGCCGGGGCCAGGACGGCGGCCGGGCCAGCCCTCCCCCCCCCGCCTCCCTGGCGACCCTCCTCCCGCCCCCCCGACTGACAGGCCCGGCCGGGGGAGCGACGGTAAAAACACGAACCACAGGGCGAGAGCCGAGCTCGCCCGGCGGCCTCCCGGCTCGGACGGCCGGAGGACGAAAGGGCGGCCCGGCTCGGCGCAGCACCCCCACCCCCCCGCACCTTCTCCTCGTCGGACAGCTGCTCCTCCAGGTCCGCCATCTTCCCGTCTGCCTCCGGCGGCCGCCGCCTCCCTCGCAGGCAGGAAGGGCGGGGCCCGCCCCGCGCGGCTCGCCGGGGAGGCGGGGGCTCTGCGCGTGCGTGGGGGCCGCCGAGGGGGCGCGGGGGAGGCGGTGGCTCTGCGCGTGCGTGGGGGCCGCCGAGGGGGCGCGGGGGAGGCGGGGGCGGGAGGAGGGCAGCGGTGGTTTGAGTGAGATCGGTGGGAATTTGGGCAGACAGGACTGAAAGTCCCCAGGTTTCAGACACCCGCTGGCAGCGTGCCCCACGCCGGTTAGTGGGTGCGGGTGCTGGGGGCCGGCGGGGCTGAGCGTTGGGGCCGGGGCGGGGGCCGGCGGGGTTGGGTGGAGGCCCCGGCCCGGTGCCCTGAGGGGTTTTGCAGAGCTCCGTTTGGTGCCAGCGGCGGAGACTGAGGAGAAAGGCGGTGTGAGATGATCTGTGCTGTACAGCATTGGACGTGGAAGAGGAGTGTGGTCAACGGGAAGAAACAGGAAATAAATAGGTCGGAATTTTTTGATCATGAGAGTAAGAATATGTACAGTGTCTTCCAGCGGTGTGATGCTGCAGGTACACAGAGGGGCATTTGAGATGATGGCTTGCAAGGATTGCCTGGAAGAAGACATAGTGGAAGTTTTGAGAAAAACTGTAATAGAGGAAAGAAAACATTTGTGTGGCTCAAACCATGTGGATTTGAGGACAGTGAAATTCTGTATCCTCTTCCCACGGTGACCCAGGGAGCGGTGAGAGAACAAGGCAGTACGTGTTGGCAGTTCCTAGGAACACATCCATGCTTCCAGGCAGCTGTGGTGCGGAAGATGGTCCTCCTCCTCAGTGACTTCCTTCTAACAAGGATAGTTGAACTGTCCTTCAGGGGTCATCTGGACAGTGGGAAGTTTTGTCTTCTTCCAGGAGCAAAGTCAGACTGGGAAAACAGATAAGCAGGAGAAGCTGCTTTGATAATAATCTGCTCTGGCAGCAATGAGACAGTCACAGACGCCATTCTGCAGAAGGTGAAAAACTGCAGAGGCTTAAAACGGAAACTGAAGGAGGAATCAGATGACCTTTTTGAGAAATCCTTCCTGTTCCTTGATCAAGAGTAGAAAGAACATGGGAAATACGGGTGTTAGCCAAGTAGAGTATTTGGGGTTTGTGGAACGCTGGGATAAAATCTGAATAAATTTGGGTGTTTGTAGGTTTCATCTTATTAATATGGATGCCAGTTTCCTGGATGATACAAAAGCAAGGGCAGCTGAGAGAACAGAATAAATGTTCCACATTCTGAAAAAGAACAACCCTAAAGCATTATGAAGTAAATCCAAATGTTACCTTGTGAGGAGTGTATCTTACAGTTCACTGCATATTAATGTTAAGAGACTCAAATATGTAAGACAATTAAGAGGTTGAGAAAGATTATAGGATTAGTATAACAAAGTTGGTGGGTAGAGTGTTGTATGATGTTGAAATTGATGGTTAGACCTTATTCTTAAGGATGGAAAAGGTAAAAAGGCTGGTGTATTATGCCAGAGTGACCATTAGCCGTTTCAAAGTCAGAGAAGTTTCAGAAGAATAAGAACTTAGTTATTTATAAATTAAAGTTCTAATTCATTAAATGAAATATGGTCTGCCATGGACCACCTGATCTTGCCAGAGAATAAGTTTAAATTCTTTAGCAGTCTGTTCCTAATGTGAAGGAAGAATAAAGTTCTTTTCATTACTTCAAACTGAAGGAAGTATGGTGGAGGAATTATATATCCAGTGATAATTCTTTGGTAACATTTAAAAAATCCATTTTCCTAACGTCTAGCACAGTATGCTTCGTCCCAGTTATGATGGACGAGGAGAAGCTTCATTGACTGGAAAAATCACAGGTGTCAAGATACATCCAAGTTGATCATGGTTAGTGGTATGAATGCAGCCAGCTTCTAGCCAAAGAATCTCGTTGTGCTAGAGAGTTCATCCACATCAATCTTTCTTGCATGAGTATTTGTACACAACGATTAATGCTGTCACATGCAGTATAGCAAATTATTGCCTATATCTGTAGATTTTTTTCAAGGCTGTCATTCTAGATGCCCTAACAGGACTGTTGCATGGAACTGAAGGAAAGTGGCGTTGGACAAGAAGTCATTGCAGTCAGTTGGATGTGTGGAAATTACAATGGCACTGAAAATTAATACATGAACAAAGGATGAAAATGAAAAAAAGTCAAAATAATGAATGTACAAGTTGGACAACGTGACCGACTCAGGAATGTTGAAGAGGGATTTAAAATACCTGTAGCTGTGGAGGATAAAGATAATGGACAATGGTTTATTCATGTCAGGAACAAAATAAAGGACAACCAAACCTAATGTTTAATAAGGCCATTGCGAGGTGCAGAATGGTGAAATGTAGAGCAGAAAAGGTGTATCTAAAGCATGTTTGGTTTTGGAATATCTCACATATATTATTTGGACTCAATAATAGAAGGTAATGGCCTGTAGCAGGGGAAAGCATTGTGCAACATTCAATTTCACACAACAGGACTTTGTAACTTCCACCCAGGAGTCTTAAGAGTAACTAGCTGAGGAGGTCTGTGAAATGCTTCTGTTAATTTTTAACACCTTGGGATTTGGCAGCTAGGGGATGTTGCCAAGGATGTTGCTTTATTTAATATCTGTTAATATGATAGTTCAAAAAGGTAGATCTTGCCAGATAAACATGAATGGTTTTCTCATAAGTTAATATATGTATCTGTTGGATGTACATGTTTACACCAGTTTTTTTCTTCAAGTTTACTGAAATTAACATGATGAAGTGAATGATTCAGAGGAGGACTGTGTAGTCATCGTAACTACTAATGGGAACCTTCTGATAGTACGCTGGCAGGTGCTTTGCTGTGACCTTAGGACTTAATGGGAAATGAATAATCACACAGAAATAAGTCCTGTTCTTGCCTTGTGACTCAGTGTTTTGGAGTGCTTGTGTGTCCTTTCAGGAAGAACATGGAAATTTCAGAGGGAGTTTGAAAGAAGACTAAAAGTAGTCCTGAATATGCAGAACAAATTTCAGAATGTGAGGCTCAAGAATGTCAAGATTAAGAAGTGACTTAGGAAATAGCAGTGATACCTGAGTTAGTTTGGAATTTATGTGCATCTTATCTGAAGTTATACATCTGTACTTGCTGTTTTAAATTGAATACAGCCAATTTCCAGCCAGTAAATCTTCTCATACTATAAAATTCACCCACATTAGTGATCTTTTTCATGTGCTCGTGTCTCTACACATTGATCAAAGGTCGATTTGCACTACAATCACATACAGAACAGAAAAACATCCTGTTACTGACTAGCTAGCTCGTGTCTTAGTAAATGTCTGGTCCCACTACATGGAGCTCACTGTGGGCTAGCAGATCTGTCTGATGGGCAGTGTGTGGTTTCCTGCTGCAATGAGGGAAAAACAAATGAGTTAAAAAAAGCAGCTATTGAGTTCTACTTATTCCAATCAGACATGATAGAGCTGCCAATCAAGTACTTTGCTGTTTTGCTGTACTGGTTCTGTCATTTTTTTCTGTATTGACTCTGTAGGGCCAGACCCCTGGCCCTTGAGTAGCACCAGGAGGAAGGGCACAGCAATCCTTCCTGCACAGTCTCCCTCCAGGGCTGTCAAAACGGCTTGACAGAAGTACAGTTTCTGTGCTAAAGCCATCCTGAAGGAGTTAATGGGACATAGAGGTTCGCACAGTACGCTTGCTCTGTCCTTCTGCACTGGCCCCAAAGACTGAGAGAAACAATGCAGAGAAAAATAAATTACAATTTTCTTCTTCTTACAGAAGGCAGGTGATTGACTTTTGACCTACTGCATCTGTTCAGAGGACAAATTGATGAGAGATATATTTGGTGCCTACTTGTTTAATCTGGAGGATGTACTACACTCTGTTTCCTAGGACAAAGGTGGACTCTGGCCAAGCTCTGAGCCCTGCTCGGATGGTGCTCCTGGCAGTAGGACAGGAGGAGTGCCCAGAAAGGTGTGACGGGCTGCGTCCCTGCTGCCCGCAATGTTCTGTGGGAAGCGTCTCCCTGCATCCTGGTACCTGCTGGTATAAATCCTCACATTCCTGTGGGTTGGTGGGAGGCATACTCCAGTTCCTGAGATTCCCAAATACATATCAGATCTTACGGCCTTGGGAATTGCCTGCCAATTTGTGTCCGTATTTTGGGGGAGCTGGTGTTTGCAAAGCTGGCAGTTTGCTCTTTGTACCTTACAGAACCTTCATGGTGAAAGCAAATGGGTTTGTTCTAGAGAAGTTGAATGTTAAATCCTTACAACAGTGTTGGACAGAAAGCTGTGATGGGAATAAAACTATAATAAAATGCAGCTGTAGAGCAAACCTGAGACTGAGCTTCCTTCATAGATAACACTTAGGATCTTTTAGGCCACAACAGACATTCAAGAGAATGACTCAGTAGCCCTTCACCTACTGTGGAGGTCCCATTTGGAGTCACAGAACAGCCCAGGTTGGAAGGGAACTTGAAAGATCCTCTGGTCCAACCTTTCATGGGGAAGGGAGCATAGGTGAGATTATCTAGCGCTCTGTCCAATTGCATCTTGAAAACCTCCGGTGATGGGGACTCTGCCACTTTCCTGGGGAGGTTGTTCCAGTTAATAATTGTTGTCATTGTAAAAAGTGTCTGTCTTACAGCAGGATTTTTGTTTGATACCTTAGAATTTACTGTCCTTTGGTTTCGTTGCTTACCAAGTTCATGCTCCTGCTTACTGTGGCATTTTTAAGTTTGTCACGACATTCTTTATGTTTCACAACCATAATATTTTTACAAGTTTTATTATTTTTGCATTATATTCTGTGTTTTTCATGGAGACTATGCATGCCATAATTATTTAGATTACAAACTTCATATTTAGGTCATTTTTAGCTGTCTTTATTACCGCATTTACCCTAGAAGCTCCTTTTAGGTTCCTCTTAGGGTTGCATTCAGTTCTTATGCAGGCTTGCTCTGTGACTTCCTACTTGGTTTCTATTCTTGGGAGTTTTCTTGGCTTCTTTTCTCCACCCTGTCTCTTCCAAGAATAGTCAGCTATGTATCTTGCCTTATGTAATTCAAATTCAAAGTCTTGCATTTGCCTTTCTTTTGGCATGTACCTATGATTTAGGAATTAGATACCCATGTTTTTTCTTAAACGCAGGCCAGTAGTTTACTTCACTAGTTACAACAAGATTTAGTTCTCCCATAAACTGAGGTGCATCGAAGCAGGTACATTTTTTCAAGAACTAAGAGTGGGATTATTTGTGATACAGATTTTTTATTCAGGGATGGGAATGTGCAAAAATTGGTTAAAGAGAGCATTGTAGAGGAAGGCAACCAAAGGAAGGAAATACACCTAAGCCTTGTTGGCTGCTACTCCTGCTCCAGCAGAGATAAGGAGGCTGCAGGTCTTTGAAGGTAACAGGCAGTAGTGCAGCAGCATCTGCAAAGAGCTGAAGACAACAAGAATATGATAAAGATGAAGTGCCGTGTACTGAAACATCTACTTTTGGTTCTAGTAAGTCCCAAACTATCTTTTGGAAGGAGCAATGCTTGTATAATCCAAATTACGTACAGATTTTTAGAGAAAAAATTCATATTCTACTGATTCTGAAGCCTGTAATCTTCATACATGGGGTAGGTGTCGGTAGGTTTCTCCTAACATGTTTGTTCTCTTTGTTATCTTAGTATATGAACTATTTAAAAGCCATAGCGTTAGCTTTTGAAATGTCGTCCGTACCTACCAACTCTTTTTCTTCACCTGCCCTTTGACTTCTTGAGTGTATCGTTTGATAAAGTTGTCAGACTTGCAAAAGTGCTTCATCCAAAATTCTCTGATTAAAGAATCCTGATTTCCTTCTGAAAAGTAAAATGAAATACCATCAAGAAAAGATTAGTGACTGCTTATAAAACATCTTTCATTACAGAATATCTTCTCTCAATGGTAGTTTATTTAATTCTGATGCAATGTGAGGAACAACAGCGTAGTAAAACTGCGTTCTGAAAGTATTCTTGAAGTTAGCAGTGCGTGATGGATTGCCAGTACTGAGGAATTTTAGGGGTTTAAATTATAGCACTAGAGTTTTCAGGAAAAACACGACAAGTAGAAAAGCATTGTTTACAGTGTCCGTGGAAAAGTTGCTAACTTAAACATCAGTCTGTGCTACAGTGATAAATATTTTCTTAATAAATTACATCATAGCCATGTGCTGTCACAGTGCTTTGGAAAGTAGAGTATTAGCATGTCTATTTTACAGCCTGTTTTTCGAAGATAGATAAATTGGCCATAGACAGGTAGAGCTAGAGGGTTTCAAGGAGAACATTTATGCATTGCAAAGGGTTCAAAGAATAATCAGGGACTGGAGAAAGTGGGAAATCCAATCTGCTTAGTTTTCCAGCAAAAAGCTTAAAGGTTTGTGACTACTTTTTGGGAGATCAGAAGGTTGTTCACAGGATGTTTTGATATGTTAGGATGTTACAGGATTCATGGCCAGAAGTTAAAACAGGGCAAATTCAGGCTAAAAATAAACTTAGTATTAATAAATAGACTTAGTATTAATTGTCAGAGTAGTTGACTACTGGAACAATTTAACCAAGGCAACACTGGCGCTAGCAATTTTAGAGTGAATATTGACCGTTTTTCTAAAAGATAAATTGTACAATTCAGCAAGGACTTAAGGAGTCTTGTGGCCTGCGTTTCAGAAGAAGGTAGCGAGGGAGATGGTGAAGCAATCCTCTCTGACGCTGTATGGCATGATTCTCTGAGCCCTTTTCCTGTTCAGCAATGGGTGGAGAGAAACTCAAGTGAGAATGGAAGTGGCTGCACAGAAGAGCCGAAGAAGAGGGAGTATGGTTGGAGCGTAATGAACTGGATCCAGTGAGGATGGAGTACGGAAAGGGATCTGGCTTTTAAAAGGGAGCGAAGAAAAAGTACCTAGGAAGTTACTGAGGTTAGAGTGGGTATTGATGATACAGGGAAGACCAGGGTGGAATAGAAGGTCTGTAAAGAGGTTTAGTAGAGTATTTGAAATCAGATTATTTGGGGAGTATTTTTGCTGCCTAATTTACAAACACCCGAGTCTGAGCCGGTGACCCTTGGTTCCCATTACATCAACAGGGAGAAATAAACACTCCAAGGGTGAGATTCATCTGACCTAGTTAAGACATCTGTTTTAGGATAAGATTATTGGCTGTAAGGAGGTGGCTAGTTCAGACCCAGCTGTCTAAATGTTAGCTGCCCGTGTTATGACAGCCAAAATCCCCTTTCAGTGTTAGGAGATCAAAGGGCAAGAAGATGATGGACCGAGGAAGAGGGACAAGGGCTAAGGGGAAAACACAAAGGACAGCTGAAGTTACAAAGCTAAGGGAAGGGAGCAAGGACTACACTTGTAATTCAGCATTGCTCTGTGCTCCTATACTCAGGGAGGTAAACGTAAACCACACATTTGTCCATAAAGGACTTTGTACCAAGAGGGCTGTATTTCTGTACTGCCTTTCTTGCAGCTCCTACGTGGACATCAGGAATGCTGTATCAGTAGCTACTGATAATACAGAGATAGAGCAGGATTAGGATTAACAAAGGGAGAGGACAGGCTGGGGATTAGGGGACTGGGGAGAATCAAAGTGTAAGGGTTCTGCACCCCATAATGGCTGAAGAGGGCCTGTAAGATAACTGTGTGCCCTGCAATAGCTCTGAGATTTCTGCAGCCTGAACCAGTCTAACCTTTGCCCTGTACCAGGATAGGCTGGGAAGAGAAGGGAGGACCAGGAGAAAGCAGCAATGGTGCTAGGAGAAAACAAATAAAACTGCGGAAAGTTGCTGGAGCACTGCTCTCCCCGGCTATTAACTTGATACAGAAATAGCAGCCACCTGATTTTGAAAACTCCATGAGAAATCACAAAAATTCCTTTCCTTCCCGCTCCCCAAGCCTGGTTCCTGTTTTGTAGCATATTAGGGCATGGACTCAGCTTGTGGTGCGAGTGAGACGCAGTTTATTTTGTAAGCAGTGCTTTATGCATCTTTACCTGGACGCTTGTTCCCTTGCAGTTTCCGTCCCAGTAAGGCAGCTATTTGCCCAAGTTCTTGCACCCTGCTTTTGTCCAACGCGCTGTCACATCATGCGTCGCTTAGCCAATACGGCTGCTGGTGGCGCGCCTTCCACGCTCTGGCTGACATTGCGCTGCTGTCACTCTCTCTTCCTCAGCGCGTACTCAGACCCTGCGTACTTCTGCATTTTGCCCTTGCTCAAGTGCTTATTGCAGCAATTTGCTCTGGTGCCTGTCCCCTACACTGTTTATTTATATTTTTAGTTATTTCTTTCAGAAAAGGGAAAGTGTGGTCTTCTAGCTGAGTTTATTTACTTTCATTTTAAAAGAGACATTGTTCAGCAATTTTATTTTTCAACAGGAAATGGCAAATGTGCTGATTTATTCAATGAAGTTGAGATTCACTGGAGGAGTCCAAATTCCTTTTCATTTTACTCTCTGGTGAACTGAATGTCTTATGAAGATAAAATCTCAATAAAGGTAAACTATGCAAGCAGGCGTGACTGAAGGGCTGAGAATTTCTGTGCCTGTGTAGAGAAAAATGCCTCAGACAGTGGTACTTTCATGCTGCTTAACAGCAGTATGGGTCCTTAATTTTTTATCTTATGTCACAGATTAGAAGAAATAGAAGGAAGAGGAGTTAGGATTTTGGAGTAAAGCAATGTAATTTTTTTTTTTGATTGTTTGGCTCCTGAATGAGGCACAAAATAGAGGACTCTTGCTTCTGACCTCAGTACAAGTCCTGAATGCTAGCTACTTGTGAAAATTAGGACAATGTCCAAATGTTGAGGTGGGAACATACCTTCAGTCATCTACTTTTGAAACTGTTTCCATGTTATGTGTTGATAAAATCACATTAATCTATTAAAAGAGATTTTTTGGGGTGTTTTTTTTTTTTTGTTCTGCACTGTGTAATAGAAGACTGACACAGATGGTGGTGCAATTTGTCTGTCACAGTCAAGTAAACCCTGTTCTGGAGAACTCACCTGTGGCCTTAGAGCCCAAAATCTGCTTCCTTGGGAGATCGGTCATTTCTTACCTCTGCACAGGGACGCAGTGAAACCACCTTAGATCTAAAAGAAACTGAAGAATTTATCTTACCATTCTCCTTTAGCAAAAGTAATCCAATATATGACTAATAATTGCATTGCTCTAAATTTTCTGGCACTCTAGAAATTATTAGGTCTCTGTCTGACTACGAGAGCCAGGATTTCACCCACCTGGATTCTGAAGTTGATGATGACCATGGGCCTTTTCAGGTAAGATTAATTGATCGGGAATCAAGGGAGGAGGTTACAGAGAAATGGGTAGTATGTCTGTGGTAGGGAATGCCAAGTTTTATGTATCTACACATTGTCTCAAGATAGCATTTCTCTTGTTTAACTTCAGGAAAAAAACATTTTTTATTTTGAGGCCTCAATTTTACACCTAATTGCATTATATAATGGTACAGAGGTCTGTTGCAAAGAGCAAAATTAATATAAGAAGCATAACAAAGCTGAGTGCAGGGATTATCTGTTGTTGTATTTCATGCTTGTTTTGTACTCAGCTGTGATCAGCTTCATAATGACACCCCTTTCTTCAGTGCTTTACAAGGAAGAATTCCCAGCCCCTCCCCCAAGCATCTTCGCGATTGATTATCTCTGCGGGAATGGGATTTTGATTATGTTAATAATTCTGTCTATTTCTGAGAATCTTGTAAAAAGGGGAAAAAGATGTGGTTTTTTGTTGCGGTAAATTTGGACATAGGAATAGTTGGTCAAATTGTCCCTCAGCTGGCATGAAAGACAGCTGACAAAAGTGTAATACAAAACCAGAGGAAATGCATCCCACTGTAATGCCCCCCCCAAGCAGAAATCTTGGTTAAGAAGAACAACTCAAAACAAAAGTAACACAAAGATTATACTACTTTCGTTTCTCCGTGTTCAGGAAATATGCAGAGGAGTCAAACATTATGCTTACTCTGAAAAAAATGCTGCCATTTTGCTCCTTGTGGCCCTTTAGCAAGCGTTTTGTGTGAATTAATCTGGAGTGGAAAATATTAAAACCAGAACTGTATTTTGGTAGGAATTAATAACTCACTAAAGAATTTCAGTATCTAGATGAACTATTTTGAACCAAAGAAAATGCTTTTGATCCTGGAAAGGGAACAAAGTTTTATTCCACACATGCTTTGACCAGTTTTCTAATTTTTAGAGAATTGCATTTGCTGTGTATCTGTGCCTGTTTTAACTCCTGTTGCTGCTGTTTTTATTATAACCCTGACTGATATGGGTCATTAGTCTGACAGAAAGCCTCATGTGCTTTCTTTCCGGATGGTAAGCTCAAGTTTTTTGCAATCTGTGGAAAGTTAGTGCAAATACTGTGCTCCCTGCCTCACCAGAGGATTTTGAACTTTTGGTTTTAGTTTCTCATGTCGGATCAGGATATACAGCAAAACCAGGAGTCTCGTCCCTGTTGTGATGAGTAGGATGAGGTGACGAAGAGATACAAACAGAACTGGGATATCCAGACATGTAGGGTAACATCATCTAGTGTGATGGAGAGGGGTCTCTATTCTCTCTATTCAAATTTGATTCAAATGAGGGCCAAATTTTTGTGGCCCTCAAGTCAAAAGTCATCTTTAGGGAAAGAGGCAAAGGAGAGCAGCAAGTGCAATGCAGGAGAAGACAATTTTCTTGAAAATCTAATGGTGGCAGTATATGAGACTTTGATAACCTATGAAAGACCTAGAGGGAGCGATAACAGGCAGGAGGTGGTGAGACACAGGTGGACCACTGTTGTTGTGTGCTGCTTGCTGATGTGATGACGTGAAAAGCTGTTTCTAAACCTTGGTGAGGTTATTTACAGACCTGCTGTAACTGAGTCCAGCTTCCTCACCTGACCAGAGCTGGATGTTGTTTTCTGGCTCTTCCCTTGTGTAGCACGTGGTTGCTGGACTTGTATGTGTTCATTTCTGGTAGTTTTTAGGTTGTCATTTCTGCTTACCTGTTTCTGGGTTTGGCCTTACATTCCTCTCAGTCACAGTCTTTTCTTTGCTCTGAGTTGCATCAGGTTGCTGCCACCACCATTGCTCCCTGCCTTGTGTGCTGGGACTTCTCCTCCGAGTCAGGGAAGAAAGAGAAGACTTAGGAAAGGAGTGGGAACATGGGAGGAGAAGGTAGATCTCATGTCATGTTTTTTCCTTACAGCATATTGCCCTTCGCAGTTTCCGTGCAGTACAGCCTGCTTCTCGTTGTGGGCTATATTCCAGGGAGGATTTTTCAAACGGACTGTTAACAAACCCTCCATCTAGTCATAAAAGTCTGTTGAAGCCCTTTAAACTTGGCAAAGTTGTGGCTTTGTTGTGTGCGTGGTGGAGGACCTGGTGGGGTCACCGGCTCTGCAAGTGGCTGAGGCTGGGAGGGATGGTGGCGAGGGCCCGCTCCTGCCCATGGCACAGGGAGGAGGGGAGCGGACTGAAACGGGCCAGGTCTGTGTCAGCCCGAGGGTTATGGCTGATGTTTTAACATGCATGGGAATTTCTGTTAATGAAGCAAAACAAAACAATAGGGAAACCAAAACAAACATCGAAGCAGTTTCAGTGGGCGTCGATGGACTTGTTCCCCTCACGTCAGGGGAGGAGCCGATGAAGAAGACAGAGAGGAATTTCAGTCTTGACTAAGCTGCAAGATCTGAAGGGTGCGTGCTTGACTTCTGTGCATGCTGCACACATCTGTGTGCCCAATGTCATCTGAGACGTGCCTGTCGCTGCTTCGTAGGGATTAAAGATTAGTGATATGAGGCTGTGGGTGTGAAAAACCCCGGTGAAATATGAGTCCTTGGCGTCAAAAGGAATCTGAGGCAATGGCGTAGAGATTGTAGTCTGTCTTTTCCTGTTGCAGGATATACAGCCTTTATTTTAGGCTCCCTTTTGTAGTTTAAGGCAATCTATGTTAAGAGCTGACAATGAATGTATGTTAATCTAGCGCAGAGGGCCAAGTATGATGCTAGATGCAGTGGGAGGACTCTGCGGGGCTTTGGGAAAAGGAAGCCAAGTCAGTATTCCGTGTTCCTGAAAGGGAACATTTAAGAATAGCAGACATTAAAGCAGCTGGAGTGAAGCATAAAATTGGGTGGCAACAAAACGGGAGAGCAATTCTGTGGAATCGTGACTTCTGCAAGGGCTCCTCGCGGGGGTTGGACCCTGGCTCTTCTAGGGGAGAGGGTTTAGAAGCAAGGTCTGCATGCTTTGTCAGCGACGTATGGGCAAAAAAAAAGTTAATGGCTTACATAGTTTCTGATAAAAATGATCGCTGTCCACTAGCAAGGGATGTATTTAACAGATCGTAAACAGATGCTACGAAACAAAAAATAAAACGGTACTGTCCTTTCTTTGCTTTCTGTTTTTGCTAGCTGGTGTCTATAAGTATACATCTAATAAAAAGCCATGGAAGATATCCAGAGATTCTTGTCTAAAGTATTTTAGTGCATATTATAAAGATACTCTGTAAAGACAACAAAGAGAAGTTCCAGTGTAGCTGTTTTGAAACAAAACAGATGAGAAACCTGAGAATTACTGTCAATGCAAAACTTTTATTTATTTCAGATAATTCACCACTGGTGTTTAAATTTACTGATCAAGTAGATTTATCTTTATAGTTTTATTAACTATACAAATGTTAATATGCTGTAAGACTTTCTTTGTCTGGAAGTCACGTATTCCCTGAAGGTAAGACGTGGGACTTCAGGCACGTGGGGAGTGACAGTGATTTACCGGCCCTTGTTGGTCAGCATTCGGCAGTAGCTGAGATAACGCCGGCGCGGGCGGCTCTGCGTGGGGCTCTCCGGACACAGCGATGCACTAGATGGCAATGTTGGGTTTGGTTTTACTGCAGCTTTCCTCTCCCAGGGAGCTTGTCTTAATTAGCTTCCTTTTGAAAACAAACATGCTGTTTCAACAGAGGGTCAGTGTACATTGTTCTGGGCTGCTGCTTTTATGTCTGTAGTCGTGTAATCAATATGTTGGAAGGGTAATTAATTTTTAACTTCAAGCCAATTGTAGATCAAATGCCAGTGGAGTTACTGGGTGGAGACAGTTTAATCTCTTTTGAAGCAATGATACTGATTAGCTGTAAAGGGTTTGCAGTGAGTTGCCAGAGATCCAGAAGACCTTCTGCTTTGAAATAATGGTGTTAACTTTAAAGTAGCGTTATTACTGTGATGCAGAGTAACGAGTTGTGGCATAGTTCTGATAAAGTTCCTCTCATGTACTTGCTGTGTTTTGTTCTGTCAATTCCTATTTCAAAGCAGCTTTATTTGCTTTGACTATTCCATTCCTATCAAAGGGATGGTATGAAATCAACATTAAATTGATCAAACTCACTTTCTGCTTTTCATCCCTTTTTACTCATTATCTGCTTCAGGGACTCTGGAGGGCCCACAGCTAAGGATGAGGTGTGACCCTCCCTACAGCAGCGTATAGGATACGGTAAGGAGCCGGGGGTTTCTGAAATCTCTCCAACCCATGTGTGTGGGGCACACTGATGTCCTGGCCTCCCTTTGCTTCCTCCTGCTGTCCAGGGCAGCTCTGACCATCTCTCAGGTTCCTTCCTGGGAGATACTTGCTAGCTCAATACTTCCAGTGCTTTCAGCTCGTCCCTTTTATGCTTCCTTGTCCTCTGAGCTGACATTTCTTGATCATATTTTCATCCCTTCTCTCTTTCATCTTCTTCCTTGCCTCTGTTCTTCAACATTCAAACAAATTAGAATCTCAACACCCAGCTCTCCATCCCTGCCTTACAACTTTAACATCTTCCTGCTCCTTTTTTACAATCAATAAATGGGCCATTTTCGTGGGTAGGGTATTGATCACTTCTCCAGGTGTCTGGATTCTTTCTGATCTAGTGTCTGTGCTTTCCATTACATTAAAATTGCACTAGCAGCTCTGGCTATCCCTTCTTGGGCAAGTCTCAGAGCCTCTATGCTGTCCTCATCTTCCTTGATCTCTTGGCCAACTTCTGATACTTTGATCATTTAATTGGATTTCACGCCAAGTACAACCATGAGCACTGGTTTAATCTGAAATTAAACTTTTGTTTAGTCTAACATTAAACAAAATAAGGTCAATTTCAAAACAAAAAATATTTCCCTTTCTCTCAAAAAAGCCAGCCTCTTGGATTTTGGGCTTGATTGAATTCAGTCTGGACAGAACAACAATTTCTGCCCTTTTGAGTCATACTTTTGAGTAAATCTTATCAGTTAATGGGACTGTGTTACTGAGCTGTGCTACAAACGTCTCTGATTTCTGCTGGAACCAAGAATAGCCCTCAGTATGGATGGGCACTGCCATCAGCTATTGAGACTTGTCAGATTTTTAACCTTTTCAGGAAGACAAAACATCATAAGTAGGATAATGATCAGCAGAGGTTAGGGTCCACACTATTACATTTTCTGTCAGAAATGAATATTGTGACTAATAAAGGCAAGACTGCAGTTACTGCAGCAGACTGCTCTGTAGACTGTAGTCTGCAGTTGTTTGTAAGATATTAGATTAAGATCCTGAAATTTATTCTCATTTTGAGACAAACTAGAGATGGATATTTGCAGCATATGAGAAGATTGAAAACCCAATTATCATAACCACAAGACCTGAAAAGAAAAATCCGTGTTGTCTTTCTGTTTGTCTGTGCTGCAGGATGCATTTTTCCACAGATCTTAGTCACAGGGCTTCAGAGTAGTGCTTTTATCAAAGCTGACCATTTGGGGAGGTGGTGGGGTGGCGGGGTAACGTGTACCGATGTATTTACAGTAGAGGGAGCTGATGCTCAATGAGTGCATGCGTGAGTTTTTACTGCCGTGCCAGTCTTTGTACAGTATGAGCCATTGCCTGTGAGTGTGCAAGCACTGCAGAAGAAATGTCTTCTCTCGGAAGTTCGAGGGCGATACCTCTACGTCCCTCGGCCGCCGGCTGCAGTCATGAGGGACGGAGCTCTTTGGCAGGGCAAGCGGCCTCAGAGAGCTCTTGGTGGAAAGAGGCACCTCCCGGGGCCCCTGAGCATGTTTCCGTGCGTCAGATTTGCAATGAGGGAGAGACTGGCAGTAGTGTGAGTATAAGTTTGCAAACGCGGAGCCTCAGCGCACCGCCTCCCTTACCTGCCCAAGTCTGATGTCTCCAGCTGTCCAAATACCGTAACTTCCTATTACACCGCAAACAATGTCTCTTGTGTGCTCTTAGCTCTGCTCTTCTCCTGGGTTTGGCCTGGTTTCTGCCGGACCCATCTCGTGAATAAGCGCTCAAGAAATTGTTTGCTTTACAGCACTCTGTTTAGAAGCCAGAGACCTCTAGTTCTCTGGCGCTGCCTGGATGGATTACGCAAGTTATTCAAAGTTAATTGATCAAAGTTAGTTAAAACAGAGACAAAGTAAGCATGAAACATCCAAATACGCATACATTCAAAAATATGAAGAGTTATGGGTCTTTTAAGTGAATTTCATTGGGTCAGGTAGGCTAGGGGATTGAGGATTGGGGTGCCAACTGAGTTCCTGCTCCTGGCTTTGCTGTAGCTCTTTGGGTGGAAGCTGCCCTGCCAGTGAGGCAGCTTTCCTGACTGCAGTGGTTCAACTAAGGTAATCACAAAAGAATTAGGGAAGGGATATTGTCCTGTGACAAATGCAGGATATATATTTAAAAAAGAAAAAAGAGAGGACTCAGAGAATTGCAGACCCATCTAACCTGTATAACCAGAAAGATCCTCAAGCAAGTTATTAATTTGCCTTGTTAGCACCTAGAGCCGTAGTTCTCAGTCTACATCTGTTTGTGGACAAAACCTCTAAGCATGTGATGTGCTGTAGTCTGTTGCTTTTCCAGACAACTTGGATTATATCACTGGTGGCTTTCTTTAGCCATGAGCGACAGAGCTGCCGACCTAATCACTCTATGAAGTGGTACATTTTGAGAGTAGTGAGTTCATCCTTGGCACAACACTTCAGAAATGTGGTTAGGCTGAGGAGAACCAGCAAGAATAAAGTTAAGATGTTTAGAAAACAAAGGATATGAGTAAAGGTTGAAGAAAACTTTTTAGCTTGGAAAAGAGGAGATTAAAACGGGACATCTTTGGTTGAAAGTTTTCTGTAAATAATGTGACAGTCATTTGTTGGCTATGTAGCCAGTGTTGGGGTGAAAAAGAAGGGAGGTGGGTCTCGTGCTGCAGCAAGGAAGATGTAGAGAAGAAATGCAGGAACTGTAGCACCATACAGATAATGAAGCCCTAAAAGCCTTGTAGTTTGTACAGTTGTTGTTTTTTTTTAAAGTAAACGCGTTAGACCAATGTTTGCCAAGGCAGCTTAGGTGTGTTCACGCTGTCTAGTGACATGGGATGCACCAAATGATCTCCTGACATTTCTTCCAGCCCTATATTTCTGTGCAAGTGCTTTGAAATTTATTGATGAAAAGCACTCTCTCCAAACTGTTCATTATACTTCTTCTTAGCGTAGTTACAAAGGAAAAGTCTTATCTCCAAAATTGGTTCTTTCTGCTCATGCTCTGCTCAGCTTTTCTCCTCGGGCCTTGGTGCTAGGCATTATCATAGCAGGCTGAAATTGTCACTGGCTGTTTAAACTGAGGAGTGTTTGATTAGAAGCATCAAGCGAGGAAACAAGGAGGCTTTTACGATGACTTTTCTATTAGCGAATTCTCCCAGTGTTTCAGTATTTTGTAATGACGAGTGATTCTGGTGTTAATTTCCTTACCAGTCCTCCTCGGAGTGATTGATCTTCGAGCTGTATGCTGTGGTCCCTGTTACTGGATAATACCCTCATGTTGGACAATGTACTGATGTTATCTCAGCTGATCACAGAGATAGGATGGATTTGCCTCTTTTTCAACAGCTTTTTATCAGTTTTCCCTTGTCTTGAAGTATAAATTACTGTAGGTTGAGGAACATCTCTCATATTCTCCAAGTGTAGCTTGGCTCTGTGGCAAGGCGTATTATATATTCAATCTGTATCCAAAGCAAACCCACTCCACAACATCAGCATCTGAAGTTGTGGATACCTTTCATGTATATGACAGGTACAACACTGGCATTGCGAAACATAGATGAGCCAAAGCAGCAGCGCTCCTCGTTCAGATCCCCTGTATCTGACTGACGCAGCAACCTCTCAGTTGTGCTTTACCACTAAATAGAAGTTTCCTTGCAACTGTGCATGTCTGTCACTTTATGCTTAGATATTTGGAACCTGAAATACATCTGGGAAACGAAAAAACACTGGGAAGCGTTTCAGATCTTGAAGGAGTTGAATGGTTCAAACAGATGGCTTATTTCTGGAGAATGCTCTTCCAGCTTTCAGAATCGCTCTTCATAAAATTTGACCTAGCTATTAGGGGTAGTACACAACTAAGTAAGGGGGGTGGAGGAGAGTGATGTTAAACTTGTAGAAAATAGTGTTGGGTACCTTAAGCAGTAAAATCCTTTGATCTCATCGCAGTCTCTGATTTCCTGATTGTGGCTGAATGTATGAACGTGGACAAATTTTCGGTATTCTCATTCAGGTGGTAAAGTAATGTGAGGTTTTTTTGTAGTTTTCACTGAAATGAGACCTTGTTGGTCTGAATTCAGGTTGAACATACCAGAGTGTTGCTCCTGCATATTGTCCTTTATGAATGAGTCTGTTTTGTAATATCTGCTTGGCAGACTAGTGTGTAAGTGCAGTGTGAAAAATATGATCTAAACCAAGCATTTCATTAAGGAAGGACAATTGTTATTGGCTTTCAGCAGGGGCCTTTAACCTTCATGGACACCAAGTTCTCTGCAATGAAGTTACTATTTTAACACCATTCAAGGTTTTATGCAGTAAAATACAGGACTACATAAATTTTAGTGCAGTCATGGGAAATGCTGTAGGGACTTTGGGAGGGGGTGCATGGGAAAAGTGCTGTGTTGATAGCGAGTTGTTCAGCACAGCAGTAAGGATTTGTTTATATCGATTGCCACCATCCAGACATTATCTTCCTGTTCAGGTTTGTCTTCAGAAAATGATATTGGGTAGATATTTGCACACGGAACCTCCATATCGTGATTGCCTTCTGGTAGTGCGAAGACACTAGAGACAAGACGAAGGACAAAATATTTGGTAAATCAGTTCTGGTGGACAGAAGAACCCTCAGGTACTGCAGAGAACTTAGTTTCTGCCAGTTTCCCTGGACTCTTCCCCAAGCAGCTCAGCTTTGAGCAGAAACAAAAACTATTTCAAGATGTCCACAATGGCTAGTACAAGAGGATTCCCTTCATTTATCCAAGTAAGTTGGCAGATATATTTTGAAGGCATTTGTTCTTCTAGACATATGGCATAGCCTTAAACATATCCCGAAATAATTTACTTCGTATTTTTGCAAGGGTCTTAAGAAAACCCTGCTGCTATAAATCAATATCAAGATAACTAGCAAATATATTTTGTCATTGTTGTTGCAGATGTACAAGTATTTTTCCAGGATATTTCTGAGTAAACTTAATATTCACAAAAAGAAGTAGAAGTAGCCGGGACGTAGGTGCCCTTTATTTACCTGCATTTCGTACAGCAGCCCAGGTTTACACTCGTCAATGAGGTGAGTTTGTTTTCATCCCTTCAGTGACAGGATTCAGCGCTCGTGGGGGCTGCGTGGGCCTGACGAACTTTGACCATCCTCCCGTGCGGTTCGGTTTGGAGCTACCGTTCGAAAGTTCTGCTGGCAGCTGCGCCAGTTTGGTGCTCAGAGGCACACAGAGGATGACACGAGTGACGCTGGAGCGATTCTGCAATTCCTGAGCCGCTGACCTCTGAGGGAAATACTTGGAATGCTGTTACGGCTCTTGGGCCAGGTGGCAGGTGGCAGGTGTGTTACATAGGCATGGCTGCTAATTAATAGACAAGCTAATTTCAATAGATAAGTTTCCAGTAACTGAAAATGAATGATGAAGCTGTTTGGATAATTACATTTCTCTACAAAATGCAAAAGCTACATGTTGAGAGTGTTTTTGATGCCTGAAGGTGGTTGTCCTTCCTGTAGCAGTAACCTCTTCTAAGAAAGAGCTCTTCTTAAAACCATTAGCACACAACTGGGGCTGGATGGGACTCAGCCCTTGTTACCTCCCGGTTGCTGACGAGGGTAGATGTGCTGTCACATCAGTGCACGTATTTGCCGTGAATTCTGCACTATGAGCTCCATCAGGCGGCAGCTTCGCTGTCTTTTCTTAAATTGCCTTCGTTTTTTTTGAGCCACACAGAAGATAGATAGAGAATACACTACTGTTGTCTGAAGGTTTTTTCTACTTCTTAATTAAAGCTCAAACTGTATTTTTAGCATTTGTGTTTAGTTTTGTCGCGCTTGCGAAGCACGCCAGCTGCCCCAGTGAGCTGCAACCTCGTGGCAGCTGAGGTGTCCATGTTTGGTCATGCACCCTGAAGTTTTTGGCACGAACGCTTTTCACACCCTAAAGGAGGACACTGAGCTGTTGTTTGTAGCAGAGCGGGGCTCAACGTGTGCTCGGTAATTAGAACTCTGGCAAGGATTAATACATAGCGTCTGCAGAAACGCGCAGGGCCTCGGAGGCCCGAGTGAGGATGACTTCGCTCTTAAATTGTGATGCATGCGAGAAGACATTCAGCAGATACTAAAGAACCTCCTAAGGGCACCAGGCTGTGGTAAAGTGCTTGCTACGGAAAGAGTAAGTGCGAGGAAACCAGATTAAATAAATTACTCTTCTTTGGTGTTCTACCTTGGATTGTGCAAACAAAAATCCTGTCAAGCCCAGCCTGCAGTTTGTGGCTGTATTCGCTTAAATCCCTGACTACAGCCGTGCTCCTCCGTTGGACTCGGGAGCCCCGTAAGGCTGCAGACCCGGAGGGTCCATCTGCTGCCCCGAGGTTCTGTGCCAACTCCAGACACGGGGAGCAAGGGATAAGGTGACAGCAGGGGGAAAAGAAACCGGAATGTGCCTCTCCTCCTCCCTCTAACTCCAAATAACCGAACAACCAAGAAACTAACAGCCCAGCGTGGTCTGTGTGGCCCAGTCCCCCGTTTCAGCCTTGTTGGGCTGGGCTGCACCTGACTGCCGTTCAGCTGGGAGGGTCTCCCTGGGCTCACCCCAGCAGGGGTTCACCCTCAGCTGAGGGTCTCCCCCAGGCACGGGGAGTCATCTGCCAGCTCTGGAGAGGAAAGTGCCAAAGTTAGCAGTAACACCAGCCAGGGAAGCAGCGTTCCTTACCGAACAGAAACCTTTTTTCTCTGTCCCCTAGGAGGCTGTGGAGAGTCTACAAGTACTTGACCTTAATGAGGAACAGTCTGTCGGCTTCCTCACTGGAAGGGATCACACGGTGAGCGTTAACAGGTGGGTGGGGAGTTCAAAAGGCAAATTCAGGTTTCGTGTCAGAGCACGCAGTTCCAGTTCCAGGGTGAGAGACTGATCTCCTCTGGGCTGGTGTCTGCTGAGTCAATCAAGTTGCTCTGAATTCTCCCTGCTGCCTGTGAGATCACAATTTCTTGTAAATGTTTTTACTAATCGGTCTGGCAAGATCCTAAGATTTCCTCTGTCTTCCTTCGATGCTCGGAATACTCAGTTCATGACCTGTTTGTTAAAAATAATGGAAATTGGAATTTCTCAGGAGTAGATGTTTTGTTTAGTGAGTAAAAAACCCATTAGGATTTGTATTTCTTTTATCTGATGTGACCTTTTCCAGTGATATAGTGTTATGGCTGAATTCCAGAAAATAAAATTTCTGAAGGAAGAGTTTCATGTTAAGGTTTAAAATTATTTTGATGCCCTTTTGCAGTTGCTTGCCTGTACCACTTCTGCCACTGTAACAAAAATTGCAATGCTTCTTTCCTCTTCATTTATGTAAGGCACGTAGGTCCATTCTTCATGATTGACGTTAACACCAGAGGCAGAAAATTAGCAGTATGCAAAGCCTGAGCAACCCGATGGTACAGTGTAGCATTTTCCTTGATTTTGGAAACCTTTAATGTTGTCGGTTGTATTAAAAATCTTCCTTAATATAGGCAATTTTTTTAAAATGGTGAAGTTAATAGTGCACAAAAAAAAGTTTGTGTGAAAACAATAGGAAAGTTTCTGTGGGGTGAGGATGTGCCTCCCTATTTTTTTTAATCTCTTGGCTTTTGTGTAGGGCATCTGTTATGAAATTTTTTGACCACGGGCCCCGTCCACGGTTAATATTCATGCAGGGGGAAGGCTGCCAGCGTAAGTCAGCTGAAGATCTGCTGCAGTGTGTACCTGGTATAAACAAAGCTCCCGGGATGAAAAGCTGAGCATGGGAAGCTTGTGATTCTGTTGACCCTTTCAAAAAGGCAATATATAGCATCCCGCAGAAATCATGAGAAGTAATCAGAGGAATGTGTTGCAAATCTGGTATTCAAGTTCAGACCATCATTTGGCTGTGTGTGATGCTGGTTTAGGTTGAAGACCCTGGTACTGATCGTGGACTGGGGTAAAACCTTGGTGATTTTTTACTGACTTTTCAGGAAATCCTGAAAATGTATTGGAAAATAACTTAGATGTAAATAATTAGAATAAAACATGTTGGACCTTTTAGCTGGATTGGGCTTGTGACACAAGAGAAGAATGTTTTCATCCTTAGCTGCTGTTTCCAATGCCTTTTTTCCCCCCAAAGTACACTTTGAGTTGAAACTGAGCATATACATTTTCTGTTAGAAAGGAAATGTGTCAGGAGAAAATGGGTTTTGATGTTGGTTTACTTGATATTCTGAAATTACAAGAGCATATAAATGCTGCTTTTAATCAGCTGAGACTTTGGACATTGAAATATTTCCGAGTGAAGTGTAGACTGTCCCCCGAGGTACGCCACTGGAGAGCTGAGCTGGTAGTGCCCTCTGGCTTCAGAGCGACATGGGACGGTGTGTGTCACAGCATTTGTGGGGCACCTGCTTAAAACACACCTCACAGGAGTGAACTGGCATCTAATGCAACTGGGAGGAAACATGCCAGAGAAAAGCGGGGCTAGCTCCTGTTCCCTCGGAACAACGGAGGCCCCTGGGGACTGCCGTGCCTCCTCTCTTCAGGTGTCACAGATACAGAGCACCTCGCAGAGATGAAATGTGTGATGGACGGCCATGAGGGACATGGGTTCAGGTGCTTGAAGCTTCTTGTGGGTTGTGACTGGTTAGGGGGCTTGGACGCTGAATGCAAGCGTTGGCATCCTTGTTGGGCCGAGCAACTACTCGTTACGGTGCCTAAATGACGAGCCTTGGATGTCACCCCCAACACTAAGTGCATGAAGAATTTTAAGGCTCTGCATGGGTGCAGCCTGTGGTTAGGAAAGAGATTTTCTAACCAAACAGGCTATGCCATCATTGTTCACGACAAACACTCTGCACTTTTCTCTGAGGCATCTATTAAGGGGTCGGATGCTGATGAACAGCGTGTTTGATTTGTTGAGGCACTCCGTATTTTTATGTTTCTGAGTTGTTTCCTTTCTCTCGCACAGTTCCACGGGTTGTTCTTCCCATGTTAGTCAGAAAAAGCGCACAGACTTCTATCAGCTGAACAGTCAAAGGTCGACAGTAATTACAACACTTGGAACGTAACATATTACAATAGTTCATTTTAATAACATGTTTATTAGGTCAGAACAACAACTATAAACATAAGTACCATTCAGCTCTTTTGCAGGTATATGAACTTACTAACATCAAATCTTTATTAGAATCATGTATTCTTACAGGTGTCCCAGACACAACATTAACTTTATTAAGCAAAAGTTCATAAATAGTAAAAATGTCCTCTGTTTCACATTGCAGCGTTCCTCAAGCATGTATGTACAAGTTTTGGAGCATCTTCTCCAAATCTATGTGTCATAAACTTCCTTCGCTGTTTTAACAACCATAGAGATGATTTTTTTTTTTTTGCCTGCAGCAAAGCCTTTTGTCCTTGAGCAATCTACAATTAGTCTTGCTCTCAGCAGACATGAAAGTTCATTTCTGAAGTGAAAGTGGTGATGAAACACAATACAATATTATCTGCTCATAGTTTCCCTATGCACTCTGCCCTCATTATAAATCTTTCAGTTGTAATACTGTCTCCCAAGAACAATATGTCTCCCTTATATCAGTTCTTTATCTGCACTACCTCTCTTTGAAGACCTTAAAATGGTTGGCTTGCAGCAACGAAGATATTATACTTAGGGTGGAGTGTGTTTACAGTCAGTTCTCTTCCTTTCTAATATTTACACAGGTTTTTTTTTAGGGTTGGTACAATTTATGAATCATGTACGTTGACATACATATTCTGAAATGTTCACAGTGCAGTATTTTGTGGCCTAACCAAACTTAGTAAATGTCATTAAAAATAAACTTTTTTTTTAATATAAAAATAGAATACTTTATGTGTTTACACCAACAAACCCAGTTCTATCCTATACTAAACAAGCTATACAGTAGTATGCACAGAATTCCACAGGAACAGAAATGACATGTGATGCTTGCCCTAAAGCTATAGTACTCTTCCTTAATGAATGAACGTTTTATTTACTATCTTTTTTCAAAATTGTTTTTCTGGTCATAATTTAGAAATAAAAGTAGGTATCACACTTCACTGGGTTGTGCGATGCAAGAGGAGGCTGGGGCGGGGGGGGAGGGCGGAGCTGAAGCCGTTTCTTTTTTTGACTGTTCTTCTCAGCTCTTCAGGGCTGGCATGAAGCTGTCGCCGCCAGTCGTGCGGCAGCAGTGTGTTTTTAGGTCAGCGCTGGCTGCAACGCCTCTGCTTTTTCCTCACCTTTGGCGGCCGTGCCGCCCAAGGGCAGGTGGCAGAGCTTCAGCTCCTCGCCACATGACTCTGACTCGCCAGCCAGCAGCCCCGTAAGGCTGCCAGCCTGCCTGTCTCCTCTTCCTCGAGACTGATGCAGCCCGTGTTGCTACATCCCAGGGATTAGCCTAGCATGTAATATGGATGCCGTCAAGTTTTTATTCTCAGAGAGTCATTAACTCTTTACTGAAAGAAATGGAGGCTTTGCATCTCTCAGCAAGAGGTCTGTCGATATAGACTGTTACTCAAAGAAGTGGTTGAATGTTGGAATAAAGTGGACACTAGGAATGCTTTAAGCTAGATGATTTTCCCTTCATTTTATGTACCGTCTGACACACCAGAGGACTGGCAAGGCTGACATACTTACTTTACTGCACACCATTTTTTAGTGTTGATTTCTGTTAAGACATTCACTATGAGGTTGTCTCTGCTGGCCATCTACGTTCTAAGAAACCTTGTTGATATAGTGCAAAAATCCAAAGTTTGGACTGTGCAGGAGGAAAATCTATTTTAAATTCTTGTAACTCTCATTCGTTGTCTTTCTACGCCTTTTGTGTGAAAACCGTTACTGCACTGCTCATTATCCTGAAGCACATGTGACAGTAACAGTCCTTCCAGCCGTACTGATTGCTATTCTGCTTTCTCCTTCATGGCATTAACGATGAATCTTTGTTCTTGTGTCTGCGCACACGTTAATGACAGCTAGTGGGAACTAGCTCTGGATGGCAGCACGCAGCGTTTCCATTTGGTAAATCGGTGCGGTTGTCCAAATACTTGGAAGTTACGGTGATGGTTGATAGAATCCCATTGCCTTAAACAGTGTGATATCAGGTCCTTGTACTAGTGCAACTTGGGCAACAACATAGACATGTGCAACAGTGTTCTCACAAAGACTGGGCAGTAAAAACTAGTGGACAAAATGTTTTGCTTTTTGTTCATAGGACTAAGAATGACTTTTCCTCTGTTTCAGACATACCCATCATGTGTCAACATCCGTGTCTGTGTTGTCCTGTGACGATAAAAGAGAAGGATAGGGAGCAATGCACTTCACATTGACATAAGTAGCGTTGACATGAACGTAGTGTTCCCCGATAAAAGTGGAGAAGATTGTTGATATTTTTGAAACAAGTTCAGAAAATGCTGGCCGCATCTCAGGTTTTGGATGCCAGCACTTCAGCATGACTTCATACCTGCCATTCGGATAAAAGAAGTGTTCAGTTCCCAAATCATGGAAAAAGGGAAAAACCCACCATCTTTCCTCCCACAGTCTCACTTACAATAATATCAGAACCAGCAGCATTTGCAGAAGGCTTTGCAAACTACTTACAGTGGGTCAGGGCAGTATTCAGGTTGTAGAAGCCTTCTTCCTTGTAATAAGTAAACAGTTATATCAAAAGAATTTACATCAGGATAAGGTGGTGCCCCTCTTGTCATCAGTTCCCATAACAACACACCAAAGGACCACTAAGAAAACAAAGAAATAAATAATAAGTGATAGGGTTGGAGGGCTTTACGTTCCCATTGTAGAACTTGATTTGACAGATTTAAGCATTCAAATGCATGGATTTTCCCTTTGAAAAGTTATTTTACTGCATTCAGCTTTCTTTTAAGTGGGCTAATAAATGCTGTAGGGACTTGAGGAGCCACTTAAATTACAGCCAGAGAAACTCGACAAAGTAAATGAAAGAAAATAAAAGCCTATAGGCCTGCTACTTAGCTGGTATAAATTGGCAGACCTCTTCTGAGGTTAATGGAGCTCTGCCAGTTTACATGAGCTGATGATCTGACTAACCCTGTGTAAATACATACTGAAGAGAATACACGTGGTGAAAATTCTATGCATCACAGGCTAAATTGAATCTGGATTGAAAGGAGAGCTAAAATACAAAGTGATCCAGCCAACTAATGACTTCATCTTGTAATTTTTTTCTTCATAAATGGCCAGGTAATACTTGACATTGCTGTAGGCAGTCAGTAAGTATTTATAAAGCAAATAAAGTATTTTTGAGAACTATGAAATTTTACGAGTGTCAAAGCCTGCTTTGTCAAGCTTTCCAGAGCCCCTCCTGTAGCAGGGTTCAGCTCCAATTTTGCTGTGTGGAATGTCCTTGGTTTCCCTTGGAGTGGGATTAAACTCCTAATTCTTTCCCGAGCAGTAACAGATAATCAGGTCAACAACTTGTTGCTCTGTGATTGGGACAAATACCCTTTCTGAATGTTAGAAACAATCTCTTATTCTTATGTGAACTAAAGTTAGATTCAAATAAAAGTTCTGGTTTGGAGTTTGGCCATTCATTAAATACTCGAGAGATGCCTCAGGCGATACAAGAGAAAGCAATAGGTGATACAAATAAGTTTGTACGTTACCACATCTGATTTCGTTGTGAACTTCTGAGTTTGTAAACTTTCTAAAGCCATCCATTTCACTGGCAGTTTAGCTCCGGTTTTATTGTGCACACTGTAGTATTCTTTATCATAGACATCTCTAGCAAGACCAAAATCAGCAACCTTGACAGTGAATTTTTCATCCAGCCTAGAGAAATGACAAAAAGTATTATCTGCAACTGAGCAGGCAAGATTTACAGTGGTGGTGGATTATAATGAGTGACTTGCACTTTTGAGACCGTGACTTTGGAAAGCAGTACTTTGTCTTGGATCTATTAACTAACGTAACAGTGAAACAAAAAGTGCAGCAAAGGATATTTGACACCCATTTAACACAGTGAATGAACTCCAGAAATTGCTGATATTGTTTTGATAATATAATTTGAATTACAGTTCTTTTAAAACAATTGCCCTGTATAAAAAGATTTTTGCTAATAGACTATACATCCTCACTGAATACTACATCGTTTCTTCCACAGCTGTTCTTCTGTATCCTTAGAAACCTCTCATTTTCATTTCAAGTCAAGGCATCACCTTTCCTATTCAGTCTCAATTTTGGTAAGGAAGGACCCATCATTATCTCAGTGACTGCCTGTGTGTAATAATGTAGTCGTGTAACTAAGGATGTGTTTGGTGTCTGTATTGGGAAAGAATGGTGGGATAAGGAAAGTTCTGCTGGGGTTACAGCTCAGCCATACCAGAAGATCTCGCTAGCTTTGCTCCTCCTAAGCTTGGTGTTTGCCCTGACATGCGATAGCGTTGTCAGAAAACAGATAAGAGCATGGGTGTTGGCATGCTTGAGCCTATCCATCATTACATGCGCAGACCTAGCCACAGCAAACGCCTGCTTTGGGGCTTTTTTACAGAATCACACAACTGCAGAATGGGTGATGTTAGAAGGGACCTCTGAAGATCATCTAGTTCACCACCACCTCCCCTGCTCAAAGCAGGGTCAGCTATTGCAGGTTGCCCAGGACCATGACCAGTTGGGTTTTGACTGTCTGCAAGGATGGAGACTCCACAACCTCTCTGGGCAACCTGTGCCAGTGTTCAGTCATCCTTGCAATAAAAGCGTTTCTTACGATGTCCCTGTGCACCACTAAGAAGAATCTGGCTTCATCTTCTTTACTCCACCATATCAGGTATTTATACACATGCATAAGATCCCCCTGATGCTTCTCCAAGCTAAACAATCCCATTTCCCTCAGCCTCTACATGTGGCATTTCCCTGTCTTGAGTTTCTGTGAGGATTGTCTGGACAACTCTCTGGTCTATTGAAGTCCCTCTAAATGGCACACAATCATCTGCTTATTTACTGATGTAATAACTAAGCCAATACCAATGAAGGGAGTAGGAGGGGACTTTGATGGGTCAACGGGACAGTTTATGCCATAGCAGCTTCCTGCACCTCTTCCAGGACAGCAGAATAGAGTCAAGAGTCCACGGGGACTGTATCTGCATCTTGGCTTCCTTTCTGATGGACATCGCTGTTGTGCCAGGGGCTGGGTTGCACATGGCCACTGGGGAATGTGGGTCTTCAACCCAACATCTTCCTCACTCGTTCAGTAACTCAGTTCCTTTCTTTTTAGGAAACCTGAAAATCATGTTGCCCGTGGATTTTTTTCCTCCCTTATAAAAACACCAGCTGTAAGAAAACATTCTTTTTCAGAGGCTGTTCAGCTGCACGAGTGTGCACTCTTTGAAAAAGAATAAGAAATCTGATGTCACAGGTGAATAACCTTTTTGCAGCCAGAGTTCCATCTTATGACATGCTAAAAATAAAGTCTAATGTTTAATCCTGTACCTCATTAATTCACAACGTAGGTGATGAATCAGCATAATAGTATCGACAGTCCTGTATCAGTTTGTCTTTATGTGAACTGAGCTGTCTGGCTACCCAGGCGCTAGTAAGATTCTTCGCATGCTCTGATTTTTTAATGTTAATCTGTGTGTGTAACTGAGCCAAAGTAAGATCATACTCATGTGATGAAAGATTACTGTCAGTAAGTCTCACTGGTGTTTCTTTGTGTTCCTGTTTTTCTCACAGAGTTCCCCTCTGTTCCTCTCCCTCCTGCTAGGTGCGGCAGCGGAGACGTGCTGCTCTGAAGAGGCTGGGTGGAAGCACAGCAAGTTGAGACAACAGCAGTTGAACTTCCCTTGGGAGACGCCTTTCAGACTCTCCAACCAATGATTTTGAGAGACTACACTTTCACCTCAGCTTTTCTTATTTCCCACACTCAAAAAAATCTTATGTGTAAGAAGTGAGCCCTTAGCAAGCTGAGTAGCTCATCAGTATGCAAGACAAACATCAGTATAATTACAGAACAATGAAAAAATCACCCTATTTCAACTGAAAAAGGAGAATCCTGGAAACTTTTATTTATGCCATCTCGCTGTCTTCCACGGAATAGTGTGATAACGTGGCTGGAATTAGATGTCTGTACTTACATACAGTTTCTTGCTGCCAAGTCTCTATGGACAAACTTTTTGCTTGCAAGGTATTTCATCCCTTTTGCGACCTGAAGGCCAAATCCAATTAAATCTTTTACTGTTGGGTTCTGTAAAATACAAACATTTGTGATACAATGAATGCAGAAGCCCAAGAAGCAGACTGTTTTTTGGTGTGACTCTCAGTTTTTGACACACCTAACTTGCCACCAGAATGATCAAGACAGGTTGGTGCTTGTATTAAAATTCGCATAGGTTTAGGTCAAGTTCTTACCTCCACGGAGGAAACACACTTTAAGAAATCAAAAAAGCTGACAGACTCCAGAAGAGTGGAGTTTGCAGAGTAAGCAGCATGGCCTGTGCTGGGAAGTGGAACTGTGCTGAAACCTCAGCATCACAGCTGATATACACAAAATTCACATTTGTGAACTTAAAGTAATAGCATGTAACTCAGTAGAAGGTGCTAACTATGAACTTGGAGCTCATCAGCTGGAAATGACGAAGAAAGGAGGGAGTCCTATCTGGGGCAAAATAAGTGCAAGCTGTCATCGGTATGGTGCCATGGAAAAGGCAGATGGGACCTTAGCAGTTACCAGAGGAAGATTTTCTGCAAAGACTGGTAACTCTTTCTGCTGGTCTACAATGCACGGGTTAGACCTTACTGAAAATGTTAATTACAGAAATAATTATAACCTGTAATTCTTTTATCCAAAAGCATGACTTGTTGTTTAATAGTAAGGTCCCACAGTGTTTTTGTGTTGTTGCCATTGCTTCATATCATTTTCTTCTGTGGAACAATCATATTCAGCTGTGGTGTTATTCTATTTATTTCAGGAAGGACTGTTCACAGACAAGGTCCTTGGTGCTTGTAGAATGAAACAAGCTCAAAAGGGAAGAGGTCCCTACCACAGAAAGCTTAACTCCCCCAAGAATTTGTCAAGATGCATTCTTTTTTTAAATTGTACTGGCTGTTGTTGGTTGCCGTAGAGGCAGAGACAAAATTCCATTGGCTCCGAAGTTGCTTTGTGTTGTTGTAGCACTGTGGAATGGGTGAAATACTACAGTATAAAGTGGGCTTACACGGCCTGAGGCAAGACCTGTGGTCTCGTACTTGAGAGAAAGCAGTGAGGCTTGTTTGAGAAATCTGCAGTCTTTCCATGGAAACAGGGAAAATCTCTGATAATAGAGTACTCATAGCTTGTATAACAATTGCTGGTTTTCTTTCTTATGAGAAGAAGAAAAACATATGATAATAATGGGACTGTGACACTAGCTGGACATGAAGATCCCTTACCTAGGAGCTGGAAGAGCAGATGGTGATGACTGGCACAGCTGTGCCGAAGTCGACAGAGATATGCCAGTTTAAACCAGCAGATGGCTGGGCCCCTTGACTTAGATCTCATAAACACATTTGTTTATAAAGAGGCTTATGGATGGGAAATGAGAAATACTTATTGCTGATAATTTCTGGGAAGCATTCTAGAGAGGAATTTGAGGGAGGGGAAGGAGTGGCAGCGCTGTGGCCAGGCTCCGTGCCAGCCTAAGCAAGTGCTAAAGGTTAAGGTATAGTAACAGCAGCAAGTTATAGACGTACTGTAATTATCAGAGCTTATAACGTGTGGTGTTGGAGCAGGGCGTGGCTAGACTTGCATTACCGTTTGGTAGACCTCACCATGTACTTACGTGAGTCTCATTCCTAATGAAGTTTCGAAGATCTCCGTGTTTCATGTATGGAAGAACAACTAAGGGGGATCCTTCGTTGGGCAAACAGATTCCCAGGAGAGACAGAACATTGGGATGAGTGAAATCTTTCATGATTATTCCTTCTTTCAGAAACTGAGCTACTTCCTCCAGGTCTGTAATCCCTGAGAAATCCATCAATAAAATGAATTAATTAAAAAAACCCCAAGCAAACTACAGTTCGTACCTGTAGAGCATGTCATTGCACAACAAAGTGATAATGAGAAGCTACAAACGTGCTCCCCACCTCCCACATTACAACTAGGTTATATGCATTGGTTTTCTTACTATGACCAAATACAGTTTGCTGGTGATTTTAATTCCATTTCTCTTTTTCTTATTATGAATTATTTAGAATTGAGTACCAACACTGAAGTAAAGCCTTTAATAAATGTTGTTATAATCTCTTCCTGTTTTTCTAGCAGCTTTGTCCTCTCTTTATCAATTTAACTTCCAAAACTAAATCTTCAGTAGTCAGTAGAATAAAAAATGACACTGCCTTTCCTGTGTCCTTTTCTTTGTAGAGGAAATATATGGGCATTTCGTTTGATGTACAAATATATACCAATGCCTTGTGGTAATCTGAAGTCATTGGAATTGCTCCAGAGATAAATCCGATCCAGCTGCTAAGAATCTTTTTTTGTCAAAATACATTTCACTGTAATTAATTAATTCACCCCAGTTATCTTTGGAATTATGGTAACATCTCGCTATTAAACATGTAACATGTAACTCACTATTAAGTGACTTCACAGCACAATGAATTTTCCTGCCATCGTTATCCAGCAATGTCCCATGGTACACACACCCAAAATGTCCTGTGTAAAAAATGAGCAAGATCAGCTTTAATAAGTAAAATTAGCTTTCTGGTATTTTCCACTGGGTAGCAATTATGCTTTAAGAAAGTGATCACACGCTGTTTCTGTCCAATTCCCAACACTTGTAATGTATACTTCATAACTAACACATACAACTACCATTACAGAAAACAATCACTACATAAAATGAAAATTCTGTTTGCAGCATAATTGATATTTCTTGACCTAGATGGAGAGTATAGATAATGACAAGGCTGGCGCCACAACTGCTTCGTATTCTTGTGATGACTACGCACACAAAAACCACGTCAGCCCATTCCCACCGTACTCCCCTGTGACATATATAAGGAGGGCACTGGAAGGCACAAGAGAGCAGTTAGGAGCTGGCATGGATCAGTGGTTCCCAGTGGTTCCCAGTGGTCTGCAAGCCCATGCCAGCTTGTCCACTGGATTGTACTGCCTTGGTGCATCTGCAGTGGAACGTTGCGTAAGGAGGGTCAGTGTGGGCTTACAGTCTCTCAGGTCTTGCTATTCCGTGGAAAATGGTGAACGTTAAATGTGATGTGTTGGCCATGAACGGTATGGGAGCTGCTCTACTGATCGCAGACTGACCGCTGTGGTCTCTCCTATGGCCTAGTTCCAAGCGTGAAATGTCACTAAAAGATGATGAGCAAAATTTGCCTTCTTACAGTGTAAGCAGTGAAATAAACTGCCCGGGACACAGAAATCCTTCCTGACCCTGTGCTTTCCTGCCAAGCAAATGGGGGGTAGCCTACAGAAACCTACTATGGGGAAACCTACTATGAGAACTCAGGTTGACCTTCTTTGGAAAACAAAGAACTTTGAGCTTCAGGCACGTGCATTACTTTATCCAAATCAAATTAGGTAGATGTATGTGCCTTTTCTTCACAGATGTACTATTTACTGCACACTTTTAAAATATTAATATTTGCAGTTAGAAAGCAAACTATTTTTTATGTTGTGTGAGTTCTGCAGAGAACAAGACTATCTGATTAATTCTATGAGGTTCCAGTCATAAATGCTGGTTAGGGCCCAGTTGGCTCTGCTTTTGGCTTAGACTAAAATTAATACAAAGTTTGTTTTATAAAAGCAACTAAAATCCCATCAGGCCACAGATTGTTTGGAGCCTGGGCACAAATCCTAAAGCTTGGATCGGGTGTGTCTAAAATATTTTGAGTTTGGCCCATTTCTAGTTGTGGAGGAGAAAATTAAAAATGGTTAATGATATTGGTGTCATTCCTGATATTTTTCAGCATTTAAAAAATGGGAAATTACTTGGACTTGTCTGAAACAAGAAAGAAAAGAAAAAGGCCCACCCTTGCTTTGGGGATGATGAAGTGTAATACATGGAAGGGAAACACATTGACCATTTGTTTGATTTGTGGCTATTTTCCTGCAGAAGAGACATTAGGAATATCATTTATAGCCAAACTTTTATTGGTATTCTGATACTCAACAAGAGACCTCTCATGCATGATCTGTTGGAGTACTGAAAATCCAGTTTATACTTGGGTTGCTAATAGGTACTCCATAGTGCAGAGTTTAATAAATGCCCCTAACAGAAATATTGACTTGGGCTATGAAAGAAGGAGGTGTAGAGGAGCAGGAGTGATGGAGAAATTCAGAAAAACAGGAGACTTGCTATATCAAGGACAAAAATAAGGGGAAGTGAATCAGGAGCTACACATTACTGCAGCTGGGATGAGGGAGGAATGAGGGGGAAAGGAGAGCCTTTGGTGGGAGGAAACAAACAATGAATTCCTCAGAGCTGGGGGGAACTTGTGGAGGGAAAAGGGGTATGTGCATTTCGCCTGGCCCACGGGGACTTTTACTGAGCGCACTAGCGACTGTGGGAGTGTTCTGTGTCGTGTACCAACCCGGCCAGCTCTCAGGCTCCCAGTTTAAGGTCGCTGGTGCCCCCAGCTCAGCATCCCCTGTCGCTTAGATGTGTGCCTTAGGCTCATGCAATATTCTGCGGCAGCCTCACCCCTGCACTGCAGCCTCATGGATGAGAAGCACTGGCTGAGCTTCTTGGTAGCCTGGAAAAGGGTGAGGGTGAGGCAGCTGAGGGGGAATCAGCAAGTCCCTGGGTCCAAAGAAGCCCCATTAATTGGCAGGCTTCTTCCTCCCTCTGGTGTCTTTCCAGCTAATCAAATGCACAACACTTCATCTGACTTCAGCAGGGAGCCCCTTGGTCCCCCCTTGATTTGGTGCATGAGGTGTGGTGCTGTAAGGGGCAAAAAGATTGAAAATCCTCTGTGTAGACACCTTATTTGGAGTTGTTTATAATGAATGGGTGTGCAGAAAGAATAGCAGTTTGCAAGGTGAAGAGTCCCCGTACCCACCTCTTCCTATTACTTCGCTGAAGTGCACAATCAGGCTGTCAGCACCAATGACCACGTGCTGCACTTCTTTGACCAGGTCGGGATTTAAGGCACTGATGTCAATGTGGACATTAGTTTGGAGAAGCGGACTAGCTAAATCTGAGTCCCCGCTGGACAGAATTGGGGAGAGGTCAGAATGAGGATACTGGGCAGGTCTGCACGATCCATTCTGAGACATGCTTGGAAACTGATCTGCAAGAGGAACAGAAACTGTTATAATCCTTTCAGACTTCTTGGAAAATGAAGAGCTTTATTTCATTAGCGAGCAAGGGTTTGAGTTTATCAGTTTGGAAGTGGCTTGGCTTTGCTAAAGTTTTGGTCACAAACGGAAAATGAAAATATGCATTGCTAATCTGCAGACTCCAGGAAAACTGTGTCACTAGAAACTTATGCTTGTCTCAGCTTTACTTTCATGAAAGTAAATGGCAAAACTTCCCCTTTTCTGAAGGGATGGAATGAAGCCTTGTCACTTCTTGCCAAGTGAAGGTTATAGCATTTCTAGTATCTGGGAGTAACGAGTAAAATGGAAAAATGACAGCGAGATGGGAGGAGGAAGTAGTGAACAATTAAAAAAGGTGAAACCTTTTATTTTTGTCATGTTCTAATTTGGTAGGGAACTTTACATTTCATGAAGGTTTCCAAACTGCTGGTGACTAGCTATATTTATCCAATGGTAAATATTCAACCAGGGAAATGCCTAGAGGTGATTCATATCCTGCAACTGCTGAAGATAATACAGTTGGTGCTACTCATGAAAATAACATGAGCCATCTGATTTAAAATAGCAGAAATTAAAATGTTTCAGTCAAGCAAGGAGTATTTATTTGAAGATTTTTTTTTTCGTCAGTAGCATGTTGTTCAGGTATTTTAAACTGCTTTTGTTTAGAAGATTTTTTTCCTAGCATTTTGTGTAATACAATCAAGGAATGAAGTTTAATTTACATCAATTTCAGTCTGGAATGATTCCAGTGGAGTGAATGAGCAGAATTTAGCCCAGAGTCAAAAAGAAAAAAAAGGAATAATTTTAACAAAGAAATTATCAGATATTTTATCACAAAGAGTAAAAGGTGTTGTACAGACATGCCTCATATGATTATGTATAAAACTTGGGAAGTTTTCATATAGGGCTGTAATCACTCTAGGTGCTGAGAAAAACTCAGTGCTGCTCTATCTAGAAGCAAAAATACAAACTCTTCTATTAACAAAGCCATGTTTATGTCATCAAGGGCAAATATCCATTTAATAATCACGGTAAAATACTCTAGCCATAGCTGCAAAATATTTTTTACAGATGCTACATGTAAATCTAAGTTTTCTAATGTTCCTGTCATTTTATTCTTTGACAGTAATTGATGTGAACATTCCTACAGAAACATGAAGTGAATGCTCTTCCTTCTTGGGTGTGCTCTCTGCTGTGCTTTGCCACTGCACAGTGGCCCCAGGACCACTGCAGATTTACCTTCTGCCAAGGATCTTTGCATGGTTTTGTCTCGTGTACCACTTTCCCTTCTAACCAGTGGCACAGGCTTTGACCAATGTGTTTTCTGAGACTGGCATCTCACCACACATGGACGTCCACTCAGTTTGTCACAGTTTTAAAATTCCTTTAGCTTAATTTTTGAAATCAACATTTCTGCATCCTATAATGTGCCATTTTATAGGAGGAGTGTGAACTGACGAAAGATTATCAGTTTACAAAACTCCATGTCCCACGCTGGGCTGACAGAACTGCTTTATAATGACTGTATGAAGTCACTCAGCCACACTAAACCTACAGCCACTCGATGCTATCCTTAAAATCACTTTTTTCAGAGTGGATTTCCACATGGTGTGATGGACCTCATGATAACACAAAATTGGTATATCCACTAGCTCCTAATAAATTGTGGAGCGTACTTATAGAGTTGTTACTAATAGTATTTTATATATTCCTCCAACCTGAGTAAAAGTAAATATCCTTTGCACCTTAATCGTGGGAAGCGCCTGAGAAGCTCAGTTCAAATAGCAGACCTATGAACACATGAAAGTCGCAAACAATGCAGACACAGACAAACCAGATGAGAAACTGAAATTAAGATATTGATCAAAATAGCTATCATCTGAAGACATATGAAAAGCAAGATACATAAAATAGCATCCATACAGATTCACAATAGAGGTGTACCTTCTGGAAAAGTTGATCTGTAGTCTACAGATTCGCTCGAAACCATTTCTGTCGTTGGACTTACACTCCTCGCACTCACCAGCCTGTCCAGGTGAGGTGTGTGCACTCTGCCGTCATAGCGCACTAGGTCGCTTCCCAGATCTGAAGGGGAGGAGAAAGAAATATTAGAAAACCTTCATGTTTACTGTGTGCCAACATTCATTTAGCTATTTGCTTAAGTTTAGATTTTCCGCTCTGCTGGGAAGAGGGTTGAGTTGTTGCTGAGGCAGACATGCGCAGGACTTGAACTTGAGTTATCTGTACAGCACAAGATTTGGTGTAACTTGTGTTAAAGCCCCACTCTTGGACACACTGGGATCCTGGAATCATAGAAGCGTTTAGGTTGGAAAAGGCCTTGAAGAGTCCAGTTGTTAACCTAGCACTGCCAAGTCCACCACTAAACCATGTCACTAAGTGCCAAATCTACACGCCTTTTAAATACCTCCAGGGATGGTGACTGAAACACTTCCCTGGGCAGCCTGTTCCAGTGCTTGACAAAAATTTCAGTGAAGAAATTTTTCTTAATATCCTGCTTCGGCAGGAGTGTTGGACTAGATGACCCACAGAGGTCCCTTCCAACCTCTACTATTCTGTGATTCTGTGATTCTGTAAACCTCAGCTTGAGGAAGATCTAAGAGAGTTTCGAAGCCTATGGGGCCAGCCTCATGATCTGACCATGATACTGCATCAGGTTATATGCTAGCTCCCCTCCTCCTCCCCCTTTGTGTAGTGCAGCAGTTCCCACTGGAAGGAAACCCAGAGACAGGGACCAGAGAGGAGGCACACTCTGACCAAGTTCCTGATTTGGGTGAACAGGAGACCAGGACACCAAGGCACTCTGTGACTTGTGTAACTTAGGCACAGCTTGGAGGAATACAAGGCAACTGGATGAAGCTGAAGTACTCGTGATTCCACATATGTCATTTACTCGTCCCCTCTTCCAAGGCTGACTGGGGAAGAGAAATTACTAAGTTTTCCTAATAGCTCAGAGTTCCTCTGAAATCCTTCTGCTTTACGCATAGTGTGGCCCTTCACCCAGTTCAGGCAAGAACCAAGGGCTGAAATGCAACTAAACATTGGACTTGATTGTGAAACCTCTGCTGACAGGTTACAACAGGGCATCGCATGGCAGTTAAGCAAAGTATAATTTGATTTCAGTTTTTAAAATTTAAGATTTAATAATGGAATTATTTGATGGAATTGACTATGATGGACCTTTAATTTGTTTCTTCTTCCTTCTCCAGAGGAAAACCATCAAAAAGATACAAATTAAAACTGATGTTGAAACAACTCCAGCAATTAGTCCCGTGAAATTCTGATCTTGCCGGATCAGCACTTTTCCAATAACTGTTGACAAAACTTCTTGCTTCCACTGAAAAAAAACCAAAGAAAAAAGTGTGATGATTTCAAAAGACAAGTAGGATGTAGATTAATAGTACTAAAGTATGAGCTGATATGTCCCATGTGTATTAAATCTTGATTTTGTGATGCTGTACTGCGATAAGACTCTGGGAGTGGAGAGATTATTATACGGGTGTACGCGAAAGCAGACCTACATTTTTATGATTCATTATATGCCTGCAAGAGCTCTGGTAGTGACACCGCTATGTATGTGCTACGCCACATACACGACATGCACTCAAACATGCGCTCTGGGTAACGGGGTCCTACTGCTCCGATACTGAAAATGATAAATTCATACTTTTGCTCAAATGGTGCGGGGAAATGCATGGGCCTGTGGATATATGGGCTGAGACGTGTGTTAGAAAAAAATTAGTCCAAATGTCTTTAATATGTCTGCTTCTGGCATAAATACACTCTAACATCAAACTCTCTCTCTGTTGACAGCGTGCCTGCATTTTAGTTCCCAAGGTCACGTGAGCCTATGCCTTGCCAACTTCTAGCTTGTCAACAGTTTAAAGAAACAAAAAAAACCAAAAAAACCACCCCCCCAAAATCAACAACCAACCAAACACCAAGCAGCTAACAGGGCGAAACTGTTTTAGGTCACATGGCACTAGCTCAGTCAGTTGGAATGCATTTGGCCATCTTTTCTCTTCCTCCTGTGGAATTCATTCCTCTGGGTACTATAATGATGGATTTGCCCATCAAAAGAGTAAATTTTCTTCTTTGCCGGGCAGACTGCAATTTCTGAGGCTCCTTGCCAGCAAACAAGCAGAAACCTGGTTTAACCCCTTTATGTTGTGTTCTTTTCTATGTACAAAATACACGTCACGCGTATCTGTTTCTTACAGGTTAAGGAAATGTCACATAGTAGAACTGACTGAACGTAGTGCCAGTCCTGGCTGCGTACGTGAAAACAGGAACAGGTACAGAATGCAACATGTGCACAGGTATTACACAAAACTAGGCATTTATAGGTCTGGGAAACAGATATGTCGAAAGGAGAGCTGCATCTAATTTTCTAGTTTGCCTCATACATCAATGTAATTTCTACATTTCAGAAGAAATTGATATTAAAATAAACTAATATTTACTGTCCTAATAAAGAAAATTAGTTACTACTATTTACTTAGATTGCAGTAGCACATAGGGATACCATTCAAGGCCCAGGATCCTATTGAGATGAATGCCATGAAGACACAGAAAAAATAGATGGTCCCTGCTCCAAAGAGCTTACATAGACTTTGATTCTAGTCACGCTACGTGACTGGCAAAATCTCTACTGTTTTCAGTGAATCAGAGTCCATGATCAGCAACTTTTGCAACTTAAAGGTAATCCCATACTGCTGTGATTTTCCTTTTTTTCTATATTTAAAAAAAATACAAAGATACTGATTTGTGCCTTGTTCTGTTAATCAGTAGGTTAAAACTGTCTATATTTTAAATTTGCAGTAGTGCTCTGAATGACTCCAATAAGAACACCTTTAGAACAACAGCAGAACTCAACATTTGTCCTAGGTGTCTGCATCTTACAAAAAGAATTTAAATGAAATTATGAAAAGCAGACAAAAAACTCTTTTGGAAAGGATCTGGTCCTCTTGACTGCAGCAGAATTTTTTGCTGAAAAAAGGGCTTGTGAGCTCCAAAATAAACTTATTCCATTATAGCTTCCCGTTCTTCCCCATATATTTCCTCTTGTGTTTGGACTAATAACTATCATTTTATTTCTGTCCTTAATTTAGGTCCTACTTTGTGACTAAGGCTCCAGAAAGTCTCTGTACAAACAGGTAGTAACAACAATGATGATAACATTTCTTTTAAAAAAGTCAATATTATTTGAATTTCCATCCCATACAAACAGGGACAGAGATATCTCTGTAAACACCAGGTTTAGGCTTAAATTTAAAGTTTATAGGTTCAATAGTGACATTGGGAGTGATAATAAAAATGGCATTAATATCTCACGTGTGGTGTAGCTGCCTCACCTCTATATTTAGCTCGCTGTTGGATTTCAGGAGATCGCTGGGAACTGTACACAGAATTGATTCTGACTGCAGGAGGAGATTTTCACAGCTTTTATTTCCAACTTTTAGCACCTCTCCTTTAACAGCTTCTGAATCAATATAATTTCCCTTGGAAAAACAAAATCAATTTCATATTACATAACCATCTCATGAAAGTTAAGAAATCCTTTAATTACCTTGGAAAATATTTTTAATGGAAAAACAATTGAGAAATTAAAGACTAATGCAAATTTACATTGCCCTGTCAATATGCATGTATCGGTTTTTTCCGTGTAAATGGGAGTTTGACAGATAGGCCAGACGGGCATGCTAAAGTTTATGGATAACATCTGCCGTCACTAATACTCATACAGCCTGTACAGACTTCTAAACATGTAAATGTCCGAGGGATAAATCCTGTTGGTCTTGTTTAGATTTTTGCATAATTTGCACAAGAAAGGACGTATTATGTGACCCTGTTGTTTATACAAAACTGGCATTATATTGTCCACCAACTAAAGGCATCTCAAACATTTTGTTTTGCAAGTGGTTATGGTAGCAGAAGTGAAGCTTTCAAAAAGAACTAATTAATTGTAATCATAAAAATGCACAAATCTGTTAAAATCACATTCCACAGACCAAAAAGGAACAAACCCTGATAAAGATGACAGCATGAAAAGTGCACTCCCTACTCAGAAAACCTGCTTTCACATCGCAGACTTGGATGAAATATTATTCCTTCTGGTACTGCGATAGTAGTGTCCGAAGGCCAAGTTCGGGATCTTTTGTGCTCAGGAGTGCATCAGTATTTAAGAAGCTGCCCTACCCTCTGTGCAGCCCAGCTTAAGATGAAAGAACAGGCGTGTTAAGCGGGAGTAAAAGGGGCAAAGGGAGGATGGGGAGTAACACTAATACAGGCTATTTGTGTGGGCTGGATCTGGGAGTTTTTCACAACAAGGGAGGAAGGTGCCATGGCTGACACTGCTATGAGGCCTCGTATACTGGAAAGAAAATGAGAATCCCATTCTGAGGGGCAAAAAAACCTTACTGTGGAATATGTTGAAGGGTCTGCTGCAGAATCAGACTGAGCCCTGGGAAAATGTTAACAAAAATATAGGAAAGCCAGTTTAATATCCTATTTGGACTGGCAAAGCCACACCCCAGGTTAGTGCTTTTTAATTGCTGGCCAAAAAAGTCCATTTTGCACTCTATCTCTGTCTAATTGAGCCATTCTGTTTGGTGTTAATTAAATAAATGGGCCAGGGAGCATGTGATTGACTGCTTATCGCTTATTGGTATGGAGACTTGCTGCAGATTGTGAGCCATTCATGTACAAATCTTTACTTTGAATGATGTTGGGGTTGTTCAGCCTGCAGAAGAAAAGGGTCTGGGGAGACCTTATTGCAACCTTCCAGTACCTGAAAGGGGGCCTATAAGAAAGCTGGAGAGGGACATTTTACAAGGGCCTGTAGGAATAGGACAAGGGGTAATGGCTTTAAACTGAAAGGGGGTAGATTTAGATTAGATACAAGGAAGAAATTCTTTACTGTGAGGGTTGTGAGGCACTGGAACAGGTTGCCCAGAGAAGCTGTGAATGCCCCCTCCCTGGAACTGTTCAAGGCCAGGTTGGATGGGGCTCTGAGCAACCTGGTCCAGTGGAAGGTGTCCCTGCCCACAGCAGGGCGGTTTGGAACTAGATGATCTTTAAGGTCCCTTCCAACCCAAACCATTCTATGTTTCTATGATTCTATGTACCTCAAAAGACTTGAATTTGAGTCTTCCATCTTCAGGATAAATACGTTAAAAGAGTGGCCTCCTTTTCTTCTACACCAAATCTTAGAATTTTTCTCCACCAAAACTGATGCTTACCCAGAGGAAAAAACAATTATACTGGCATTTCCTAAGGTGGTCTTCAGGTAGTTATAATGAAGATGGTATATTTTATTTGCTACCATTACCATTATATTGCCATTAATATATTATAGTTTCAAATATATTGAATATATAAAGAGTTTTTTCAGCAATAGTTTTGCTCTTCCAAGGACCACAAAATTTGCCCATGATTTTAACAAAAGGAGGAAACTGACTCCTGTGAGAACTGGGAAACTATACCCCCTTCATGCTGAGCAATGCCCTTGCATGCAAGCTGGAGAAGCTCAATACTGGACTGAGTAGCTGTAGCAAATCAATATGATAGACCAACTACCTCAAAACTTCAGAGAGATAGCAATAATTTGGGTGAAAGTCTAGAAGCAGTAGAAGGATCACAAACCAAGGCATGGAAATTTTGAGATAGATGTCAGAAGAATTTTTGAGGTTCCTAAGCAGAGCGGGTTGACTTTGGAAGAATGAGGAGTTACTGCAGCTGCAGAGTTTCCACTTCAGCTTGCTGATAAATACCAGGGTTTCCATATCACACTCTCTTGGACCAGATATTGAGAGAAACATAATTTTCTATGCAATGTGGAAGAAGATTGAAAATAGAGTGACCTATAAATAGATGAGTTCCTTAAGATTGTCTCATTAAGAATGTGTTGCACAGGCTTGGGAATAAAGTAGGCAATTTAGTAAGTCTTGTCCTACTCTTAGTTTTAGGGCAGATGTGCCAGAGGACAGCCAAGATCTCAGATGTGATATCTAACATGAAATGACAATTGTGCTACTCATCTCTCTAGTGGAAGACTTATATTTTTAAATACAACTTATTTACCTAGCAGCCCATTCCTAGGCCTCCTCTGGAAGCACGCACATAGATTCCGCACTGGTTTGGTGCATGAGCACAACCCCTGACCAGTCTAAGCCTTTGGGCAGACTGAGGTAAGAAGCTGTTTCTTTCCTTATTTATTTGTTTGGTTTTTTTCACAGCTAGGACACACTGGACTGTCAGGCTGGCTTGCAGGTCTGGGTCAGTGGCTTCTGAGGGAGGCAGCAAGTAGACTCCATCCTCTTGAGCGGGCTCAGGTCTTCAGTCATCCCCAACAGCAAAACATCAGAATTTCTCCTGCCCCGAGAGTGTCATGTGTTGGTGGGAGACGGGAGCACTTCTGAAGTGGTGTCTTCACAATGTTGAAGCAGAGAAGTGCCTCAAGCCACTCTGCCATGACCCCTCTGACTAGGGCTTGGTGGACACTGAAAGACTTCGAAAAGCCGCATATTGGCAGAGGAAGGCAGTGATGATGTGGGACCTTTAGAAGGTCAGTAGTGTGGAAGACAAAAGGGCTGGCACTGAAGACAAGAAGGGCTGGCACTCATGGCACACTGTGCCCTGACTGTGTTTTAGATAGAAGACTTAATGTTTTCTTGTGTGCAACATTTTCTTACAAAAACATCTTATGGTCATCAGGGGAAACCAAACAGAACCTTTCAATTGGTACCCACTGTCATTTGATGAAAGCCAAATATGTCACACTAGATTAGTTTGATTGAAAAACTTGTGATAAAAGCTCCCTCCACCCCTCTGAAACTAATTAAGAAAAAGATAAAAGAACTTTGGTTTGGTAGAACAGACTGTTCACTGAAGCAAGCTGCCATTTAATTTCATGCTGAGCTTGCTTAATTACTGCACAAAATATGACCATGAGGCATGTAAACTTGTGTGTGTGTATTTTTGAATGCGGATATGGGGCGAGGGAAAAGTGTTGCCAATATGGCTTGTAATGATCTTTTGGCTCTCGACTATAATTTCTGAAAGTCGCCTCACTGTTTCGATAGAAGCATCCCACTATAACTAATTCTATTTAGAGGAAGAAGTTAAATTGGTGCTTGTTCATGCTTTGTTCTAGGAGACCAGCTTTCACTAATGTTATTCTCCTGTTGGTTGGCAGGAAATAAGGGCATTAAGCTTAGGTAGACATCTGACTTGGGTGCCATGACTACAGGTGACATCAACGCTACAAAATGGTGACATCGGTCAGTTGTCAATGGGACAGTCCTCAGCCAGCCTTTCTCATCTGAATGGCTTCTTCCTAGCAATAAATAGCAGTAGGGACACCTCCTTAAGGGAGAATAAAAGGTTCAAAAGTAAAAGAGAGTTAAAAAACACCTAATTTTTAAGCTCAGTCCCTGGGAAGATTATGGAGCAAGTCCTCATGGAAGCTCTTCCAGGCAGAGGAAGGACAAGAATGGAATTGGGAACAGCCAGCGTAGGTTCCTAAGGGTGGTTTTGCCTGAGCAGCATGATTGCCTTCTATGAGGAGATGACTGGTTCTGCAGATGAAAGGCGAGCACTGGACAATGTTTACCTTGATTTTCGCAAGATACTGACAAACTGGATGAAGCACAGTAGAGGGCCACTGATCTAGGAAGGGAGCTGAAGCACAGCATGCACAATTCAAGGCTAGTGGAGGTGAGTTTTTTAAAGGTGCAAAATCTCCTTTCTTGGAGATCTTCAAAAGTCATCTAGACAAGACTATAGGTAGCCTGACCTAATTTTGAACTTAGCTCTGTTTTGAGCAAGGGGGGTAGACTACGAAGACCTCCAGAGGTTCCTTCCAATCTAAGTTATTCTATGATTATTCTCAGATTAGTCTTCTTTCCAACTGGCTGATTTGCATGACCTGGAAAATACTGGAAAACACTGCTGTCACTGCACAAAGGCACTGAGCCATGCAGCAGCTATATATTCCCAGCTCCCTGTTGATCTGCACACCAGAGCTCTTTCTAGCATTTCTCCTTAACTGAATGGAAGAATTGTTCTGCATTGAGGAAGGGGTGATTGTACGGCCACAAGTTGCAAGTAGAAAAACAAAATAAAAAAAAATAAAGACTGATTATTGTTCTGAATTTTCCCAAAACACTTTCTGGAGACAGATCAATACTAAGAGAGTTTGACTGGAACCCAGCATAGCTGACAGAGGCTCGGAGGTAACCCCCTCTGATTTTCTGCAGCTCAGGAGCTGGCCCACTGGGCCATTTTGGAGCCAAAGACCTCAGGGCTTCAAGATTTCATGGCTGTTCTGGGGGAAAAGTGTTTGGGCTTACAGAGCTATGGAGCAGTCACATAAAGAGATGACCCCAGCATTAAGGCTGGTTCTCTTCTGTAAAGCATATTTTATAGATTATATTCTATGTAAATTACAGACATTCTATATAAGTTTCATGTACATAATAATACATTTTCATAAACATTCATTATAAGTTAGAAATACCTGTATTTACAGTGTTCCTATTTGATACTCTAACTCAGAAAAGCACTAGATTTCAGGAAATCAGTCTCTCACAAAATGTATTTAACTTTCTCCGCAGCACTCTAGTAGAGAGCAGCCTGTGCCTGCGAGGGCCCTGAATTCCTGAGAGATGTTTCTCAGTGCCGTGTAGGCTATTCTCAGCGCTCTTTAACAGGCACTCAGCATCAACTTTGCATTTTTCATGGATCTGTAAATATTTAGGCTACAGTGGTGACTGATCCTCATGAGTGACTTTGTGCACAGGCCAGAGTTTCCTTCAGCTCTAGGGAGCCAAAGCTGCCAGGCTGCTTTCTAAAGGCAACTCCACGTCTTTTGTGAGGAAGGACACAAAACCCTGTGACAGTAAGAGCTGGGACTCATGTGCAGACCACACACTTCAGGTTCTGGGCTGATGGCTGTGTTTAATCCTGAACTGGTGGCACAGATCATCACAATCAGAAGCTAACATAGTGTGGTCCTCCCATGAGGATGAGGAAAGCCCCTCTTTCACCCCACCTGATGCCAGCAACCACCCTGATGTATCTCTGGTTTCAGCTCTGCATCTTTTAAGTTGTGACAGCTGGGGGCTCGGATGAACGCAGTACTGAACACAATGCTCTCCGTCCCTCTCTGCCCATGCTTCCTTAGGGCTTCACTTTTTCATCAAAATGTCTGTCCACACTGTGCTGCTGATGTGCGCTTGCAAATAATTGAAAAAAGTATTACAACATTTCTTACCTTAATTTCCAAAATGCTTGGGTTGCCTCTTGAGATGAGCACTGGCTTTTCAAAATGCTTAAATACAGGATTATTTACATAATCAAAATCAAAGTACAAAGAGCTGACACCATCAAAAATAAAGAACATTTTGGTTACAAAGGGTGGTTGGAGATTGAAGGCTTTCAGTGAAGGAGTTGTACAGCAGATTATCTCCGAGCTAGAGCGGTGGCTGCATGCCTATAAGAAAGAAAGAAAGAGGTAATTGAGTAAGTACGTGCATAGGAAGTCACTAATGAACATAACTGTTCTTTAACAATACATGTATATTGAAAAAATAAACACCAGAGGTCTTGTTCTTCTTTAACCAAAGCAAAATCCTGATCAGTCCTACACAGCATTTATTTAGAGGTGGGAGAAAAGTATAAAAACTTCATGTCAATGGTGTTTGCACTCTTGTTGAGGAAATGTTCAAGTAAACAAGCTTCCTGGCCTGATTGTTCACAGCACTTTTAAAGTAAATATTTTGCAGATAATTAATGGAAAATGATTTCCAAAGCCAATGACCATCAGGAGGCTATCCTGATGTACTGAGCTGTACTGGGACATAAAGCAGCCGTAATTCAGCTTACCCAGCCTATGCCAGAGAGACTGCCACATGGATTTCTCTTTCCTTTACCAAAGGAATAGCAAGGGACCAGAGGAGCAGGTAAAAATAGGGCCAATGAATCTGACTGAAATAGTAGCAAACAAAAGTAAAGCACTGCACCCACAGTGTAGCTAAGCCGCTACGTTACCTGAAAGACACTACAGACACTGTGAGAAAGCACTTTAAAGCCAAAACCACCATGGGATTCTGGGACATGAAAGCTCAGGAAAGTATATCTTCTTTCTAAAAATGTATGTGTAAGGCCTCAGATGTGTGGCATTTGGTGCTTAGGTACACAGATGTCATGCAAGTCCCTCTTAGAAGTGTTGACTGCGGGATGTGCTTCATGCTGTATCTCCTTGGACCAGGGGGGACAAGATGTTTGCCCCTCACTGCTGCGCAGCAGCTGCCTGACAAGAGGCATGAAGCCACACTTGCCCCTCACTCTGCTGTTATTCCTTGTGAGGGCCTGCTCTAGAGGTGCTTCTTGGGGGAAAGCTGCTGGTGCACCTCACACCCTAGAAGACCTGCCAGAGCATGCTTTGTGCTGTGGGGGTGTGATCCAGCATGAAATGTCTGGCCAAGGTGCTTCCCTCTATCCCATACCACCTCGACACAGGACTCATGAGACAGACAAGACTGAGCCAGGTCCTTCCTAAAAGGATTGCTGTGTTGCAAGCAAGGGCAGCAGGGGTTTGCAGGCAGCTTGATCTGGAGCCGAGTTTAGGCAGTTTGCAGGGATAATGTGAATCCTTGCAGATGGGATTCATCCAGCCTGCATCCAGACGCCTGTACTGGAGTCAGTTGTGTAAATTGCCTTTACAGTCAACAGAGGGAAACAGGTCACCTAGAGGGGGATCCATCTGATCCATTTCAGACAGAAGCTTTAATCAGGTTAACAGTGCTCTAGAAGGGTCAACTTCTCTCTCTTGACTCTGAAGGTTTCTACATGACTAATTTGATTATAATGTCAACAGCACATCCACAAGCATTGATGGGAAGCGTGGTGGGTGCTGGGCAGCATCACACAAACCGCAGAGTGTCTTGTCTGTGATTGTAGCGTGTACTCCCCTGTCTGTGCCTCCCCTTTCACGCTGCCTACCGTGGATATGGTTACAGGCCTTCTGGCACAGAGTTGCTTCAGCTCCACAGAAGTATTTCTCTTCCAACTGTATACACCTTCTGTAAGTAGTTCCCTGAACACTGTGCCCTGACAGCAGAGATTACACTTTTTTTTTTTTAATATAAGTAGAGTAGCTGACATGTGCCCCAGTAAGAATGAGGCTTAGCTCCTCATCATCATAAATCTTACATTTGTTCCACAAGAAATTTCCCTGGAAAACCAACAGTGCTTTTGAATACCATTGCACATCTAGAGAAGGTAAAAAAATATGTATTTTTCTGTTTTGTTTTTCACATTAAATTGGTTCTCATTAGAAAATGGTGCCTGAAGGAGCTGTGAAATTAGTTTACATTTGTCTCTAATATGTTAAATTAATGCAATGTAATTTTGCTGTTTCAAATCAGTGACATAACCATTCAAGCTATATCAGTTATATACTCACATTAGCTTGAAAAGTGGGATTAAATTAGCTATCTACAAATCAGCACTTTTTGCTATCACCACAGCAATTCAATTCATGTTTCTGTGCATAATATTGTGAAATTTTGAATCTGTCAAGGGAAACATTTTCACAGCTCTGAAACTGAGCACTAGAGTTTTAGAGCTCTACTGCAAGGGTTAAGTGTCTGTGAGCTATGAGTTCAGCACTCAGTTAAATAATTTAGTACAGCTCTTGGTGATGCTAATGGGACTTGCACCCATGTAACTAACAGCTCATTTAGATTCCTAGCACAAATTCAGAAATATTTGTGCATCCCCCATGATAACGAGGTAATCTGTGGGACACAAGACAAGGTAGAATTTCGCCCCATTTGCTTACAGTATTAGACTGTTCTTCCTCTTCTGAGTATCTTGTTATACACCATTGACCATATCTCAGGCTTATATCATGTGGATCTAGAAATTCTTTTGAATCAGTATGGTAATAATAAGACGCATCATTAGTATAACAGATGAACAAGCCATACTTTTCTATGATATATGAATATTCGTAAAGATATCTATCATATTGTATCAATTCTAAAAAGGGATTACTAGGATATATATAATTATAAAATCAAGTATGTGCCAGGTAATCATTATATTTATTTGATTAATGTAAATTCATTAGACTTTTTATCTACTGTAGAGTAGTGATGTCCCTTAAATGAATAGCAGTGGTATTCATAACTTTGTTTGTGGCTATCTATTAGAATCAGATACTTTACTTTATCAGGCTGGTCTCTGAAGAGGAAGCTTTCAGAAAATGATAAAAATCTAATAATACTCTTTGGAAGGGATGCGATGTGACTGATTGGTAAGGTCAAGAAAAATCTTATTTGCAATGCCCTTATTGGTACATGATTTGACATGACATTTTTACCTTGAAATTGGTTTTAGCAATTGAAGAATATGACGGTTTAGTTTTCAAGAAATATTGGATTGAGGATCTATAAGAAAAAAACCCTAATTCAATCTATTGCCTTCTCAATTAAGATACTGCCTATCACCTAGCATCTTTAACTTTTATTTAATTAGGCTTTAAAGTATATTCACTTTAAAAGCTAAGCCTACAGTCTTCCTGTGACTATAACCTACATCTGAAGACAATAAGGAATAAAAGATGTAAAAATTATGGAGCATTTCACAAGCATAAGTAAATATTGTACCCCAAAGTGAATAATAATCCATTGCACAATGCATATGACTCATCACTTAAAGGTATGTATTCGGGCTTCATTTTTAAAATATGACCCTTGAGGCAATTAATTCAAACCTGACCTACAAAATGTGAACTTTGGTGCCCAATTCAATTTTTTTTCATCTGATAGAACAACAGGAAAAGTATGAGGGAGGATCTCGCAGCTCCAGAAGTCTCCCAGCAGCTGACCCAGATAAGAAAGGGGCAGTTGGATGTGTATTACAGGATCTGTGGCAGTCAGAAGGGAGAAAAGGGCCAATTTGTCCTTTCAGAAAAAGTAAACTTTTGGAGTTCCAGTGAGGAATGAAAGATGACTGAAGTTAAAGCCAGACTGGGAGACTCTCCAACTATCTTTGCCAAAGCATGATTTCTCAATAGAAAGAAATGAGAATTCAGGTCTGACTTGAGAAAAGCCCATTCAGAAGGCTTTTCTGTGTAGGTGAGAAACGGAGCAGTGACACTCAAGCAGGGTATCTTGAAGATTTTTCAGAGAACTCATTGGCGCTTTGCTGCCAATGGCCCTAATGGATTGGTAGCATTTTGTTCTAAGTTGTCTGCTTGGATGAAGGCATGGGAGATCATATGTCCAGTCTATCAGATCATTGGACCAGAAAGCAGAGTAAAACCTCTCTTGCTCCTGGGTTTGGGACCAATACTGACTGGGAGTCTAAATTCCTCCCTGGGCTTGGGATGGCCAGTGCAACTGCTTGCACCACATCTCTGGCACCCTGGTGGTTTAACAGTGTGGGCTGCATCTAGCAGAGAGCAACTGAGAAATGCTAAAGATTGTTCAAAAGGCTACTTACTCAAGAGATAATTAAAAATCTGTGGAGAGAGATGATCTCGCATAGCTACAGGGTCAGTTGTTGAAGGTCATGCATTAAAAGGTGCTTCTCCCTAATTTTGCAACCTTGCATATTTACTGCATTCAGCTCTGGGGCCCCCAACATAACAAGGACAGGGACCTGTTAGAATGAGCCCAGAGGAGGGACACAAAGATGATCAGAGGGCTGGAACACCTCTCCTATGAGGAAAGGCTGAGAGAGTTGGGGCTGTTCAGCCTGGAAAGGAAAAGGCTCAGGGAAGGCCTTATTGCAGCCCTCCAGTATTTGAAAGGGGGCCTATAAGAAAGCTGGAGAGGGACATTTAACAAGGTCATGGAGCGATAGGACAAGAGGTAATGGCTTTAATTTGGAAGAGGGTAGATTTAGATTAGATACAAGGAAGAAATTCTTTACCGTGAGGGTTGTGAGGCACTGGAACAGGTTGCCCAGAGAAGTTGTGAATGCCCCCTCCCTGGAACTGTTCAAGGCTGGGTTGGATGGGGCTTTGAGCAACCTGGTCCAGTGGAAGGTGTCCCTGCCCACGGCAGGGGGGTTTGGAACTAGATGATCTTTAAGGTCCCTTCCAACACAAATCATTCTATGATTCTATGATTCTATCATATCTTGGGACACTCATGGTTAGAAGAGACTAAGCAGTGGGAATATATATCCAAATTAGTTAACGGATGGAATATTAAAAATGCTACAGCAAAGAATCCCCAAATGGCCACTTGTTCACTGTTGGGGAATCAACGCAAAGTACAGGCTTTCAAAGAGAAAATATTGGCCTCAAGTGCTTCAGAAGCAGAAGAATCATCTAGCACAAGTCATATCAGAGGTTAGAAGACGCTTATTTTGTAAACAGGCTCCTGATCAAACACCATTCCAAACTGTGCAAAGTTTTTTTCCAGGCACAATGCAAAGTGAAATGAAGGAATGAGCTGCTTCCCTCCTTGTGCACCTCATGCAGGAACTGGACACGTGAGCAAAATTGAGAGGGTTTGTGTACCCTTACGCATTACCTAGAGCTGTCAGGAATTTACACAGTACTGCCTAAATTCAGATATTTTGTTCCTAGTTAGAACAAATAGTCAAAAGAATTCATGAAGCAATAGAAAGTAAAAAGAAACACATGGCAAGTATTGAAATATATGGTTCAAGAACTCTAGAACATTTTTTTCACTCCTTGAAATATCAAATTTGAAGAAGGCAAATTGTATTATTTTGATAGTGTCAACATAGAATGTAATATAAACACAAAGAGTATGAACACAGTATTGAATAATTTGAAGGAAATTTAAATAGATATGAAATGAAAATTATAAAGTTGAAGCAAGGCATTTTTGCCTTATAGAAGAAAAAGTTTCAGAAATACTGAACTTCAAACATGAAAGCTGAAAAGCTCTACTTAAATGTTTCTTCTTTAGTGGGCTGGCATATTTGCCCCAAAACTTTTCAGTCTCAGTGAAACTGCATTTCTTATGGGGAGTTTTTCCAGAAAAATTCTTTTACCATTTGTACTGCTCATCTCTTCCACATGGATGGAAAGAAGCAAGCAAAGAAGAGCAAACGCCTGAGGGCACGTTAGCTGGCTCTGGTCTCTGAGGCTTTGGGATGCAGAACATCCCCAACAGCCCCTGCTGCTTACAGAAGTGACACTCTGCTCACACTGCGACTCCATCGGGGCTCTAGGCCACAATTCAGCCTGAGGGAGTGAATTAAGAGTCTGGGAACAGATAGCTGACAGGAAAAGGTGAGACCTCTTTTAGATTGGGCACCACCAGTTTTAGGCAAATGGGAGAGGGCTTGGGAGGCGGCAGAAAGCAGAGGTCTAGGAGATGACACTTATCAGGAGAATTTGGAGTGGTTTCATTTGTTTTAACTGGAAAAGTGAAAGGCTGAATCATAATGCAGTGCAAATATGCAAAATTAGCAGGAGAGACTGGTAATCTGTTGTTTGTGTCCACTGAGGGTTAAACAAGAAGATAGCTAATTAGCAGCTAGGATTTGGGTTAATTATTAGAAAGCAGGCTTTCCAAACCACTAGGTAAGCAGGTAGAGCAGCTCTCTCCAAAGCTTGTTTAAGCAAGGTTGTGAAATTTGTTTCACAAGGAGCTTTAATAACAGGCTAGACAAATATACGTCAGGCAGTGGTCGGGTGGTCGGGATATGTTTGCTCCTGGCGCAGGGAAGCAGGCCAGGCTAGGTCTTTGTGGTCCCTCCCAGCTGTACTTTCCTTTGATGCTTTGGGATGTGTTTCAGTGCTGGCTTTGGTTTTCCCAGGAGCCAGAGTTTCTGAATGCTGACAAAAGCAGCTTCTTGGAGGAGGCTGGTGAGAGAAAACTGAAGAGAAAAATGGATTAAATAATAATTTAAAAAATGAGTCAGTTAGCGCTTCTCTCCCAAACTAAGGCAGCAAGAAGATACACAACCTCAGCTGCAGGTCTTCTCGATCATTTTCACTGTTCGTCTGGGTTTGCTCTGTTCAGCACCACAACCTGTTGTCTCCTTTATAAATGGAATAGCTGGTCATTGCCGTGCTCTGGATCCCTGCTGGAAATAGTTCCTCATTGTTGTTTATTTTTGTAATGACTGAATGAAAGTTTGTTCTTTTGGCATATCACGCATGCATCTCCAGAATCTCCAGCGCAGGGATAGGGCAGGCTGCAGCCATAGGCATCCTCCACTACCAATTTTCTCAGTGACACACTGCAATCTTGTTTTGTCATTTATAAATCTTCCCATTCTCCCTGAGAACTAATATTTTTCCTCGAGAAATAAGCTCGAGGTAAAGACTAGTGGCAGAACAAATGGGAAGCAGAGCTGGGCTGCCACAGAGGCAGGGAAAGCCACTGAGTGCCAGAAGCCTTTAATTTCAAAAGAGCAAAACATATTACTTGGGCAGTGTCAAAGTATAAAACACTCTGAATTATAATCTGTTTGAGTTATGTTCCAGCCTTTGTGCAGGGAGAATGAGCTTGTGTACCGCTGCTTTTACACTGGGGAAGATTCTTAGAGACCAACAGTGGTAGGGGACAAATACCCTTATGGAAAAGGAAGGTCAGACCTGCCTCTTGTAAGTTGGCAACTATCACTCACACTGCAAGGTATGAAAAGAAAAACAATAAGGGAGACAATTCTGACTGTCTGTGCCCATGTCTTTTGTCAATAGCAGATTAAAAAGCAGGATGGCAGCAAACCACTGCTCAAAGGAAAGTTTGCTCCCCAATATTTGGGGGAGAGAGTAACCTCTACAGTGTTCATTGTCTGGAGTTCCCAGTCACTTCTGGACAGTGGATTAAGTTCTCTAAAATTTCAGATCATTTAAAATATCTTCAAATTCTGAGGAATTCTCAAATATTTGACAAGCCAGGTATGCAGAATCAGGGCCTGAAGAGAAGCAATACTGCATATGCTCACAGGGGAACAGAGAAAGCAAGTGAATGATTTTTACTTCAGAAGAAAGACTGCTCAAATCCACACAAAGCAAAATCTAAAGAGGTGATTTCAGCAATGATCTTTTCTTTAGAAACCTTTTGTACTTAGAAATAATCATGCCCACATTACTCAAAACCTCATAAATTTTGAGTTTCGTTGATTTCACTGAAATGTTTTTCTTTCTGACTCATGGGTGAAGTGTCTTTTTGATAACATTGAACACCGTGTTTCATTGCAGGGGCACTGATTTTCAGATTAAAATGTGAACCTATTAAATTACAAGCCACGATTACATCCAACTGAAATTCAGGTCCCGACACTCATAATATTATACAAATTAGGATCATGAAGAATATTATGACCTTGAAGCTATAAAAGACTGCAAATTTGCAGACATACCATTTAAAATGCTTTGAGCGAACCTAGGTCTAATACTTAGAATTCAATACAGGAAATAGTGTATGATGATCATTAGAAATAAACTGACAATATGAGCAGTAGTCTAGCATGTCATAAAGAGTGTAGGTCAATTTAGCTTTAGTTAGGCTAAATAGACCTTACAGGATAAGAAAATGTTGGCTATGCAAGACAAATGTGTAGGCAAAAGTTTACAGGAAACAGTTCCAGTACAACTAGCCAATAAATGTCATCTTTGCCTTATAAAAATTAAAGTAGATCACATGGTCATATCTGATCACCTTATTTGGATTTAGACACCCGTGTATTATCAACTCAGGTAATAAAAGAAGGCTCAGATCCTTGACTGACCCTCTGTTCATGCAGAGGTACCCAAGAGCAAAAACCCAAACCTCTCCTAAAACTTAGTTGCTGAACTTTGATAAGTTGGGAAAGATTTGCTGCAATAGGTAATTTGGCAGTTAGAAATTCTTCAAAATAATACTTACTTTTGATTTTACATATTTACTTTTCCTCTTTTTTTGACATTTGTTCCATTTTCCTTTTATATCCACAGTCACTATTTGAATATCTTTCCTACCTATCACAGTAGCACTTGAACTTGCCATGTAATCTACATACCTGTATTGCATTGTTCTGTGTTTAGTCGCTGAATTTGTATTGTTAATTGGCAATATAAAAGTCTTGTTATCAGATACTATAAAAGCCTTATTTCTTTGGAAGAGGTTCCTTGGAAACTGTTGTTCTACTCCCAGCTTAATTTCAAATTTGTTGTTTTGTCTATGCAGTAGAAACAGTCTGTTCAGAAAACACCAAAATGTCCGTGGAAGTCCCGAGGTTTCAAGACAAAAATCAAAGTGTTTTGACTGAAAATTCTGTGCCATTCACCACACAAAGATGACAAGATAACAGATTGTCTTCTCCAAGACTGACTCACCACAGAGAAGTTCATTCCTAGTTTAGGTACAGTAATCACCATCTGAGGAAAGCACACTGAGTTCAAGTTGATTCCCTGAGCTGTGATTGTACTTCCACCACTAGGAAAAAGAAAAAAAAAAAAAAAGATGAGTAGGATAATGTTACATCTGCTATGATAAACTTAATTACAAATTATATTTTAGAACAAATGACAAGACAAAACCAGAATTAGGGATATATGGGGTGAATGCAAATACAGAGCTCTGAGCAGTGAGATTATTCTTCTGGGAAACAAATTTTACACTTGCTATAACAACTAAGTAAATACAAGAAAAGAAAAATATTTTTTAAATTGTGGTATGCCAAGAAATAAAACAAATATGTACATTTTAAAGGAGGGTGTATACTTGTACTTAGCATTTGCTAACTTACTTAATTTACTGCTTTCAGTGGTGCTGAAAAAGGTGTCTTTTTTACTGCTGACATTTTCTTGGCAAAAGCAGATGGCTTGGATTAGAGCTACTGAGACCATAAATACGTCACTTAAAAACACACATATACTACCATACATATATATTCATAATATTTATGTAGGGCTGGATTTAGACTATTTTAAAATCCATTTGCTCTCCTGAGTACCACTGACTTGTCATATTACATGATTTTCCTCACTAATCAGTGTAATGTCCAGATGCAATAGAGGAGACACACTTAGCTGTACAGTAGGTATCTCAGCAGGACATCACAGGTACGCTCAGCAGCAGCTAGGAGTTAAATCACATAAAGAAAAGAGGCGCCCTTCCCCCTTCTCCTTCACCTCTGAGAGGAAATGATCTGCCCTCTGCAACTGCACCGTAATAGAAGCAATTGGCATGGCAGATACAGATAAAAATGCAATTTCTTTTGATAGATTGCTGCGCAACATAGTCATTCTTCTTTTCATTCATTACTTCTCTTATTTCTGCACAAAATTTCTACTCACCTAAGAAAAGATTTGGCTGGATGAATTTTTAAAACAACAGGGTCTTCTCTGTATGTGAAATGACCGCTCGCGTCTCGAATAGCTTCGTCGATTCCCACCCTCACACGATATTCCTGGGGAATTCGTTGTGCTGGAGTGTAGCACTCCACAGTGCTCACCGATACGCTGGAAGGGCAGAAAAAGGCTTGCTTGTCAGCATTATGTAACATGTACACGGTTTAAAACATGGCCTTTTAGTGAGCCCCAACCCCACCTAAGGATCTGCTTTTTAAAATGTCATTGATTCCCACACGGGATGATCAGATTGCCACAAATAAGCACGGCATGAGGTAGAAACAGCAACACCACTGCTTAGGCTCAAGATTCATCTTAATGTGGTTGACTTGTACCTTGCCTGCTGGAAGGTGTTTCCCAGTGCTGGTGACAGCCACATAGCCCCTGCAGCCTGCAAAGGCAGCACCCAGCCTGGGAAATGACAGAACGTGCCAGGTTTAAGGAGAATGACTTGTTCCGCTGCAACTAAGGGATACATATTTCTCTTTCCAGTCCACAGGAGTTACCCTGTATTAAAAACCTCAAGAAAAGGTGCTGGTGGGGGATGTACCAGCATGTGGGAGATGTCCTCCCCTGGGGGCACCTGCTGCCTCCAGGCACTGCTGAGGGGCAGGCAGAAGGCAAGCAAGGCAAGAAGGGAGAAGAAGGTGAAAATTCAGGAAGAGCTGGCTGAATTCAGCACAGCGGCAGAGTCTCTGGGATATTCACCTTTCCCTTGCTTTCTCATGCTTGGCCCTGGAGGTCCTCCTACTACACTGAGCTCAGCGGGTGAGTGGGCAGCGATGGTGTGAAAGATCCTGCAACGTGAAGCACATGAAGTGTGGCCACAGGGAGCAGGGCACATCAGAGGCAATAGTACAATCGTAACAACTGATTGGAGAAGGCAAATGTAACTCTACCAGTTGGTTTCAGTGATTTGGGCCCAACCACATCCAGAGGCCCTCCAAGTGAGGCCATTCCCAAAGGATGTGAGAGATTGTCTCCAAATTAGACAAAAGGGGCAGGAAGGTGGTATTCACTGCATGCTGTAGGGGTTAGTGTTTTGTTCATATGTATTTGGAAGCTTCTTACCGTCCTTTAAAGGAAAAAATAAACCCTTGATCTAGCTGGCCTCAGAACTGGGGAAAGCTGCCAGTTTGGGTAGAGAAATACCTGCCCTGAGAAACTGGCTAAGACCTGTGTAGAAGTCTCCACACAACTGGTCTGGTGGGAAAGTGGGATGCTGGGGGTGCTTACTGGGTAACCCCCAACTACGGTTCGATACTTTGAGGTCCACCTGACTGAAGCAGATGTCTGCCTCTGAGATGGCTGTCGTCTCATCCTCACAGTAACATGTCTCAAATGGATCAGATGAATCATTCCCAAAAGTTTTATATATTTGTCCATTAGCTGACCAGCTGAGATGATGACATCTATAAATGCCACCCTAAAATGTTAAGCAGCCACTGAACAGAAATGCTGAAGATCTTGGTAATGATTAAATATCAGACTTAAATACCTAAATCCCTTTCTTGATTTAGTCAGACTTAGCTGATTTGCTCAAGAGCATACAATAAATCATTTAGCAGCAAAGAATATAATTTAGCTCTCCTGACTTTGAGTCTTGAAGTTAACTAATCGGCTATTGCTTCCCCACGTTCTCTCCAAGTGTGATGTTTCACCACTACGACTTTACATAATCATTAGGAGAGACTCAAATTGTAGAGGAATTGCTGGACATCCTGTTCCTGGAACACAGTAGGCCAGATTCTGCCCTTGGCCGCAGAAGTGACAATTCTGGAGTCACACTGCTGTACCTGAAAACAGGACTGTCCTGGTTTCAGCTGGGATAGAGTTAATTTTCCTCCCAGTAGCTGCTGTGCTTTGGATTCAGTAAAACTGCGCCATGGTAGAATGCCTACCAAACTCAGAACGCTTGTCTGCCGATCGCAGAGCTTGGTATTTAACATTTATACTCAGCTGGGATTGAAGGCATTTCCACACAGAGCATGTCAAAGATTCTTGACTGAGCTCCTCCTGGATCCAGTACAGAGCCACAAGAAATTCTGGCTTAATCCTCAAAAGAATTTCATTTATACCAGGAAACGCCCCAAACTGATGCTGCCTCTGGTTTGGAGGCTGTTCGCTGACAGTAGCGCAGAAATAGCTGCTCCTCTGCATGGGATACATATTCCCACGCTGGTCAGGTTTCCACCGAACAGACCAGTAGGAAATAGTAACCTGCACCCACTGGACGCTGACTGGGAGCTGCTGCATGAACAGCAGCTCTTGCTAATGCAAGAGAGAGGGTTGAGTGTATGGGAGACGGGATGACAAAAATGATGGGAAATGGGCAGATTCTAATGCACTAGAAGCTGATCTGCTACTTCTCTATGCAACCTTTTCATGAGGTTAATGAAGGCATTACAGAACAAACTTCTTCTAGGGAATTGTAGTCCCTTCTAGGAACCTTTCAGACATCCTAAACTCAGGATGTAATCCAGAACTGAATTCTTCTTGTAGTATCAATTCTCAGACGTGTAACAGGAGGAGAGTAAAGTAATGCACGTTTGTGTTTTTTTCACTCCAAGACATTTTAATCCAGTCATTTCAGTACTAAAGGCATCACTTTTTATTAAGTGCATTACCTTTTCAAGGTGCATGGCTTCTCACCAACAAAAATCCTTCTGGATTTTCCACTGTTTAGGTATTTTCCAGCTATAGTTAGCAGTGTTCCTCCAGATTTGGGGCCATAGGTGGGAGAGATACTTGTTATTACAGGATTCTGAGGAGGGTTAAAAATAAGAACAGTGAATTGTTATTTTTTTTCAAAATGTGAAGAATCTTAGCATTTCCATGAAGTAATACTAAAGCAAACAGGAATATAGAATTACCATACTGGACTGGACTCAGGAGGAGTCTCCACCCCGTTAATATTGAAGCTGTTTTTGACAATAAAGTTTTAATCATAGTGCTTACCACGTATGAAAATGTATTGAATTGTGTTTTGCCATGTCCAACAGAAACACTACTGGATATATTAAAAGTTGGATTTTTTGCAGCAGGAACTGTGCATTCCAGCCTTTGGAAAACAAGGAAAAAGATGGCATTACATTTTTTTTCTAGCTTGATTTCTTCTATTAAAATAGAATGACATCAAACTTGTGGGGATGGAGGATCCATACTAAACAAATCATCGATCTATGCATGTCAAGCATATTTCAGAAATAACTGCTAAAAAACCTGTGTTTGTCTTTTTTAATACTATATACAAACATTGTGGTGTTTATACTTGGTCAGAGAAAATAATTTTAGTATAGCAAATAAATTTCAGAAAAAAAGGAGCATGCTCGGGAAAACAAATACCTCCTATTCAATGGCTGAGTTGGTTTTTGGAATTTTCCTTTAGTGCCAAATTTTGGCAGACAACAGGAGCAGAAAAAGTGCATAACATACACAAGTTTGTTGTATAAATTTAAATATTACCAAAAATTAAACTTGAACTTTTGAGGCATTATGTGCCACTGTATTACATTATTTTTACACAGACTAATATACGAGCTAGTCTCCTTAAATCATTTTGTTTGCATTAAGACTGTTCAGAGTAGCAGTTAGAAAGTGTTCAATACATCTGGAGGGTGATGTTTTTGCTGCTGTATATACGAGTAGGGAAGTCGTGCCATGATTTGCACATTGCTTTGGTAGTAGATAGTCATATATTTTGAACTGAGAGACGGTATCAATTGAACTTCCTGTTTCTTGAAGTTAACAACCAGAATAACCTCTGTGCTAAATTTAAGCCATTATCTCACTGTCTCAAATACTTATTTCTGAGAAAGAGGAGGAGAGGTGCAGCTGCGGGTCACAAGCCTCTGGATGACGAAATACCTGCATCTTCTCACATTTCTCTCCAGCAGCTTTGCAGATCAGGAAGATGGAGGTGACATAACTGAGCCCAGCAGGATCCTGGCCAAAGGAACCTGCCCCCTTTTCAAATCTTTGAATGGTTTCGTTCTTGCCAGCTCCCACAGAGGTTGAACAGCATTTCGCAGACACACCAGAAAAAGCTGCTGCTGGAGCTATTGGCATTAACTAGATTTATTTGATCTCCATTTTGAGCACTTTTTTCTCAGGGAGCTTATCAAACCAAGGGATTGTTTCCTGTTTGAAATTTCAGAATCGGAGATGACACTTATAGACTGAATGTTTCTATCACAAAAAAATCCATACCACATAAAGAGTATCTGTATAAAAGGAAATTAATATTTTAGGTTTCTTACTTGTTTTTGTTGCTAGATTTTGCTTCCAGAGCACAAATTTGTCCTCCAATATGCACTACTGTATTTTTTAATTCAAATCTATTATTTTTGCTGAATCCAAAGTCCCATCCACACAGCGTCAGTTTTGTCCCACCTTCTAAGGGAGCACTGCTCGGGAGGATCTGTTAAAAAAACATTGTATTAGTTACATCAGGTTTTCTTGAACTTCAAATGCAGTTAAAGAATGTGCAAAGGAATAGTTTTAGAAAAGCATTTCTTCTGGTGGACTATGTCCTACCATTCATCTTAATTGTTCTTCGCCTTTCATTTGTCACATTATGAGCTTTCTCTGACAGTAGCAATAAATAACAAAACCTATACTAGAAAGCTTTGAAGGATAGTGTTTAGGGGCACTGAACAAGCTGTGCATTGTAATAGTCTTTTAAATCCTGCCGTTCTTGTCTTTCACATCTTATTTCTGGCATGTTAAACATACAATGTAGTTATTTTGTTAGAAGCTGAATGCTGAACACAAAAGAGCCCCCAAATGACCATTTTTTTGCCAGCTTGATGAAAGTTAGGTTCAGAGTGAAGTAGCTTCAAAGACACCAAAATCCGATATCGCGTCGGCTGTGATAAAGTTAATGTGACTTCTGCTATTCTTTCCTTAAATCTTTTACATTTGGTCACCTCTAATTCCGAGTTAAAAATAAACTATCCCTCAGAAACATAGAGACAATCTACAAAGGAAATGCTTTTTTTTTCTGCATATTGTAAATTGTCCTGTAAAATATAACAATGGTGGGAAAAATGTAGGAACACTATAGAAGTCTCACAAAAGTCAGTAAAAGTACTGGTCAGTACTGCCAGTAAAAAAAAAAATATCCAAAAAAAAAATCAAAAAGACATTGGTTCAGGGTTTATGGGGACTTTTAACAACACTGAATAATTTTGCAAACATACCAGTACCACTGGACGAACAACAGAGAATGAAAGTCTGAATTTATACTTGTGGTTATAGTGCCTAAATGTCTTAGATTTAATGCTTTAGGGATAGTAATTTTGCCCCTAAAATGCAATACAGCTGTGCCTTTCAAAGGACCCGACCATTTCCAAGCTGAAAGGCAACTGTTTGAGAGATACTTGGCTATTATTTCATCTGGAAATCCAGTAAGACAGCACATTTCTTTTCAACTCTCTTGTAGCTGTACTTCAAGACGCTCACAAATGAAGCATTGTAGTTAGACAGGCAGCTAAAGAATACTTCAAAAGAATTATACCATATATTCTATATGGGGAAATTTACTGCCTGCATTAGAAACCAGACAAAGAGTCTGATCCAAAATGCACTGAAGCCAGTAGGAACCTTTTCTGTTTTAATGAGCTTTGTATCAGCTCTCAATGAGCAAAGAAGAGGGAACCTATGCAGGAACTGTTACTTTTGCACAAATCCCGTAAAAAAGAAGGGATGCTCACACAACCCCCTGGCACACAACACTGCAGCTAAGAGCATGGAGCAGTGCTATATCCTGTGGAGTCTGTGCTACGTCCAAGTTTAACTTTCCCTTATTTATTTGGTTTTTTCTTCGAAATCTGAATTGACTTCAGATCCTAGTTTCCCACTCTATTTAATATGTCAGCACACTATCTATTTTTGGAATAACAAAACCCTAGCAGAAACTGAAATTGCTCTGTGGGGGTACAGGATGTCTCACGTTTTGTACAATAATGCATTGACATGGCATTTGAAGAGTCTGAAATGTAATCCATAAGTTAGCAAAATACAGGCGTTAAAATCAGACTTCACAAAGCCATACAGAATAAAAACCGAAGGCAATTAACTGATTTTGCATGATCTTATCTGCCAAAAGAGACTTGTGATAGCAGCCCATGTGCCTTAATTGAGGGAGAGTGAAAGAATTTACTATGTTCTGCCAGCAAATTTAGGAGGCAGTAGACTTCTAAGTAGATTGCAAAAAATAAACCAAATCTTATACTTTTTTATTTAAGTCCTGCAGAAATTCCCCCAGAGTGCTTTTATTAGTTTCTTTATATTTATTCGGCTCATTTTGTACAATGAAAGCACTGGAAGTCAAATGTAGTTTTGCAGACTTCTTGGGAGAGTTGACAGGAATGAATAGTGAAACTTCTGGACTTTCAACTGAGGCATACGTAAGCATTTTCTGTGTGCTTACATTGCACAGGTAGTAACAGAAAGTAAGCAAACCCCAAAATTATAAATGCTGTGAAATTTAGCATTCGAAAGTTCTCTACAGCAGAGAAACTCTACTGATAAGATGGAATAAGTCCTGCTGCAAGGCCTGATGTTCTGCTTCTCCCTGCTGCTCTCTGGACTGTGGCTTAAGGGACAGAAAGTTAACTTTTCTTTTTCATTTGGAAAGATGGAAAGTATTGTGGTTTTCTTTTGTTTAGGTTGACAGCCATTACGCTAATATCCACTCACATACTTTATAAATTGTTGGAAGAAAGTATCTATTTATTAAAGTTTCAACGGCCCATTCAGTTTAATTAAGAGGCAAGAACACGTATAGGCCACGTGAAATTTCCAGCATAACCTCCAACCTAAACAGGCAGCAGAAGGCCTGATGTTGTTGACATGTCTGAGATAAAAGCCATCTAAAATGACTCGCTTTAAAAACAACAACAAACCATATCAGGTTTTTAACCACAACAAAGAAGCAAAAGGGAGACCAATTTATTTCTTCTTTCACACCATTCACCTTTCAGTGCGACCTGGACGCCACATGCAGATGCCTGCGATTTGTTCCAGCACCAAGCGCTCTCCGAGGAACCTCCTCCGAGACCCCCAGCTTTCCTCTATCACCGCCTGTCCAAGCTGACAAAGCCCGCCTCGCTGCTGGCAGAGGTGGTGGGTGGGAGCGGGGTACGGTGCCGAGGCGCGGGGTGGGAGGTGGGCTTTGGTGGGGACGCATCTGCAGCAGGGGGGTTGCCCAGGCAGAGCCGGAGCTCTGTGCTCCCTGCAGGGCTGGGGTGCGGGGCTGCTCCCCACCACCCATGGCTACAAGGAAATGTGCTTAAAGGAGGGCGGAGAGACAAAGGATCTGCAGGACTCCACGGGAAGATGCTGGGTTTCTTCTCTGCCATCCCTCCTGGGGGGAAAAATCTAATTGTTTTTCTCCCATTGTACACCACTCTGGGTAATAACCTGGGAAAACTTTGTTGGAGACTTAGCTAATGTCCGTTGGACCAACCCTTGGAGAAGCTCTGTCTTCCCCTCAGGTTAAAGTGATCGTATGACATCTCTCGAGCAATCTGTCCCTCTGAAAACTGCAAAATGTTAGGGGGGGTTTGGGCTGAATTTCAGACACTATGCAAAGCAGGTCATCCTCTGTTTGTTAGGAACAAAACAAGCTTGTTTCTCATATTTTATGCAGATGGGTTTAAAGACAGATCAGAAGATGATGAATAATCTGTTTTATATTTTTTTCGGTAATAATGTTAAATGTCATGGTCCAGTAGAGCATGAAATCTGTCTTAACAGCTAGCAGTCCAAAGGGATTTAAGTACTCCACTGCATTTTTTTTTTCCTTACAAGCCTTCTAGAAGCAACTTCTACCAACGTGGGCACACTATAATTCGAGATTCACTTCAAGATCCATCGGTGCCACAGATCCATATTCATTACAGGGGTAGACTGAGCTTGTGCTGAGCAGGCAGGGCAGAGCCGTGTGGGGAAGGGGAGCTCCTGGACATGCCCACGCCTGCTCCCACCACCCCATGTCCAAGGCGCGCTCCTCTGGATGAGTCCTCCCTGCGACTTCACAGGGATCGCAAAGGTGGCCTTGGGGATGCACCCCTCGGTCTAAGCATCTCTACATGGGCGCCAGGTGCTTGCGTCTTAAGACTGCTGAATGCACACTCTCATAATTCAAATTAAAGAGCGCTACATGAGATCAGCACCTGCAAAAATCAGAAACTAAGCAGTTCAGAGCCTTAGAAATCTTTTTGGAGGCATGGCAAGATATAGCCACTGCTGGAAAGTTTTGCCAAGGAAAAAACATTCAGGGATGCTGCTTGTGCTTGAGGTCTAGGGAAGACAAAACAAGCTGTGCAGGATGGGTGAGTAGCTTGGGCCTGCAGAGGTATACAAAAATGTGTCAGGACTAATTCTCAGTGTAGTGATTCATAGTCTCATCCAAACTAAGGCCAGAAAGGACTATTTGATCATCCAGTACAGCCTTTTTGAACTAAATGTGTTCTTGTATAAAGGGAAAGTAAGCTATTCGCATTCTGCATTAGCAATTTCTTTACCTCTCCTGTACCCAAAGGTAAATAGCAATAGCAGGCAAGGCAAACACTCCTTCCCCCTCCCATTTTGGGTTTGATTCCTATAATGCTTCTCTGTTTCTTCATTGAATTTTGCCTATGTTAGTCCTAAATTTTGTATCTGAAGGGTGAACACAGAAAAAAAAAATACCCTGTAAACATGTGTTTCTAGATTTGTTTCTAGACTATTAGCAGTTTGGCCTGCCGCTCTTTAAAAAGTTGTTGTACATGAAATCATCTGCCTGGTTTAAAGAAACACATTATTTATGTAAAAAATACTTTTGTCTCCCTTTCTCTCTGAGAGTTTAGCACGTCAAATTTTCATCTCCGTTTTTAAGCTGCATGCCCATAAAGGAAAATGTATTTTTAACTACAAGGTGGAGTTTAAACGCACTAACAAAAGTAAATGCGTGTGAGTGCTACCAGAAAGTCTTATGCTCAGTTCTCTAGTCCCTTTACTGCCCTATAAACCTCCGCCTTCACAGCTATGTCACACTTCACACGGGACGATTCGGTTACACGTACAGCCTGCCAGCACGAATCCTGTGCTAACCATGGCTAAATTAAAACAGGAACACACCAGCGCGGCTCTCTGCTCATCTGTGCGGTCTTGTTCTCGCACACCCCTGACGGGCTTTGGCTGGCCGGCAGCCGCCGCCGGCTGTCCCCTGTCCCAGGGAGGGCTGCAGGCAGGGGCTCGTCCCCCTCGGTGGCGAGTGGACCCAGGGCAACAAGGAGCCAGGGAGGGTCGTTTGGAAGAAACATCTCCTCCGGGGTGGTGTTTTGGTTGACAGCTCTGAGCTGAGGTTAGGTAGGGGGGAGAGGGACTTTTCCCCACAGGGAAACACTGGATCCAGCACGGGGACGGACGAGGAGCGGGGACTGGAAACCTCCTGCGTTGAGTCGGGCTGTGGCAGCTGTAGGCGGGAGGTGCTTCCCTCCACCTCCTCCCTTCGAGAGGGGTCTGAGAGGAAGGGTGCTCCTCTTTGTGGCTGCCCCTTCCCATCGGAGCCCTGCCAGCCTGGCTCAGACCCGTCTTGTTTCCCCAGCACGAGCGTGTTGCAGGGCCGAGGCTCTCCTGTGGCTGGCCTGTCCACCATGAGCGCCTGAGCCCACGGCGCTCAGCCAGAGTACCTGCATCCAGCCAGAGGCTGTATGGACACTGAGGGGATTCGAGGAGGGCAGACACTCCATTTATCACAACTACATAAAAACAAACAGAAAATGTCCGCAGAGCGCAGACCACGTTCCTCAGAGACAGACAGATAGGAGAAACGCGCCGTTTTACCTCATGAACGCGAGGCAAGCAGGCGTCCCGGGTCCAGGTGCCGCCAGGGCAGTTGGCAGCCCGCAGGCACCGCGGGCCGCACCAGCCGCAGCGCATGAAGGCGGGCGCCAGCAGGCACTGGCTGCAGGACCGGAGGTGATGGCAGCCCGGCCCCGCCAGCGGGATCTTCGTTACCTGTCGGTGGAAAGACATCGCGCACGGATCCTTTTAATACATGCGCTGAGCGGCACGGAGAGCCTTTATTTATGCGATGCGCTGCGGTGCTGCTCAGGTTTCAGATGCGCAAGCTGCGGTTCGACTTCTCTTTAGCTCAGTAATTATAGGATCTTATAAGTAATTTAACTGACATGATTTTAAATTCGCTTGGGAGAAACCCTAAAGGCATCTTAATGTTATATACAGTTACTACCAGCATCTGGTGTTTACAGCCAGATAGCGGTTTTTTGCTGATGAAAAAAGAAAACAGCAGCGTGCTCCTCCCAATTCTGCACTAGTTCTTGGAAAAAACAGTGTATCTCAGTAGGCCTTGATTTTTAGTTAAAATATTAAAATTAGGATATAATTGCATTGCTGTATAAGTACATCATACTTCTTTACACTTCAGTACCTTCCTTAAACTTATTTGGACATTTTCTTGAAGATTACTCTTATAAATATCTTGTACATTGCCAGTAAATGATTAACAACCATCTTTACTAATGGCCTACATAAATTCTTATAGAACTCAATAGGTCAAATTATTGCTTACGATTACGGTTTAGGATTATCTGTAATATTATCTGCTGATGCTTTAAACCCATTCTACAATGCGTATCTACTTATGACAATAGCATATTTGTGACAGCTCTTCATCTTTTATTAACCCTGTATAGACTATATGCTAAAGCAATCTTCAAACCTTACTACAGACACTGACTCCCAATTTTAAACATACTCATGTAACTCTTGCACACACACCCCTCCTTAAAAAGTTATGTTATGACATAAACCAACAAAAGCCAGGAAACTGTGAGCACCATTCTTTCCTTAAGCCATTGTGTGTTTTTTCTTTGCCAGCACTTGAATTAAGGACAGGGTTTCAGCCTTGAAATTTGCATTTCCTGGCTTTTGTTGGTTTATATCACAGCTCTTACGTTATTTAAACATTTCTCAATATTAGGCCGTTGGTTTGTTTAGTAGGGAAAAAAAAAATCTTGGCGGAAACTTGCACCTCCAGTGTTCCCAAGGGAATGGCAAGGCTGGGAGGATGCAAAGCGTAAGGCAGCAGTGTGAACAGTTGCTCTTACTGAGAGTTGCTGCTCTGATGGCAGGTTTATACAGCGCACGGAAGGATTAGGTTATGAACCACTCACCTTTTTGCCAGTCACTACCAGGGTATAGCCATCATCTGCTACAGAATTCTCAACAACAACCTGGGGAGAGACGGGGTGGGAGTCTAGCTGAAAGCTGACATGTGGAGCTGTGAGTTCTGAACGGGAAACCACTATCTAAGAAAGAAAGAAATTGGGAAAATCAGCAGGCAGCAAGTGACACAAATGCATGCTGCTCAGCGGTCTCACGTTTCTGCCACTTCTCTGCTTGCATTAATTACTTTGCATTACATTGCATAATATTTTGCATAATGTTCCATCATGATCTGATTAAAGCGCTATAAAAACTACTTTATTCAACACAGCAAAATTATTGCTGTTGGAGGATCCTCAAAATACATCATATTTAATAAAATACGAAGGAGTCATTGCATGTTTTCTAGTCCTTTAATTTCAAGGATTGATAAATCAACCGTACAAAATGAAGACAGGTCATTTAGACAGCCCTGTGCATTTAAGAAGGAAGAATTTTATTGACAACGTCTATTTAAAAGAATCTTAAAACTCCAGGCCTTCAAAAGTCAAAAATTTTTCCATTTATTTTCACTTTGGCCCTTCAGTTTGAAAAGTAAATGTTGCCCTGTGTCAATAGTGTCTGGTCTTGCTGCAGGTGGGGCCACTAGAGTGCAAAGCTATGGCGGGCGCAGGTAGCGCTGTGAGCAGCTCTGCAGAGCTACGGGCGCATGGACCTCGATGCCCAGAGCTGGTGAGGTGGCTGTTGCTGCAGACAGGCTCTTTGCAAGACGTGACTGGGCACCTCCAGGTCTGGCTTCTGCTGATTCCTCTGCAGGAGCCGGGTGTCCGGAACTGAGCACTTGAAGCACCTCTTAAATGACAGGGAGAGCTGGAGGCTTCTCTGAAAGACGTTCCAAAACAGGAGCCTAATTTAGTTGTCCTGAAGCCCCTTTGCAAGAGCCTTCTCTCGCTCTATTGATTTTAGGAGATCTTAGGGAGATTAGTCACACCAGTATGAAATTCCCCCACTAGTCATCTCTCTGCATCTTGAGTTACCTAAATACTTCTGAGAATTTGGGCCTATTCCTGCAAACACACGCTTAACTTTACTACTGTAACTTTGTTGACTTTAATGGGATGAGTCATGGCTGTTAAGCACAGGCATAAAGCATCTGCAGATTGGGGTGGATATTCGATAGTGAGATTTTATAGGCTTGGGCCCACAGTCCAGAAGGATGTGCACCCAAATGTGATAGCATCAGGCAACAAAGGCAGAGGATTGTTTACATGAGAGAAGATCATGTTCATGTTTCAAAAGCTGCATCATGTGAAGTTTACTTAAGGAATTTAGATAATCAACATTTGCTGAGAAGTTGAGATTCAATAGGGCTCATTATTTAAAAAGATTGAAGCCATTCTGGAAATAACTTGTATGTCAAATCTTTAATTTTTCACTATAATGAAGCTTTTCTTCTGACTCCGAAGGCAGCATCAGAACAGCTAGGACATTGACTTACACGATTTCACGGGCTTTTCGCACTGCCAAGGTCTTTCAACAAGATGGCTCACTCCAAAACTAGTCTTAGAGATGCTGTAATTACAGCTGAAGTTTTGTTGTAATTCAAGACTTAAATAAAATATATGAGCAGTTAATTCATGGCAATAACTACTTCACATCCGAGAGGTATTTACAGTGTGGTGTTACAAGAGATCTTTTTTTCTTTAAAGTGAAACTAGCTTTGTTAAAGCCTTTGCTATGGGTTTGTTTCGCAGTACAGAAAGTGCAGCTTTTAGAAATCAATAAGGTCTGATCATTTTCGGTGACACAGAAGTATGGTCTCTGACTCAATGTATTAGGGCCTGAGCTCTGTTTTTATATTCAGGACAATGAAAAATAGAATGGACTGCAAAGCTGCATGAAAAAGCTTGATTAATGTTGGCATTACGGGGAGAGGTAGCACCACAGCTGCAAATACCTTTTTAGTTGATCATTAGCCATGTCTCATCTCGAATACCCACTGCTATAAAATGCTAAGAATTCTTTTCTATCATTAATCCAGGCTTCCTCTTATTGCCAAGTATTCTTTCTGATTGAGCCACAGTGTTAACCCTTTAAACACATCTGTGTTGCAACCTCAGAGCACTACATGAAAATCTGGATACCATCTCTGCTATCTTGGAAAAAATATTCGGTGCCTTAAACACTGACCGACCTTTATTTTACTGAGGCTGATAGTCAAATCACCTGCTCAAAGCCCAAGTGAATAGACTTTGACCTCGTGACATACAGGGAGCTCAAATTACACTTCCTAACTCCTTTGGGACTACAGAATAAAAGTCTGGAGTTTGCTTAGAACTAATCTACCAGCCTCCAGCACTGCTGTAACAGATACTAGATGCAAAAATGCTCTTTTTGGTCTATATAACTGTGTGGTTTTTGCACACATCAGCCTGGTCCTTGAAATCCTATCTTACTCTTATCCAACATAATCCTGAAAAACGCAATTTGAAGATAGCTTCTACAGCAAGAAGAAGAGGCTACTTAGGACTCCAGCGTCATTCTCGGAAGCCTCTGATTTTTATTCCTTGGGACTGGGCTGGTATGCGTACACTGTGTCTTTAATCTACTATGGACACACCACCATACAGGGGCTACTTCTACCATGGAAGTGGCTCAGTAGTACAAAAGGATTTCTCTTTACAAAGACTATAAAGTGATGGTTTGTTTCTTGTTTGTTTTTTTTTTTTTTTGAGGGGTGGTGTTGGGTTTTTTTTACATTTTAATAATGAATTTAATAACTAAGCATTTCTCCAGAGCATAAGAGAAACGAAAACGTATCGATGTGCCTGCACTCAAGCAGATGGGAGCGAGGGAAGGTTTTGCACAGATAAATAATTAACAAAAAGAGAACAAACGGACTTTAGCAGTAAATGGTCAGTCCTTGCAATAGTGAGAAGTCACCAGAGGTGTTCTGCAAGGCGTCTATGCTGGGTTCCATACTGTTCAATATACCCATAAACGAGTTGGAAAAGTGGTTGAGCAGTCCAGTGACAAAGATTTCTGATGATCTGAAGGTATTCAAGGTGAGAAGGATGAGGACAGACTATGAAGGATGGCAGAAGGACTTCACAGGACAGTGTGTCAAGGCAATAAAATGGCAGGTGAAATACAACAAAGAAGATGAATTTAAAGCAGTATATGATAGATGGTTCCATGAAAACGTGATCTCAGTGCTCAGCAGTAGTCCAAAAAACAAATAAAAAATTAGGAATTATTAGAAAAGTATTAGAGAACAAATCCTGATATTGTACAAATTCATGGCTTGCCTGAACCTTGAATTCTCTGTGCAGTTCTGGTTGCCTCATTACAGAAAAAGTATGACAAAATGGGAAAAGGTTCAGAGAAGGATGACAAAGATGACCAAAAGGCTGTAATGAACAACGACTGAGTGGGGTAGGTGTGGATGTGCTATGAAAAAGACATACAGAATCATGAATGGGTAGAGACTGTCCTTTTACTCTTGTAATAAAAGTATTAAACACCATGGAAAGACAAAAGTGAGAGTCAGGTTCAAAGCAAACAAAAGAGTAAGATTTCCTAGCAATATGTGATGACCTACAGGACTCCTTGTCAAAGGATGTGAATGCAAGAGGAATACACGTTCAAAGGGAAACTCCATGGAAAGAGCTAAACAGGCAAAACCCAATAGCTCAGGAAATCCCCAGAATGGAAAATAGTTGGAGGCTTGAAGCAGAAGGTATTAGGCATGTTGCCTGGGCCCCTAGGCATCCACTTGTCACCACTGCTGGAGACAGAGCACTGAACTAGACATACCCTTCACTGAAACCCATGTGGCTCTTCTGACGTTCTTACAAATAACCCTTCTGAGAATCACCTTCATTGTCAGTAACCACAACCCCAGACATCCTTCTCAAAGCAAACACAATATTTATGTCCCTCTATTTAAGAGGAAAAACAAAAAAAGTATGGGGTCTTTCAGCATAGCTCAAAGTGCTTCCATGAAGATAATAATAAACAGTTAATTAATTAATGACTATATTAATTAATATATCCTTTATACTGGAAGTCAGTGTGATCACTTAGGTCCATGAACATTAAAATAATTTCTTTAAATATGCTTTCATTGCCATCAGCTAGTATTAGTGTTCAGTAAGAAGACTTGACTGTAGCTTCGTTTATGCATAATATGGCAAATTAAGACTGTAATAACTTGAGTTGAAAAACAGCATGCAACAGCTTCTTTTAAAAATAGTTCTGATGCTCAGTTCTGCTAGTCAGCAGGATTGAATTACAAATGTTGCTGTCTGCATGTTGAAATATCTTCTGCAAAAATGAGAGGCCTTCTGAAAGCAATCCCATCTAAGTATCATATTGTTATTTTTTCCCTAGATGTCTGGCAGGTGTAGGCCATTACCCAGCAGAGATAGGCTCAGGGTTAACTTTATTGTGTAACGCCTCAAATGCCCTGGGATATGCAGCGTAGCCTTGCAAAGGGCACATATGTAGCTCTCTAAACGCTGTATATCATTCTAATCCATGGAGAGTATAATGGATCTCCTCTGAAAGGTGTAAGCTTTTCTACTCAAACTGAATATTAAAACATGTGTGCTCTCAAAACAGTTATTTGGCACCAGGTGTTAATTTTAATTTGACTACATGGATTTTACATTATGCAATATTTGATATTTTTTCTGGGAGCGTGAAGACACATTCTTTACCACAGAAAGAGCTGCTACTATAAAACTGTTAAAAGTCAAGCTGTAGATCTGAAAATGTTACTGATCTAGAGTTTGCCACAGTTTTGTGTTGGTTTAAAAATGATAAAGTGGAAAGGATTGCAACTATTCACATTCCTATAAAGGCATGTGTGCATAGTTTGCATTTAGCCTTAAATAGGTCAGACTGCCAGTACTGAAAAGCCAGGTGAATTGCTGGACCACAGCAGCCAGACAGCAGCGGGCACTGAGGACGGCCTTTGCAATGACCCGATGGGCATCCCATCACTCTCTCCTCCTTCTGGCTCCCTAAGGCTTAAGGTCCATGCTCATGAATTTCTTGACCTCCTCGCACTTGCTTCCAACATGGCTTCCCACTTGCACTGGTGGGTTTCGTTATGATAATATTTGTCTAGTAGGACAGGAACTAGATCCAAAGATGTTTGATCAGTTTGATGGTGGAAATGGCTTCCAGTATGCTGTGATATAAACTGGATTTGAACAGCCACGCTGAAAGATGCAAAGCTCTGTACTTCCTTGCTCTGCGTCAACTCATTTTGCTGATAGGCACCATGGCTTTGAGCCTCGATTCCTGGAGCGGTGAGGCCTTGCCACTTTGCTGTTTGCAAGAGAAAAGCAATGCTGAAGGCTTGGATCTCTTCTTGTTGAATTCTGGGATAAATTTTTCCAAGCCTTGACTGCAGTTACAAATAAAAAGCAGATGTGATTATTTTTGTCTGTACTAATTTCTGTAGCATGCATTATGTTCCCTGGCATGTAATCTGTGAAAGCAGCTACGACACATGTTAATTTCTCTCTTTTCAGGGAAATGAGATATGTGTGTTAAAGGTTGGTGGTTGTGCTGGTGTTTGTTTTTAATCATAAGTATTCCTGGGAAATGAGTGTGACTATCAAGTGTTCTGTCTGCTTGGATGTGAAAGACAACAGGTTTGTGCTCAGCATGTGAAAATATCCCAGACCATTGATCTGTTCGAGCCCTGTTCCTGTTCCTCATCAGACAGAATCAAGGGCACCAAATAAAACGATAGGGCAGCAGGTCAAGGAAACTCCAAAGGAAGCTCTTAATCGTTCAAAGCACAATGAAATGATGGAAATCATTGTCACAGCGTACCATGGAGGACAAAACAACAAATAATTTCAAAATACAATAGGCAAAATCGATGGAAAAGAAGTCCATCAAGGACTATTAAACACCAGATATGGGAGCAGTTTCCAGCTCAGGGAATCTCTGGGCCACTGAGTGCCAGAAGCAGGAGGGTACTGGGAGAGGTATCACTGTGTGCTTTCACTTCCCTCATACCTCTCCCTTATCCATCTTAGCCCCTGTCAGCAACAGGAAACTCTGCTCCTTGAACCTTTATTCTAACCCCACACATCCTTTCTGGGCTGAAAACCTGGTTAAAAATACTGGGATATAATGGGTCCTCAGAATAAGGCTTATTATTATTCTGTATTTTTTCATGTCTAACAAGTGCAGAGAGGCCCTGAAGAGGGTGAGTGGCCCATTGTGTGACATGCCGTACTCCGATGAGGCCTATCTATGCCATCATGCTTTGGTTCTCGTGCCCTAAGCCATTTTCAGTCCAGAGTCTGTTCAGGCGTGACAGTTTGTGACCATGTTTTGCTAAGGCTTGGCTTCTGAGCTAGAGCTGGCTCATGTCCAGCTCGATCAGACAGGACTGCAGCCAGCATGTGACTGACTGCAGTTCCGGGTGCATGTATATCTATGGGAAGACCCTTTCCTTACCTCCAGGAGAAGCAGGATGGATATCCCACTGCCCCGTGAAGATCAGAGGGCACGTCGGGGAGCTCCTCACTCCGCACACAGCCCGGTGCTGCCCCACCGTGCACTGAGTTTCACTGGATGAGAAGGCCCTGCTGCCAAAACTGCATCTAAAGAGAGTGGTTGCCCATGGTAGTTGTAAAACATACAGTGAAAACATCTCTATACCCCTCTTCCTCTAGAAGGTCACCAACAAGCAGCGTACTTGCTTGGGCTTTGCCTCGGTGAGGCCAGCTTCGAGCGTAGGGAGCACATGCAGTATTTTGCTTCCAAACACAGCGTTATGCTGAAAAGCAGCCTCTGCATACGTCAAGGGCATCGGTCTCCTTTTCATTGTTAAGGCCAGACCAAATGTGAGCTTTTCAGAATAAATCTTGTAAAACTTTCCCATATTCCACCCTCCTTGGAGCTATCAGAAAGATTTCCCCTTCCTGAAGAACTTTGCTCTTTAATTCATCAGTCAAACGTCACTCTCTGAAATAATACCAAGCTTCAGGCAGGGAAAAAAAAAAAAAAAATCACCTTGGAACTGAGCAAAAATAGAAGATATTTTATCTCAATATATCATGGCTAGCTTTTGACAAACTATAATTTCCCAAAATACTGGCTGGTAATGAAAGTGTCTTTTCCAGTTGTGAGTCGTATTGTCAGCGTAGCTTCTTTGGCTTGAGCAGAGTAAGGCTGCTTTACACCAGCTGAAAATCTGATTCCTCAGCTATAGCAGTGTGACTGGGTGCTGTTTTCTAATCAAATAACCACTGTGAAATACCTGATTCACTTTGCACCCAACAGCTGTACTTTCAGCCTGTGTTCCCAGTCACACTCTGAAAACAAGCACAATAAGAAAGGCCAAAACAGCTGCAACTTCTCAACAGAAAAAAAACAGAAGGCTGAAAAAAAGCTTGTTGTCAGGCTCCAGCTTAGGAAGGAAGTAAAACCATTTTTCTTTTCCGTCTCATGCATGTCAGCTGTCTTAGAAAAATTATTACTGCTCTGTTTTGTAACAGAAACTCCACAATATTTGGTAAACTACAAACTCCAATCTATTCATGGCCAAATACAGATTTAACATTTCTGATGCAGCCAAAACATGCTCAGTATGTCAATGGGCTGCAATTACTCTCCAGGAAAGCTTTGGAATTCACCTCCTGGCCCCAATTATCCTCCTTAAAAGAACTCATGAATCTTCTGTATTTGGACCATCCAGATCAATTTGATTTTAGTTTTAGATTTTGGTTGAAAAAAATAAACATTTAACAAAGAAGGCACTATTTCCTTTCCAGCATTAGTGCTTTCCAGAGCTGTTTAAGTGAATAATTCTATTTAAATGAACTAAAAGCATAAGCAGAAAACAACAGGTGATTATTCCTTGATTGGATAAAACATACCTGCTTTTGCAGTCTGAAAATTACTGGCTCCTCAGATAACTTTTTTTATGTAATCAAAATACAGGCTGTATTCTGAGTTGGGTCATTGGCGTGGTTTTGATGGGTAATGCCATAAGTTTCAGTGGAATCACGTGTAAAGATAGGAACAATTCATTGTAATATGTCTCTAAATATATCAAAACTCCAGAATCGGGTAGCCATCATCTACAGAAGGAAAACCTTTGTTCTTAGAAACTGCATGTTAAACCTTCTGATGACTTTTGCAGCAATGCTGTGCTATAGTCATGTGGTAAAGAGAGAAAAATGGATGGAGATGGAAACAGTCAGAGATGAGGCGTCAGTAGGAAGGCAGAAAGTGGTGAGCAGAAGAAAGTGCAAAAGGAGATGAAAGACAGCAAGGGAAAGGAAAGAAAGAAAAGAAGGAGAATCAAGTGGTTGGGTGCTGATCAAGTATAAGCAAGTATAATGGGAGAATATGAGAAACATTTCCAAATAAATTTCTCTCAGGTTGAATATCAGTAGCTTGCTGCTGCACCTACTGGCTTCCACAGCACAGGCTTGGAGCTTCAATTCAGTTTAGGTGGCATGATCACTATGTTTTCAACATCTTTTTTTTCCCCACAAAATGTTTCATAACAATTAAAGGAAACCCTAAATTAATGCAGCAAAAATGTGAATTAAATGTTCATTACTTTCATCGAGCTGTTTCGTATTTGGGCACTTCAAGGTGCAGTTGACAGAGACAGAGGTACTGTACTACTGTTTCTTTTAGTTGCATGGAGGACTGCTAGTGCTGAAATTTATGTCACAAACTAAATTGTCTAAATATGGTAAGGTTTGGTATTTCAAAGAGGATACAAGATGAACTGGATTCACTAGACGGGCTGAGCTGATTTTCTAATGTTAGAAACCTACGTATGAATATTTTCTACTTTTGCTTTTAAATAGCTGGCATGAAAATATGTTTGCAAGTTATCAGTACAATATAATCATTTTTAATACAGGTTTGCTGATAGGTAGAATTTTGCAACTAATTTTTTTTTTGAAAGCATACTTACCTCTGAAGGGATATAGTCAACTCTGAATAGCTACAAGGGGATTGCACAGGAAAATTCAATATTTACATGCACAAAAAGCTAAAAATATGAGTGCAAATGACGGTGCAAAAGTGAGGTGTGTAATAAGTGAAAAACTGAGGATTCTTTGCAATATGTTCCAGCAGATTTGTGAATGAACAAAAAAGAACATCATTACATTTCTTTGCTAAAAAATGTGGGGAAGTGTTTGGGGCATATCTTTTGATAAATTAAGTCATTGTGAGATTATCCTGATTTTTTTTAACCCATTTTACTTCAGTAATGGTCATTTAATAGCTCAATTTTTAATGATCTCCATCTCATTGCAGTTAATAGCTAGATTTCCATAGAAACACTGCAAATCTGCTTTAGTGGGACATTTGCTAATGAACATGTTTGAAAGCACTTCCTAGATAACTATTACTGAAAGAAAATAAAGATTTAATGTAAGTGAACATTCAGTTCTGCAAAAAAATGTGTCTTCTGTATCCTGCAGACCTAGTATCCCTTTCAAGGTCATTTAAAAGCAAAACATATACTAATGTTTTCATTTGGAGGTAGTGTTGTTAAAGGTAGCCAGTATGTTATTCTCTTGCTGGTTGCTGCAAGCCCTGAAAGAAAGAGCTCCTACTTACTACAATATGAGCCCAATGCTGACTTCCCCCTGTAGCTCAAGCCAATCTAATTCAATGATGAGAATATTTCTGCTAATGGCAATGTGCAGTTTACACAATAGCCTTTCTTTTGATCCATAGGTGAACCTGGAATGGGAAATGTATTCTGGAAATATTTTAATTGTTCCTTGAGTTGGGCAAATGTCTGAATGAAGTGTGTGGTTCAGGACTTGAATGAATAATTTAAAGAATGTTACAAATAAAAGTAATGCTGCCTTGCGCTTTCCGCCAAAGCTCCCTAAAAGCTTTGTGACAACCCAGAAGAAATGCAGTGAGTAAGACAGTAGTGGTTATTAACTGTATTTTGCAGATAAGGAAACGGCTTCAGAAAGGTTAAACAAATTGCTCATGTTCGCTGTGTGACCCAGTATCTACATCTAAGAACAGAGCGCAGGTTGCTGCTATGCTCAGTGCTTAGCTCTTAGCATTTGCCTCTCCTGAGCTGAAGCCAAACTGCATCTGAAAGTTACCAAGGTCATCATGTGAAGTTCAGGTAAAACTGGCAGGGTTGCCATGGAACATTTTGCTAAATTCTTATCTTTTAGAGAGAAAGAGAAATATGATTTTCTCCAGTTTTCCATCTGTCTTTTGTGGTAAATCACTTTGACCTCCCTCCCTGCAGGAGCATTAGGGATTTTGCATTATTGGTTCTGTGTCCCATCTGTACAGAAGACAGAAGTGGAGGTATAAGATTCCTTTTGTCCAAAAACGGTGCCAATCGTGAGCTAACAAATACTGGGGACAATATGTAACCCTACTTACTATATGTCGCAAGGACAGAGAATGATGGAAGGGAGAGAAGAAAGGGATGAAAATGAAAGGTTTTGGGAAACGGGGAAGCTGGAAGGGCACAGCAACTCATGATGGCAAATCTCATCAGGTTTCAGTTAATGGTAGTTGAGGGACAATGCTACTAACTACTCTGCAGCCTACAGAGCAAGAAGGGCCAAAGACTGCCAGTACTTCAGGAAGGCCACCAGAAGACAAATAATACTGGCAGAGTAAAAGGACACAGGTCCTTGGGTGCAAGAGGGATCCAGATGCACATCCAGCTGGAGTAGCCAAGCTCTCCAAGGTGGTCACTGCAGGATGACAGTGCTTGAAATAAGCTGAGTGAATAAAGGAAGCCCTTGGTACTTTCCAAGTATTTTGTCTTCTGATGTTTGATTTTGCCTGCCAAGTTTTTAAAAATTGTTGGCCCTATGGGTGGGCTGAATTTCATTAGTCACCTACAAAGAAGTCATGTAGTGTAATCTACCTGTCTAGAGTGGAGGGAGACAGACTTCTCAGGAGGGTGACTGACCACTTATTATGGAAAACCTGCTTTAGGACAGGAAGAATTGCTGTCCAAAAGAACAGAGTGAGAAGAGAATGAGCAAGAGCCAGAAAATCTAAGACGCACTCAGAGAGACATGAAAGTAGGTGGAGGAGGAGGTAATCTCGATTCTAGAGCTGTGAGTCATAGGCTATGGGTACATTAGCAAGTAATTTGGTGCCAGAGGAGTGCATCAGTGTATAGAAACAACTAATGCCAAGGCTCCTGCTTTTACACTATAAACTGTCTCAGCATTTTTCTTTGAACTAGGTTTAATCTGATCCTCTAGACCAAATGACCATATGAAGCATATATCTGAAGCTGTTTGAAGAATCAGTCTCTGTTTCGGACCTTTCTGCCCCAGCTGGAGTTGGGGCATATTTGATCTTTATCCAAGACAGAGCTTTCAGTTTAGTGTCCTTTGAAAGAAACCTAGTTTGTACGGACCAAAACTGCTCTCTGAACTGAATCAGCTGGACTAAGCGAAGCTCATAGTGGAATTTGCTCCAAAACCATTGCTCCAAACCACAAAGCCCGTGTAAACACTTAAACTACTGAATACTCCATTAGGCACTTTGTTTATATTCCAGAGGCTCTATTTATTGAGCAATTTCAATTTTCGAATGCCCTGTTAATCTGGAGTAATACTGTTCCTTACTTGTCACCATCCTGCTAAACTCCAGTAGATTTTTTTATTGTGAAGGTGTGGAAGTAATATTTACCTGCATGAAGCGGCCCTCCGAAGTTCCCAGATTAGCAACTGTAAGGTTGCCTTTGGTGAAGACAGATATCGAAGTCAACAGGACACTGTTGAACTGGCCCATGAACAAGTCAACCCTCTGCAAAGGAGTCGTAACTTCTAAGCGATATTCATCATCTTGTGCTCTGCAGTATGAAGCATTTCTTGAAAAAGCCTGTTAGAAAATGAAGTACAGATGAGTACTGTCTTCATGAGTAGGAATTGATCTTTGTCAGAGTGAAGTCATTTAGCACAAATGCATTTGACCAAAAGTATTTTAAAATGTTTCAAACTTAATTGCTTCATCAGTTATGATGTTCCATGAGGAAGGCAATGACTTCTTAATGTTATGGGATTGTTTCTTTTAACATTTTTTTATCCTGTCTGTTGGGCATAAGACATAGGGTCTTTAATTAACCTGATGATATGTGCATAAGCACATATATCAAGGTATCCTTTCTCTTAGTGACTTCCGTAATGGTGCTTCTCCAAGGGTCTCAGAATTCCTTGACTGCAGAGCCTGCCTAGAGACACACCTGCTTCTAAAACAGTGATTCCTAGAAAATAATTGTCTAAAAATGTTGCAGTTTTTTAAACATTGTTTTTGCATTCAAATAACACTCTCCAGTATTCTTCTCTTTCTATTCTCTTTTCAACACCTTTTTTCAGTGACAAGATGGAAAAGGGGAGAAAAAGATGGAGAAAGAGAAAAGGGAGATAAGCCAGGAAAATAGCTTTCTGATTGTATATTTAAATGAAACTATGGGAAGACAGTTTTTTATAATACTTCGGCTATTGTATTGATCATTTATGGCTCTTGCACTATTTTGTCCAATTTCTATATGTCTTGAGTGTACTATAATATTTGCTGCGTTTGCTGGATTTTCTCTTTCAGTTTTGGAATAGAGATTACTTGGTTTTAATTTTCATTGGAAATTTTCTTGAACAATACACTTTAAGTTATCTCCAGAGAAGAACATAACCTACTGTCCTGACAATTCAATAGTAATCTATTAAGTGATAATTCCATTACTATTGATACTACATCATCTGTTTTGGTGAGATCATACAAATAATAATCAGGAACCCCCTAAAGGATCTTTAACCAGTTTAAATTTGGAAGTCGTCTAGCATATTCCCACTGTGACATATGTTATGAATAAACATGTAGAGAGATTATAAAGGATCTTATGGTGGTTCCCTCTGCCGAAATCAATAGAGAACTTCATTTTTCCTAATTTTTTTATTGATCTGTTGTTGTCACAAAGAAGTTTTAAAAAATTTTTTTAAAAGCTTGAATTAAACCTTTTAAAGGCAGTCAGAGTCTCTCCACTAAATTCAACAGATCTAGATCATTCCCTTAAAGAACAAGTAGGAGTAAAATTTTATTTTCTTATTTTCTTGATTCAGATGGTTTTCCTTCCACTACCTATAACCAAAGTACTATGAGAAAGGAAGCAATGAACCAAGAATTTCTTGCTGGCTTAAGTCTGGTGAATTCTGAAGAAAAACTGAGGCATTGAAAATGCTATTAACAAAATGTTCAACTCAATAGCTCAGTCCTTTGCTGTTGAATTGTAATGTTTCTGAACTGTGCACAGCAACACCACTGGCGGGCAAAGTTTTCTATGATCCCTAGTAGTTTCAGTCAGCTGTGGTGCCAGCTTTTCTCCAGGTGCACCGTCAATTTACTGTATCATCTAGGCAAAAACGTGCATAAGACCAAACAAGAGCAACTGAAATCTCTGTGCACTGCCTAATCACACAGAAAGAAGGCTTCCAGATTAGATCCAATATAGCAGTGACGTAACAGTTTGGTTATCCACATGCTAAAGTGTTTGCTGTATTAGTTTTGGTATTAACTGTTAAGGTATGGTGTGTTTTGATCAGCAGGAACTGAACTAATTCTTTGCACTAGGCATGCTGAATTGAACACTTTAAATATTTTTGACTGATCAACAAGGGGCAAATTTAGCGTTTCTTTGCTTTGGCCACCAAACAAGCTAAATGCTTTGTTCTTTTGCACTCATATCCTATCCAGTCTAAAAGTATTTCTGAAACATCTGTGCTAAGATTACTCATACAATGAGCATGAATAGTTCAAGTGCAGAAAGATGTACAGTTTTCATGCTTTTGGAAATAAGGCAGATTTCTGAATTTACCCTCCCCAACTTGAGATCTCTGCTCTTTACTGTAACTCCTTTTTTTTCCATGAGCAAATGACTTTGGGGACAGATGTTTCTGTGCTAACCTTAAAAAAGTACTTCCCCCTATGTAGTCATCTTAACACAATTTGAACATCCTGACACGCCTCACGAAACCCTGTTCAAGCTCTTTTTAACAAGTGGTTAGATTTTTGTGCTTGCCCCAACACCTTTCCTAGCTTCCCCGAAGTCAGTTCAGCCACAGAGTCAGCTCAGCCTTCTTCAGAGATGTCGTAATTTTGGGTATCTGCCCAAGAACCTGCAGACTGTTCAACATATGGCTCTCTCAAAACCTGGCGCTTCATGGATTAACCATAATGTAAGGTTAGCTGTTTAAGAAATAGGAAGGCTTTGATCTTTGGGTAGAAATGCAGAGATTAAAAGGCTACTCAGAAAACTGAAGAAAGATTGATAACACGGAAAACTTCGGCAAAGAAGCTGCTTTAAATTAACTCTTTGAAGCCTGAGTCTCTCCCTCCCTCCCTCTCTCTCAGTATACACGTAAGTGTCCATTTGGCTGTCAATGTGGAAAAATAACTGATGTCAGATGATGCACTCCGGATATTATGCCAAGTTCCAGTGACAAATCACAGAACTATTGAAATGGATGATTAGAGAGTGGGTAAGTGCTTGGGTTGGGCCATATTGCTTCTCTTCTAGGACGTTAGATGCCAATTGTGTGTGTGATTCACAGCAAAGGCTTTGTGAAGACAGTGTCGGTGTGCCACTGGAATGCAAAGAGGTGTGGGCAAGCTGTGCCTTTCGGCCGTGTCCAAGAGGGTAGGAGATAACTGACGCTCTCTTCTTTGTTCATAGGGGAAATTGTGGTGTTTCAGAATTTACCCTGGATTTGGTCCACAGAAGACGAACGTGCCAAAAAAGTCTCTAGACATCATTGAGCTGGGCTATCAGGAGCTGTCGCTGTTTAGCAGTTAAGTGATGATTTATATATCATATTCAGTGAGCATAAAAATAATATTTTGCACAGAGTTGTACATTTGAAGCCAAAAGTGAAAGCATGGAGGAAATTTTAAATCCACTAATGAAAATCTGAAAAAAATACTCAGTTAGGTCATTGTCAGAACCGATCATAGAGTCTAGGCTCTAGTCTGAATAGCTAGACTCAGGGAAAACAAAAAAAATCTAAATTTTAACCAAATAATTTTGGGAGTTTTCTATTATTTGCAGCCACTGCAGTTTGGACAAACACTGCTCCAGGCTACTCCTTCTAGAGCTGGCCAAAACCTGTTCTTCTTAGTTAAGTGCGGTGCTCAATTGGAAAGTGACATCATGTGTACTGTCTTGATATTATGTTTAATGTCTTGAATAAACTAGAAATTAATGACTTAATCACTGCCTTGTGAGAGATTTGGAGGAAATCATTAAAATTAAAATTTATTTTGACAAATTGGAGAAATTGTCTGAAAGTAGCTAGGTAAAATTTCCTAGTGTCAATTGTAAAATACTACAGTTATGAAGGAGAACTCAAGTGAAATTAGGAATAAGCAGGAGTCTTATTTCCTGCTGGTTTGTTTATATGCCTTTTAACTTGCTGGCTGTCGGGAATCAAATTCCTAAGTACCAACTTTTGTTTTCTGCTGTGAATCCTGGGAGTCTCCCTGAAGAGAAGTAGGCACCCACAAGGCCCAACGCTACAGCATAACATGGAGCAGAGGGAAATGAGCTACTGCTAAATGAGGTGGATCCCAATAGCTGCAGATGGCAAAAGTCCTTTTTCAAAGAAACTGCTTTAGAGTGAATGAATATATGATACCACATAACAAACTGATTCTCAAGCCAATTAAAAATGGAGACGGTGCATGAGCTGCTTATGTCTCCTGTTGTGGAGGTCAGTGAATCAAGATGAATAATAAAACTACAGTTTTCAGGAGTGTGTCCTACTGGAATCAAGCACATAATGGTGAAGAATTTATGTGAACAGCAGACCCTGGACAGGAAGAGTAAATGGGGTGAACACAAAAGAACCTTATCAGATTTTCCTTTCTGAAGTTTCTTGTGTATTTTTAGCCAACGTGGTTTTGCTGTTCTATAATGTACTTGAATTTTATGGGTAACTTGCAGTATTTCTCTTCAGGTGAGAAGTTCATTTGATCACTGCTTCCCTCCATGTGAAATACAAGAAGTGAAATTCTGGCCCCAATAACTCAGTGAAGCCAGGGCACTGCCTGAAGAGGAGGAGTGACTTGATCAGCATCATATTGGAGCTCTGTTAGAGGGCTGGAGTTAGAACCTGTATTGTCTGTTTCCCAGTCCCATGTAAAAAAAAGTGAGTGACATTATAAATTTGGCCTGTCTATCGTTGTTATCTTTGAAAGGAATTACTCCCTAAATTTCATAAACCTCATAAATCTTCCCAGCTGTCACATACCAGCCTTTTTAATTCTGGACTCCGTTAGAGATGACTACTAAGATCCTTGTACTTATAGCTCTTTGACAAACTGGGGAGAGGAGAATTATAACCAGGACAAGTTTTCTGGCTTCTGGCACAGTTACAGACTCTGTTCACTTCATGCCTTCTTCTGTCAATTCCCTTGGCAAAGGGACTATCTCCCTACTCCTTTTCCACGTGGTTTCATGCCATAGCAGGTCAGAGTCAATAAAGCGTAATGCAGAAGAAAGGAAATATATAAATAGCTTTCTACTGTGCTATCACAAAGGAAATTTTTTCCTTTGCAATTTTCAAGACAGAAAGCTTGTGAAATGGACAAAATTTTACTGTTCACAATGCTAAAAAGTCATAGTCACATTTATTGTTCTCACTATACATAACTGTCATGGGGTGTCTGAATTCTCTGTAGTTATGAGCACATTCAATGATGATACATGGAAAAATATGGACACATTTATTTTGTGGAAGTAATTGACCAGAAGAGAATCTCTTGTGAACAAACTCCAGTGCTGTGCAACAGGCAGAAGAGAAGACAGCCAGAATCGAGGAACATGAGAAACAGAAATTCTTTGAATGTAGCATGTTGGCTTTTGCCAACATGATCAACTGCAAGTCCACAGCGAGACTCCTCACCCGCTGGGTCAGCAGAACTGCAGTCTGAGTTCCCAAAACTTGCTGCTACTTTTCCAAGTGAAGCAACTGTGGGAAGCTAAACAGGGATGGCCGTACACCAGTACTAGTCATAGGTACTGTTCAACAGCAGGCCAAATACACATGACTAGTGTTCCTCATTGGCACCAAGATTGCATTACATTCATATTCTCCCACTTCTTTTATCAAATATTATCAGCTAAGAGATTAGGTCTTTCTTATTGAACTATTGCACATATTCATATTGATAGGGTCTAAGTCCTCAGAAAGAGGTGTACCAAATGGATGATTCAGCTATTATTTGCCACAGAGACTACAAGGAAGTTAGACTAGAGAAGTCTGCTGAGGATACACAGTGTGTGCCCCACCTGCTGCTCTCACAGCACAGAAAGACAGCTAATTTCCAGGTTAACGTCGCCATGTTAGGTACTAGATACAATGAATATCTCTTTCTTCTTTATGTCCTATTCTGTCAAACAACTAACTTATTCTTCCCAAGAACTCCATGTTCTTTGGAAGTGGAACAGACACCACTCAGACGCCGCATCACAACAGAAAAGTATTTGAAAACACAGAATTCAAAATGTTCTGTGCTTTGTGAAACAGATTTCTGTGCAGTAGCACCAGACACCACTACCAAGCACTTCTTGTAATCCTAACGAAGGGAAAAAAAGAATAATAAATGGAACAGCTCAGTTTTGCCAGTGAACACAAATTCATGTGCTAAACAATTTCCACAGGAGCAGCTCCACCATGCTTCTGGTTTCTCCTTGACCAGTGAAAGACACCATGAGGGTGTAGATGTTGTGAACTCAGTCCAGTGTTCATGGAGAACTGAACATGCCTGGGGCAGCAGATTGGGTTCTCCTGTTTCTAAGATCTTCTGCTGAGGCACTGAAGCTTTACTCTAAAAGGTAAAAGAATTTTTTCCTCTTTTTGTTTTAAACAAAGTATTGTTTCCCTCTTCTTCCTTCCTCTTCTTCCCAAGATTCCTCATGTATTTGAAAGCAATTCAAAGGTATGTTTTATAAAATACAGGAGAAGAATGTTCCCTTTCCGAGAAGAAACTTTTCAAACCTTAACTGTGAAGTAGGAGACTTGAAGAAAAAGCAAGCAACAGGAAACAGTCGTTTAAGATGGAAAAACTCAAGCAATCCTAACCACACAGTGGCCACTACTATGTGTTGATACTGCCTGGAGATGGTCCGAGTTACACAGGAAATCAACCCTTCAAAATACTACTTGTTGCAATATAAGGAACAATTTAGAGGGAATTACTGAAGGATTAATTACCTCTAACCTTAAAATTACACAAATTTTTATGACCCCTATAGAAAATTTTTTTAAAGACCTCCATTGACGTAAAATTCTTGCAGAATCATAGAATCATGATTCATAGAATCATAGAATCATTCTCCCAAGTAACTAGCAACAGAATGAGAGGCAATGGCCTCAAGTTGCATCAGGAGAGGTTTAGACTGGATATTAGGAAAAATTTCTTCCCTGAAGGAGTGGTCAGACATTGGAACAGGCTCTCAGGGAACTGGTGGAGTCACCATCCCTGAAGGTGTTAAAAAAATGTGTAGATGTGGCACTTCGGGACATGGTTTAGCAGGCATGGTGGTGTTGGGGTGACGGTTGGACTTGATGACCTTAGAGGTCTTTTCCAACCTATGATTCTGTGATTCTAGAGAAAGAGAATTTTTTTAAAGAACTCCATTGCTGTAAAATTTTACATAGTATCATCCCACTAATTCTTAATACTTGTTCCTTTGATCTACTTCACTGCTGAAATGAGAGGGAGGAAGGAAGTCACTGTACTGATGCTCCACTTACGGTAATAGGTAAAAAGACATCCATGTTAAATGTAATTAGTTAATACAAATTAAGATGACTACATGTTCTATTTTGAAGATCATTCAAAGAGTTATTTGTTTTTGTCATTGAGCAGGGCTGCATTAGTTCCTATAATCTAGTTAGTGCATTAGCACTAAGTAAATCCTATTGATTCAGCAGACAAAATGGACCTAACTAATCTTTGTATTTTGCTGATTTCCCTTACATTAATTTAACATTTAACTCAGTATACAGATTATCGAAGGAGAGGTGTTGACTAATTACACATTTAGAAGAAATAAAATAATGCATCGGAGATGTTGTGTTGATAAAAGCAGTTTTGCTGTACATTTGCAGTGTACATCAGGTGCATTTTTCACAGAAGTCCTTATTTACATGGAAGCTGTGATGAAATAGAAAAGCTGTGAATTCCAAGTAGATCAGTTATCCTAAGATAATGCTGAGTGTGGAGGCTCTTATTCCAAGATAACATTGCACAACAACTGCATGTCTAGCCAAAACAGTGGTGCAAGAGATGTGTGGCATAGAAAGGAGTCCAGAAAGTAGCAAAAATCATGCAATTGGTGTTAATTTCCACAGGCTGTGTATAAGAGCAGGGTAACATCTGCCTTAAGAAAATGAAGCTCTCATTATCACTTCCCCCAAGATCATTCCTTCTCTAACATTTCATTGTTTTCCATTCCATAGACAGTGCAAGTAATAGTTCTTTGTGACCTACGCTTACTTTCTGAACCATTTATGCCATGGATCTTCTTACTTGGCAGTATTTTTTCAGTTTACTGTGGGATTTGATTCTGCTTTTACTTGTATGTTTGGAAACGAGGAGTAATTCCACTCTGATGCAAAAGCCGTCTGAGATCAGAAACCCACATGCCACCTAGAAAGTTTGAATAACACAGCACTCTCCTCAATAGTAATTACCTACTGTTGCTTTAGTGAGCAATAATGATGGCAATATGTGGTCCTGAGTCAGGCCAAGCAGAGTAAGTAGAGAAATTGCTGAGGTAAGGTTGGTGCTGAGTGAGCTGAAAGGCAGATGTCTGCTTTGTCAGGATTTATGTTTCTCTCCATCTTTTGGCAGCAGAACCTGAGGAAAATTCATTGCTTGCTTAGATGTCTCAACTACCTACCAAAGCCAGGTGGGATGAATCCAGGACTTAGATTTGCATGCAGTGCACTGCAGAATCAGCTTCTCTTTCTCTGGAACATGGAATCGTTAATAAAGAAATCCAAGTAGCTCTTTCAGGAGGAGCTGACACAGTCCCATTGCAGAATAGCCATCAGCAGACTAGACAGGAACTTAATCTGGGGCAAAGAAGCCTCAGAATTTGGTCTGTACACAGGAAAAAAGGCTTAGATCTGAATATTACACATCTCTTGTGTGTCCTTCATGCTGCATACCTGCTAGACTACATTTTAGACATTTCTTCTTGTGGGATGGTAAAGGTTTTCAAATTTGCAAAGTTCTGTGGGATAAGAAAATTATTCTGCATTCAGTTCTAGTGTCTAGTGTTATTTAAGGGCCTTCTGAAACTCTGAGACATACAAAACACATAGAGAATCTATATATCCATGCTAAAAAAAAAATTACTTTCTGCTTGAAATTATTTCTGTGTAATTCCGGAGCAAAGTAGCAGAGTCACTCTTCCACACTAATAACCAATAGGGAACCCTGCCTTCAGTGCAAGAATTTGATTAAGAAGTCTGGAAATGGAACATTATTAGCAACTGTGGCTGATAAAGCAGTGCCCTTTGCAGAAAATGATAGTTCAAAGCGTACCACTTTTTCACAGAGAAATCCAGCTTTCATCGAGAAGATGATAAAACACAAAGCAGCAGCACTGGGAGGCAGAGACCAGGAGACCAGGAGAAGAAAACTCTCTGCAGTTCTTGCAGCACTTGGGTACTAACAGTTCAGCCCCCAGACCCCACAGCTCCTGGGGCTCAGAAGAGTCTGCAAAGATATCTACCACTCAGGGCAGAGCAGTACTTTCCAGAGAAACTCCCTGACCTGCCTTTCTCCTTGCCTTGCCTTTTTCTTGGGAACTCCCTTGTGACGGTGTCCACATGGCCAGTCCCAGGGACAGACCAGCCCTTACCTCTCTAGTTACACCTCTGCTGAATCCGGCCCAGCCTGAGAGAACTGTACCCACACCTCTGCTCACACCATACCCCCCATGCACTCACACCCGAATGTGTGCCCGTACCCACGCGTCCCTCATTTGCAGCTTAACCAGAGTTCAGACTTCCTGCAGCCCCTAGGCCGGCTATTTGCTGCAGTTAGGTCTTGCACAGTGGTACACACAGATGGCCACATACCTATGGGTGGAGAGGACATGGGTGGTGAGCACACCCTGCCTTGTGCTGTATAGTACAGGGCACACCGGGGACCCTCGGGCCACCACCTGGGCTTTCAGCAGACAGGCACTGAGTGCAGAACCGGATTGGGGATGCAGCCTGTCACCTTACTACTATGGTTTAAGACTGTTTTAAAGGGGGTCAGTGCTCATCACCCAGACCCTCTGTTTATTCTTCCGAGGTGTTAGAACCTATAGAGAAGCTTGCACAAAATCTGCATGGATGGGAGCAGGCTTTGTGCCAGGCAGAACGCTGTATGCCATTTCACATAGCATTTCCAGAGGAAAAAATGACTGAACCAATCCAACAGATTCTGGTGCCTGACTTTTAGGGAAAATATTCAGGCACATTCTACTTGCAATATAACAATTATTTCCTCCATGCTGTGAGATTATCTAAATAAGCCACATCAACCCTTCCTAATCAGAGAGATGTGGTGTTATTTTTAATCCTGCCAAAATTTTTTAAGCCAAATGGTGTGGGACATTACAATTACAGGGCCTTAAAAGAGTTATTTGTCTCTATTTATTTTATTAAATATTCCTAGACATACCCTTAGGATGACAGATCAATAAGTGCTTTGTGGTTTCCTGATAGAAAGCAGCAATTATTTTGTTCCATTACAATATAAGCATAACCCAATTTTACTCATCTATCATGTGCGTAATGGTAATAAAGAAGCATCACCATGTGTTTATTTTACTGTCACTTAATCCTTTGTTTTGGTGATCTCCTGTTTTCATTTCACATTCTTCCAACTGTTTGTGCCTTTAATTTGATGGGAGTGGTAACCAGTTTGCCTTCCTTTAGGACACTTGTTGGGAACATGGCGGCAAAAGCCTGTCTGTGGTTTCTATTTTCCTATGAGGTGAATGGAGCACTTTAGGTTTTCACCTGAACTTACCTGTCAAAGAAACAAAACCGCAGGAACTTTACAGAGCTAAATTTGGATTTCATTTTTAGAGGTGGTTTTCCATGATAGTCAATAGTGATCGAATTTGGGTATCAGAGGAGAATTGAGCTCACAATTGTTTAGCACTTAAGAGATGTAGAGGGGCTAAACAAAGCCCATGATCATGATCTAACTAATGACAGTTGAAACGTATGGTTGAGATTGTCAAGGCTCAACTAAACCCACCTTCCTCACTTGGAGAATCACATTTCATCCATGATAGAGGTGCACACTGCTGGACCATGTCTGCAAATGAAGTTAGCAGCATCCATCCCCTCATCTAAGTACTTCTCTGCTTTGAGAAGTACCACACCAGGGCTGATAGTGACTAACTGTGACCAAATAAACTCTGCCAAAAGCCTATATCCAGTCTTCTCTTCATTGTGGGTGGGAAGATTCCTGAACAGTGATTCAAAACCCTCCACAGCAGCTACCTCTCCGATATCCTTGTCTTGATTTGGGCAATAAAACCTCTTTACTATGACTCCAAATTTTTCTTTTCATTCAAAGCCAGCTCTCTTTCCTCCTTGCTGTCATGGAAGTGACAGCCATCTCTTCACTGAAGGAAATTATTGGGAAGTGCTAACTGGTCACAGCTCTGCTGAGGTACATCTGAAATCAATCAGATGCGCCACTGGATTCACTTTTCCTAACCCTGACTTCAGTGAGTCCAGGCTTTGGTTTATTACATATTTCATTTAAACACAACTGGAAATGTTTTATTTTGATTTTATAAAGTTTTCCATGAGCACTGGAATAAGTGAAGCACAGTTGTGTCTGGATTCATGTCTTGTGGTTGGTTGGCTTTGCTGTCCAACTAAGCTCTGACGGAGACTTTTCCCATGGGTGAGCAATACCTGCTTTGGTCACTGTGACTCCTTCTGATGTTTATAGAGGGGCTCCTTACACTTTACTATTTTCCACAGCCTTTGCGTATATTGAATCTGTCTCTGGATTCACATCTTTAAGATTTCTTATTGTTGAGGTTGTCAGGACAACTAACAGAAAGACAGGCATACAATAGCATAACCACATAAACTTCATTCCTTCAGGAAACAAGGCTAAAAACAAACACATTTTGTCAACCACATCAAGATGAGCTGAAGTATATTTTTTAATGCTAAAAGTCTGAGAAGAACAGGTTGAGGAAGTGTTTTGGATGTTTTATTCTGGTTTATTTTGGTCTAATTCTACCTTAGCAGCCTCAGACTAAACAGTCCTGAGGGACAGCCACTTAAAAAGATGGACTACCCGAAGTCCAACAAAATTATGTACAATTGTCTTGTGGGACTTTTTTTGATAACATGAAATGGCCTTCATCAATCAGACTCTAACTGTAAATTATCAGATAGCACTCCTTTACAAACATTGCTAAAGGCTCATTTTTCTTTTTAATGTTGAAGTTAGTGGTATACCATATTCACTGCTGTGCTGTTTTCACTGTCCTATGACTTAATCTCACAGTGGTCAGTGCCTTTCACTTGCATCAGTGGTCTGTGGTTTCATTCTTTCAACATCAAAGAGAAGGATCATCTTGGCTACATCACAAAAAGCAAGTTTTGAATTTTGCCAAAATAAACTGTGACAAACTCTCACAGTTTATAATAGCTTTCTTTTAAGTTGAAGGTGACTTACAAAGGGAAAAAAATGGGTTATGCCCTCATGTACGTTTTTATAATGTACAAAAAAGGGCCTAAGAAGAGTTTGGGGAAGAGAACAGTTTGGGATTCTGGGTTTTGGTTTGTTTTTTTTTTTGTTACTTTATCTCCAGCAAAATCAAGGAAGACCAGAGTTGGCATTCCTGACACAAACATAAGCATAAGATATAATCGGCTTTCCTTCTTTTGCCTGCTCCTTCCCTTCTTTCATCTTCCAACCTTGCAGGTCTATTTTACACACCTGAGAAAAACAAGTGTATAAAGGATGCCTGGCAAATTCTTGCCAATCTTTCTGGCCAACTGAAGCCTGAAAAACTTCATGGGACACTTTTCATTGGAGCCTTAATGAGTCATCTGGAATAAAGCAAAGGAAATGGAATGGCAAATCTTGACAGTCTTGATATTTCGGTGTTAAGCAAACAATCAGGACAGAAATTTCTGACTGCCTTCATGCCATTTAAAGAAGCCACAAGAAATCACAGAAACATTTTCCCTTTATCAATTTAATGTAGCAGAAATCAGAGTTCTGATGACATTTCTTGAAAATGGGCAACTATAATAAACCGTCTGCGGTATAAGACATTCAGTTCTGATATGCAAAGCAGCAGCAGACTCTGGAAAAGCTTTTGAAACAGAAACGTACTTCCCAGCATGTGAAAAGTGGCAAATTATTCTGTCAATATTTTAATGGTACACTTTTCTATGAATAGATCACCTTATGAAACAGGTGTATAGGCAAGAACAGAATGAGATAAGTTAAAGGCCACAAGCTTTAAAGACAGTCACTCGCAAATAAAATGCCCCAGGAATAAGGAAAAAAATTACTTTCAGAGGAGAACATTGTTCACTGTTAAAAACGAACTGAAAAATGAGAAAAAAAAGGATATTAAGACCTAAAATGAAAAATTAGGACAGCAATAACACAGTGAAGAAAGATAAGAAGTTACTGTGCTGAATGTTTGCTAACTTCCTTTTAGTTCCTGAAAATTGCCTTCCCCCCGAGAAAGGGAATAAAATGCTGTGTTTGTTGTGGTTGCCGTATCCGCATCCGCTGGCGATGCCTACATCTGCATTGAACACCTGGAGCCTGTGATAAGCAGCCATCCCCCAAATGCTGAGGCTGTTGTGATGATGCTCAGACAGGGTCGGACCCCACTCCGAGCACATTCCTGCTACCGGAAAGAAGCCACAGCAGCTCCGCAATGGATGCTTCTCCCCAGACCATACTGTCCCACCTCCAGCAGCGAAGAGCAGCCCTTCTCTTTCATGCAAGAGGCTCCCACCTCCAACCAGGGCACCCTGTCCTGATGGCCTGTGCTGGGCAGCTGGGCTGAGGAGGACTCTGGTGGTGTAGGGGTGATGAAGGCCTGTGGTTGTTACTCTCCCCAGGAGCCATCCCAACAACGGGGAATGATAGATCGCATCCAGCCCCAAATGCAGGTTGAGCTGTTTCTCTGTCCTGACACAGGACTCATCCTGACTTGCGAGGCAAAGCAGAGCCCCATCACAAGGGCCCGGGCCCTGCCCTCTGGTAGAGGACAGTGTGCCACCTCTGAGCTCCAGTTTTCTTAGATTTGAGAAAAGAAAGCTCCCCAGAGAGGACATTTAAGGCCCTGCTGCATAAACAGGTACAATTCAAAGCTCTAACATTTTATGTTTCAAAATAAACGCTAAAAGTACCCAGTTCCCAGGTTCTGCACTTCTTTCACAAGAGCTGACACTGGCCAGAAGGGAAGAAACTTCTGTGCTTCTTTCAGTCACAGGATTTCAGATGGCTGGAGAGCAGCAACCACCTGAACACACTGTGTACAGAGGGGCAACCCTCCCATCCAAGACTACCGGTGTGCTCATTCAGATACAATTTTCGTAGACACTTCTTTCATTAAGAAAACTGATTTCAGTGGGACCGTTTATGTATTGAGCATGAGTAATTGTATTACAATCTGGCTCTTCATGGCATGTGCCAAACCAGCTTTTTCATTTTTTTTTTCTAAAGAGGGCAGTGATTCAGCATTAACACAGTTTAAAAGATGAGTGGTATTTTCAGGGACTCCTTGGTGCACATGGATACGAATGTTAATGAATACTTTTTTGAGATATTGAAATAAATAACTGCCTAAATGTTCCATTTATCTGCATCACAGTCTCTCAAGAACACAGAAAAAGAATTACCTACAAATAAAAAAAAAAGGATTTTTTTTTCCCCAGTTCCACTAATACTTTCTTAGCACCACATGGACCTCAGTGATTGTCATAGTCAATTTACAGGAACTAATCCTTACAGAGATGAATCATCAGCAATTCTAAATAATCTGAAATGATCGGGGACTTACATTTTGTAACTGCAGCTGAGCAGATGGCTCTACCTGGCAATGGAGTAGGTAAAGAGGGAACGAGAGGCTCAAAATGTAACAAATTAATTGTCGCTTACCCTGTTCAAGCAGTATTTGCTCTCTTTCCCGTAAAAGTGCTGGAGACATTTCATGTTCTGCTTGTCCACAATCTTGTTGAAGAACTCATTGATGGTTCGCACAGAGACAGCGCAGACAGCAGATCTGTTGGTTGGTTCGGAAGAGTCTGGTTTGCTTTGTGCAAAAACGCCGTAGAGAATATCATCGTTCAACCCAAGGCCCATTTCGTGGGCTAGAGCTGCACCTGGCTTGCTTACGTAGGCAGCTTGCAAAATGTTGAATACCTCCTTTCGGATGGATCTCTTCCTCCGCTTTTCAGTGAAAATACACTCAAGAGGCATTTCCATGTAAGAACGCATCTCTGAGTCTAAAGTGCAGAAGCGGATAATTCTAGTGTGAAAAGTCTGGGAGTCAAGAGATTCTCTCTGGACAGTCAGAAAATAGACAAAGTGATCATTTTCAAAGGCATGGACGTAGCTAATGGGATATGAGTCACGGAACTGAGGGAGGATATCTATATAAGACTGATCTGTGAGAAATTCAAAACCATCCTGCGTTTCTTTTAACCTTCTAACTGATATTGAATGCAGCACATAAGGAGGCTGAAGTGTAGATGTCACAGTATTTCCAACAAAGAAGTTGACAAACCTGTCCTTTTCGGTCACCAGAACTTTGGTTCCTAAAGTGCTTACAACACAGTCGGGACAATTATCGGCTTCTCCGTCCACCCGGGGTGAATACATGCAGTGCACCTCGCTTTCGATGTCAGCAGGGTTGTCAGGGTGAATGATGTGACGGTGGCAGACGCCTCCAGAAACACTACCACAGCTGATGAGCTGATCATCATAATAAGTTTCTAAGAGCAGCGCCATGTTGACGTTATCCTTCCACACGCTATTAGATAAATTGGCTTTATCTTTGCAGTCTTCACATGGCGCGCAGTCAGGGTTCTCCAAAACAGGCCCAGTCTTGTACACAGAAATGTTCTGGAGAGTTTCATTTAGGACATAAATCTTGTTGACTGCTCCAATATAAACATGGTGCTTGTATAAAACTACATTCTGAATTGGTGTTTCTGCGATGAAGTTAGGAAGATCATATTTTACACTCAGATCCATCTCTGATTTTTTAGCTGCTTCTTTGCATTGTCCATGGCTTCGCTGCAGCAAGGCAAACAGGAATACGATAAACCCAGAAGGATATGCAGTAAAAGGCTTCATTGTGAGAGATTTAATCTGTCAAAATATATTTAAAGGAAAGAGTGGTTATATTTCATATACAAAACATCAGCTAATCAGTCAACAGAAATCTCTTTCTAGGCTGTGTGTATTAGCTGAACTATTTCAGTTTAAGAAGCAGCGTAATTTTGTTTAGTGTCATTAATAGTGTTGTGCTAGAAACTGCTACGGTTACTGTTCTTCACGAGTACCCATTTCACTGCTTTCAGAACAATTCACAGAAGGATTTTCTTATAATGAATTTTGCGAGACCCCTCGGTGTGTTGTACAGCAGCAGAAGAGAGAGAACTTCCCCACTGGCAGTACACCAGCCGACTGGTACGGTTTAGAAGAAGATAGCGCACAGGTAGCTGAAAGCAAATCTGCTCAGGACACTCAGGACACAACTGCACACAAAGCAGTTGTAGCACTTCAGTGTGTGGATATAAGATATCCAGCAAGTTCCTCAAGGGGCTGAGCTGGTTCTCAGCACAGCTGCTCAAAAATGAGAAATAGGAAAGACATGAAATAATGTGAAGATTTGAGCTGGAAGCTGGCCTCTCTTTTATTCTGTTGACATTTTTGATTAACCAAGGAAGAGACTTTTCTCCACCAGGCCAAAGGAAGAAACCCTTCTCTCTCCCCCTCCAGCTCCCCAAATCACTGTCTTTCATACGGGCCCGGTTTGGAAAAAAGAATGTTTTTTTCAGCCAGCTCTACTTCTTGGAATAGTCCTTTTCCCTAGTGTTGACAAGGTTTTGTAATATATTGTTAGAATATTTTATGCATCATGTGGTGCCTGGCATGTGCAAGTTTTATTTTAGGCCTTGTACCACAGCAGTAAGTCACTCTGGCGAACCTTCACGAGATACAGGCGTATCACTGTATTGTAAACAAAGGGGTATCAAGTGACCTGTGGCCATTAACTGATGAAATCAAACAACCTAGCACTTTTCTTTTTTTGCTTCTCCACACAATTGTTTGATGTGGCTTGAAAAACCATGGCAGATGACTAGTGTGATATTTCACCCCCTCGGAAGATCAATTAAATGAACTGTGGTTATGAGCGTTTCAGTGCAGTGTCCACGCTATGCCCTGTCACACCAGACATTTTCTGTTAATGCCATGACACAGTCGTTAAGCCATATTTAGCTGCTTCATGGAGAAAACAATTATGCATTCTAATAGCAACATGATCACATAGTTTGGGAAAATATAGTTTGGCTATAGTTAAGCAATTGTTGCTAATATAGAAATGCCTAAGACCACTGAAAGGATTTAAAATAGATAAGCTTGAAAATTACAAACTAATAATAGGAACCAGGAGCTCTGTATTGACTTCTTATTTCATTAAGTCTTCAAGCAAAACGAAAAGATGACTATAGACCAGAGCTGTTTCAGCTGTGTAGAAATTCAGTGTTTCCATTAGATTGGTTAAAACAATCCATCAATAATTCTCCTGCATTCCTTGTGACATTTTATTTCAGTGTCCACTGAACTCTTTCTGTGGCTTACCTCATTAATTACACAAAATAATAGGTTTTGAAAGCAAAGAATTGTTCTTCCTCCCTGTTACTGATAAGAACCATGATCGAGAACTGGGGATAAAAATCAGAAAAACACAAGCTATTTGCAAGTCTTAGCTGGTAAGAACAAGCCACACTTCTGGTATAGAGAAGTGAAGATCTTCCTTCAAATCAACAACCTTTTCTGACATTAACTAGTAATAACAGTATCCTGGAAACAAACCAAACACGGATTTAATTTTAAAAGAAAAAGAAAAGAAAAAAAGAGCAGGGATAGTGCCATAATTAGAAAACAGCCCCAGTATACAAAGCGCTGACTCCTATATTGTATAGGGCATGAAACAGTTTTTTCATCCTCTAAAAATTCTTGCTATTACAGAATTTTTCCTTCTCTGTGCTGAGATGAAACCAAGAGCTTTCAAAATTTGCGTGAAACGCCCAGAAGTCACTCCCGATCCAAGAACCACCGTGCCCACGTCCCTGCCTCGCCCGCACCCAGCGCGGGTGCCTGCAGCGGGAGGAGCGGGAGCCTGGGCTGACCTCCTGCCTCCTGGCAGCCAGCGCTTCCACCCAGGAGGCTGCTAAAACTGATACATTCCAGCAGATTCACTTCTGACAAGTCAACGTGTTCCGACAAATACTAAATTAAGCAGAAAATTCCAAAAGTGCTCTAATTCTGACACAGCACGGAGGCAGGTATATTGTTTACTGCAACGAGTTTAAACCCACAGAACAGAGGTGGGACTGCAGTGGCGAGAGAAAATAATAGGTGGCACAACAGTTAGATGAGGATGAGGCCGATTGACCACCAGCACAGGAAAAAAAATCCAGGGTTACTTGGCAGGCACCTACTTTGTTGGAGTATATTCTGTGCTATGTTCTCGATTTAATACGTTCCCAAATAGACTTCCGACCCAGTATGCCCCTCAGTCTTCAGTTTACAATCCTCCCTGCTCTTCCAGTGTCCGAAAACAGGGTCCCTAGCTGTCCAACAGTAAATACCAGAGTGCGCTGCAGAGGGATTTAGAACCATAAGCACTGCCTGACTTTTCCCCTCAAACCACATCTTGGGATGTGAAGCCAGTATCCTCGGATAGGCTGCTCTGCCTGCACCTGGTGAAACAGTGCTGGTTTGAGTCTGCGCTCTGGAGGCAGAACATTCCTCCTTAGACTCCTTTAGCAAGTGAGATCAGAACCAAAACGCTTAACAGCAAGAGCAAGGGTGGGATTCAGTGTAATGCAAAGAATGCCAGGAATAATAGGTGCTGTGTTTCACCACTACAGGAAGGAAAACACGCGCAACAAATGAAAAACAAGTCATCTTTCCTCTCATATTTAAGCTCCATCATTGTGCCTTCCTTTGTATGCTTTTGAGGTGTTTCAAGCATCCTCCCAGACAGAAATCTCCCAATTCCCACCTACGGGAAGCTTAGGCTAGGATTTACGAGCAGCTCTAGGGAAGATGGTTCCCCACAATGCATGTCACCAGCACACTGTGAATCTTCCCTCCAGGTGCCTGAAATCAGAAGGCACGTGCTCTACTGTGAGACATTTACAGCTTAGGGAGGACATAGGAGTTATGTGAAGAGTACAGTGTGCAACTCCTTTTTTTAGGTATTTGTTTTTTCATACTCCTCACATCATAAAAACTCTGCTGTTCCTCAGTGGGATGCCTGTGATATTCGGTGCCTCTTTTTATCTGCATTTGACCCAGGGTCTTTCCCTACTCCACTCCTGCAACCTGCAACGCAGAGCTGGTTTTTTGGAACCTTCAGACCAGGTCACTGCAAACACACTTTGCTGAAATACATCCTGAAGAAGCAGGAAAACTTTGGAGAATTAAAAATTCAGTCCCACCTCTCAAAGGTCCAGTAGTCCCAGTTCTCCTTAGCACATATTCAAGTGTAATTTCAGTTGAACTTAAGCACTCAAGAGTTTTGCTGAATTAGAACCAAAATACTTAGGCGATAGATACACTTTCTGAGTACAGGTCAAAGCACTAGCTGCTGTCTATCACTTGCAGAAAGAAAACAAGTAATCCCTTTGTTTCTCTACTTGGTTTGAATGATGGATGCTGTTCATTCTTTTGTGACCTTCCCGTGACTTGTGTGTCAGCGTGTCTTTCAAGTGTCTACAGAAGACTTGTACGCTTTGGCCTGCGATAACTACCAGCAAGCAATAGCTGTGGATGGATTATTCCTTTTGTAAGAGATATTTTCAAAGCCTGTGTCATGATGTGCTCATTTTTCCATCCCTCAGCAGACAGCAGCTTGTACAACTGATGAGAAAATGGATTTTGGTCAACCATTGCAAGTGGCTAGTAATGATGTGTCATATTAGCGTGCTTGGCAACCTCAAGTGCTATGGCTGATGCTTCCCACCAGGCTTGGTCTTGAGTGTTTGTGTACCATTAATGGCTTCCCAATGGCAATCCTTTTCCTATAAGTTTCGTTCTCCCTAATTACAGCCTGGGTGATAATTTGTAAATATTGAACATCGTGTCTCTCCTTCACACTGTTTGCCACCGTACTGACAAGTCAGGCCTGGCCTTATTGTGGAGTAATGTTCAAGCTGTCATATGCAAAGAAGCCAGAAAACAGAGTCATGCTTGTTTTCCTAGCCCTCATTTCAGCAACTCAGGTCCCATTTAACTCTGATCACAGAGCACTCCACGGATCTGCACAAGCAAAGACAACACACAAACATGAAAGCGTTTTGTAGGTTGTTTGGTGCATCTCGTTTCTCCTTGCTTTATTATAGAAAAGGAAATGACAAGGTCTTGCGTATCCCACAAAGACGCTCTAGCGTGTTTGTACAAGAACACATTTAGTCCTCAGATAGATAGGTCATTTCAGGTTAGGTAACAGCAGAGCCATGTTAATTCATATTTCAGAAATTCTGTTGTCAGCAAATGGTAGCCTTTTTTCCTCTTCAAGGAAATATTTGATAGCATGGTTTTATATATTTTCCAGTGGGACAGTACATCTTGTTACTTAGGGCTCTGACAGACTTATGGTGGCAAATTTATGTAGGATAACCCTAGCGATTACTGCTCCTGAGAGTTCAGTTTGCTTTGCTATCCTGGACCGAAATCCATGCCAGTTCAGGACCTGATTCCCTGTGGATCAGAGGCCCTGCCACAGAGACAGCAGCATCATTTAACAGGACAGGGCAAATGAGAGGGGGAGATGATAACAGCTCCATCCATCCAACTTTAATCTGTTGTTGCAAATCTGTCACAGCACTGGCATCAGCTTCAACAGACCAAGCCCACAGCGGACACATCTTCATCAGGCTTTTCAATTAATCAATGGCATCTGTAGACAAGATTGGTTATATGTGAAACACTTATTGAGGTTAATCTGTTTTCTATGTCCACAGATTAAAAATGTTCTTAAGTCAGAATTGCTCACCTGAATTAGTTACCTTGAGTTAAAATAACAGAGAAAACAAGGAAATTTAAGAAAGTCAGCAACAAAGATACAAATGATGCCCGAGTTGAATTCAAATGGCTAATCTGAGTTAAAAACCACATTCCCTTGTCTTCAGTGCTATTTCAATTCCAGTTTAGGTTACTCATCCTGAGTAGGATGGGAACATAATTTTTCTGCAGCATGGTACGTACACTAACACAATGCATTTTCCCAGCGCACAGAGTCACAGGCCCTAGTAGCAGTGATTTAGGTCATAAATTCATTCATAATAGAGCTGGGAGGTTTCCATAGTACTCCAAGAGGTGTGTGTGCATGCAGACAGCTGATGGTGAAGAACTGGTGGGCAGGGCACAGCCCAGGCAGTTGCTGGAGGATCTACCATCAAGTAAATCCTTTACATATCCAGTGCAGCCGTGTGTGTCAGAAGAAATTGCTTTCATTAGCATGTTCAACTGATCCATAAGCTTTTACTTACAATATTCAAACACAAAAGAAGAATCTAAATTCTCCTTGCATAAAATATGCTCTTTAATATACATGGTCCATTACTGGGTCCAATATACCATTGTAATTCACAGTAGCTATCAATAGAAGCATTTCGTTGTCCGACAGGTTTATTGTTCACAGGCATTAAAACACAAGAACACTAATCTATCCTCTGCAGTGGACAAAATATTATTCTTATACCCATTTAGCTTTTTTTTTTTTTTGTAGGTGTCCTGCAGTGCAATAAGGTGTAGAGCATTTTCTTTGAAACTTGCTTCAGATCTTAACATCCTAAAACCAGCTCATGTCTTGGGTAGCAACAACTGGATTTATTTAATCATTTTTTATTGTGATGGGCTACAACAGCACTACAGGTTCTTTCGTAATGAATCTCAGCAAACACTCACTGATACATTAGGAATGAGCGGAGCAGATCAAGAGCTATGTGTTGCTCAAAAAGACTAATTTAAAAGGTGGTATACAGCTTTTACTGGGATTCAGGGAAATTTCTCATGTGAGGAAGTAGTATTCATTCTAAGGGCTGAGGAGTCAACTCCACAAAGAACAAGAACTAGAAAAGAAGTTCAAAATATACAAAGAATAACTGAAAAACAGCGAGGAAATACGTACAATAAGGTAGATCCTTTGTTGTTTGTTCATGCTTATATTTCCAGATGGATTTGGATTTTTAAATACAGGAGGACAGATTTGCATATCTGGATACATAAGGATGAGAGGATTTTAAAAAAAATTATTATATTGTTTATCAATAACAGGAAAAAATAGAAAGTAAACTTTGAGCAACACAACACTATTGATCCACTCCATGCATCTGAAATACAAGTCAGCAATTGTGGAGCTTCAGTAAGAAAATACCTGTGATGCTGTTGTGGCTCTTTATCACTACACTGGTAGTAAAATAAATCCAGTTCTAGTACAGACTTAAGCTTGGTATCTGCAGCAAATAATCCAGCCTGACAACTGACACATGAACATCTTATTCAGTCCAAGTAGAAAAGATGCTGGGAGAGATGTTGAACAAGATGTTATGCTTATTATTGTACATGCTATGACCAATAACACAGGGTAACATTAGTCATCTATTTCAGGTGAGAAGATATGGATATATTTGTGTTTCACTTCCAATTTTTCATGTATTTGGATAGTCTAATTCATTTCTTGATGTATTTTCACTGCATATGCAAAGCAAAGACCTTTGTTGACTCTAGCCAGGAGAGATAAATGCAGACATGTGCCCTGGTTCACCGAGGACGTTGCACAAGCCCAGGTAAAGATGCAAGTCTTTTCTGGTGTGATAAAAACACCTTGCAGCAGGAGAAAGCAGTTTTCTTGTATTTTTGAGTCGATCCTGTTGATCAACTTTTTGCATGAGTCTGAGCATTTTGTGGTTGTCTGTACGGAACGGGGACAGTGTAATTTCCTTGGAATGCAGTTCCTCCTTTCGTAAAGAGCCAAGTTGGCAAACCTGGCTGCAAGAACAGTTTTAGCTCAACTCCCTTAACTACTCTCAGCACTTACGTAGATTTTCTACTTTATGCTTTATGGTTATAACATCTATCTACCTGAATTCTTGTATTGAAAGGCAGAGCAGATTTTGGAAGCCTTTCCTGTCTTGTAATGCTAACAGCCTTCCATACTGTGATAATTAAAGGAATGGCATGGGTCATAAAATGAAAAAGATTAAAGGCAGATAGCCATGAGTAACCAAGACAGCATACAGATTTGATCTAAATGTTCTAACAGCAATTATGAATGATCTTGATGCAAGGCATTTCCTGCAGTTTAATTGTCATTTGGTGCTAATGGTTCTTACGAGTCCCTGAGACAATAAGCCTTCATAGCCAAACATTAATCTCTTTAAAAGAAAATGAGTTCTGCACATCCACAGATAGTGATGATAAAGTATATTATATGAAAACTGTACCAAAGAATCTACATGCACACCAAATTATTCAGTTTCCTTTTGATGTCATAGTAAATATAAAAATAACAACTAAAGCAACTAAAACCTAACAAGTCCCTGAATTCCTCCAAGGTGTGGTACAAATACCTAGGATACCAAGCAAAAGAAATTGTTCTGACTCTGTTCTTTTCTCTGAAAGAGCTGGCAGGACGGTGTCAGGCAGCGGCTTTTCTGCTCCGTGGATGCACATAAAGCATGCCACCGGGTGCCATGACTTCACCCTTCTCAGTCAATGTCTGTGCGACAGCCACAAGGCAAATTAGCGACAAAACCTAGGGTCAAGGATTTCCAATAGGTTGCTGACGCCTCGCTTGATACACAGCTTGTCAAGCCGAGATGTCACAGTCAAACTTTGTGCATTGTCCCAGGGAGATCAGCACATCTGTCAGAGCGAGCTGGGCTCCGGGTTTGGAGAACTTGCTGAAGGGCTGGCATGAGGCTACTGGGGGCTGCCTTACAAAGGAGAAACTGGGAAAAACTGGGAAAAAGCACTGCTTGCGAGCCTGTGTTGGCACTGCACAGAGGCCTTCGGTTGCCTTCACTCCTTGCATCTAGGAGCTTTGTGAGGCTGCTGAACCAGTCTGGCCCGGCACAATCTGTCCACGTGTATTATATTTAGAGCTGGAAAGTTAGATCACAGTCCTTCCCCACCTAAGCTGGCTCCACAAGCAGTATAGCCGTGATTGTGTAACGCCGGACCTGAGATAACCAGCCCTGCCAAACACAAACTGCCTCCAAGCAAAACTAACTCGGCGGTCTTTGCCCCATGAAAAAATGTGGTGCAGACCCTCAGAATGGCTAGAGAAAACTGAATTGGCTCTGTTTGTAAACCGGCTAGTGAAAGTAATGAAGTCTATATTTATGCCTTCACTCAGCAGAACACATCCTTTATCTGGTACCAATGTTAATAACCTGATGGTCTACTTAGCTTCATAGCAGCTTTTTGATAATCAAACAGGAGCAATGTCAAGGATAGTGTTCATTTCCCATCTGTGTTTGGTTAGCAGGTTATGACCTTTTCTTTTTAATGCTGACCTTGCTTTTGTCACTTCAAGTTTATGTTATTGCAATGCACTTTAGCTGATGCCCTACTTTCACTCAGTTTAGAAACTGAGTTAATGATGGCTCATTGGCATGACTGCTGCCTTGCTGTGAACCTGTGATTCATGATCTGTTCCAAGGACTTTACAGTATTGGTGTTCATAAATCCCGAAATGGCCTGGGACCAGCCTATCTGACAACCTGGCTCTCACCAGAGGCAACAGTGTCACAGCTGCAATCAGTAGAGTGGCTGATCTGGAGCAGCCTCAGCTCCTGTTTTTGGCAGATATCCCTCGGCAAGGGTCCGTCAGCCACAGCTTTTATTCTGAAATACTGTGCTGACCTTCACAAGATGCTGAAAACTTCAACAGCTTGAAGAAGGTGTTCAGGGATGGCTGAGCAGTCTGAGTTTTTTCATGCTAATGGGGTCTATCTTTTTTTTTTCCTGAACAGATTTTTCAGCTGCTTCATTTACTTTCTTTCAGCCTGTCCCTGCCCCTCATTCTGGGGAGACCTGGGGAGCTGAAATGTGCAACCGCTGCTCTCAGGGCCCGGTACCAAGTTTTGGACTTGTTCATACCCTGGAGTGTCTCCTTTGGAAATCTGGAGCCAGATTCAAGGAGTTCGTGAGATAAGCAAAGAGGCTGTTTCCAAACTTCAGAGAGTATTTACCTTTCTCGTAGGCGTGACATGAGGATAAATGAGCTTGTTCTTCCAAAACACCTCCAAATTATGAAGGGCTTGGTGCCGGTGTTTACAACAGGTACAGCACAGCATGGCTGAGCTGTAGGACAATGCCTGCCATAAAGGGGTTGATTTCAAACCGCAGTCTTCATCCCCGCATGAACAGGCTGGCCAAAGGTCTAAATGTGGGACGAGGGCTTGGCTCTGCCCCGCTCTGCCACCTGCCCTCCCCCGGGTGCAGGCAGCCCTGCCTGTGCTCTCCTGCCCTTGTGCCACGAGAGACCCAGCGTCCCATCCCAACAGCCGTTCCTTGCTCTCCTTCTCCTGTCCCAGTGGGAAGATGCAGACAGCGGCAGGCATGGATGTGAATCCTCCTAGGCAAAGCAGTCCTCACGCTTCGGAGCCAAGCGGGCCGGGAGGAAGAGCAGGGATTTGGCGTGGGACTCGAAGCTGCCTGTCAGCATCGGGACCCGTCTGCGGTGCCCGGCTCCATCCTGTCTATGGACCGCAAACGAGCTGAGCTGGGAGCTGTAACCCGGCCAGGAGCGAGGGCCTCTTACTGCTCCACGTGATTTCTTCTCCAGCGGAGCTGAAGCTCAGGTGAGATCCAGGGAATATTCAGCACCAAGTGCAGACACCGGTTAATCTAAGCACCTGAGAGCTTTGTGGCCAGCGAGCGTTAGCTTTCTGGATCCCTTTCTTGGACTTATGCCCTGAACTCACTCTAAACCTTATTTCAGATGCCAAAGTAGCCTCTCTGGATCTTACCCATAATTTTAAGCTTGGTCTGCTTATCCAAATGGAAAATAAAATGGCAGTGGTAAAATTGGAAATGTCAGTTAATATATGTTTTTAATTCAGGTTTTTATACGACAACAATTGCTCCTGAGCACGCGGTTTTGTTAAGTAGTTGATAGCACTGAATTCAATACTTCAGGCACTGAGCAAAGCTCACTGTCATTTAACATTTTCTTTTACATCCCTGCTCCTTCTTAAACTATTCAAGTTATACTGTATTGCTTATTAGCACCATGTATGTCATGCTCAAACAAAAAAATGGACTATCTGTGTGATTAATAATTACTCAGTTAAGCAATTTAAATTCGAACAAGATACAGTTGTTGGGGGTGATGATGGGAGAGATCTAAATTCTTACACATCTGGACTTTCACACGAAAGCCTGGTTTCAGACCTAAGGTTTGTCAGGATAAGTTGCATTCCTTTACTGTGAAGCCACCACCTCTTCCAAGACTCAACTCCGCAGTCTTCATGCAAACAATATACTCATCGATTCCTGTGATAGTTGAGCTGACTAAGGACTAGAAAATGGGGTGCTTAAAACAGCCTGAAAGGCAGAAAATCTGTTGACATGACAGGATCTCAATATTACCTCATTTAAAATGAGCAAGACATGACACAGGGTAAATACTGACATGTAGAAGGCATAACTTAACAGGGTTGATCAGTGCAGAAGAGTAAATCTTTGAATATCTTCTATATTGTTAATGAAGATAATCATTACTCTTTAAAGAAACACTGAATTAACCTACATTGCATTTCCAAGTAACTAGCTAATGGACATGGGCATTATCTTTTCATATGTCTTTGAAATCCCTATAAACCACGCCTAGTCAAATATTTGACTGATGGGCTTTTACCCCTATTAATACACGTGATGGAGGTCTCAGTAAATAACCTACCTTCAGATTTGCCAGAAGGGAAAGGGGTACTTTTCCTATCCTTTAGCCACCTCTTATTGCTCCTTGCTCCTTCCTGAAAGGCTTTTTGTACTGTGAAAACAATTCACTGGTTGTTACCTTCTTTTTGTGCCCTGCAGGGATTTCAGGCGCGTACTCCCCTCAGATAAGCAGGAAGCCCTCCTGCTGCACTCAGGGGAACTTTGGAAGCCACGCGTGCTTATCTGCAGGCAGGGGTTGGCCCAGCTTGCGTTTAGTTTACAAGAGAAGTGTGGTATTATTTGTATGAAAGGAGTTCTTTCAAAGCACGTTACATGAAAACCTCTCAATTTGAAAACAAACAAACAAAAAAAGCCATGCATCAATTTTCAGGAAGCAGCAAAGATGTCTCTGAGCTCTCCCCAAGCTGATTTTATCATAGCAGCTTGCATCTGAAGAAGAACAAACACATACTTATTTTTGTAAATGTGTTTTCAGAAGGAAAGAAAACTCCAGAGAACTGGCAAACAGTCCTCTTGACTGATAATGACCATGCATGGTGTTTTCTCTTTTTAGCCCTGCAGGAAAAACATGGGCTTCAGTTCTACAATCAGAAGGTCACTAATGATTTTTGTGATTTCATGCACTCTGTGCTGACTTTGCCTACCTCCTGCGCGACTCTCATCTCTCCCACCTTCTGTTAGCACGCTCTGCGTTCAGAGCTAATCCTCTCACGCAGCCTGACATACTTCTCCAGGAAAAAGATAGCTGTTGTTGGTCAGGTCTTTCTGAATATACCCAGGAGAGGGAGGGAACCATCCCTTTCTCACAAATGGACATGCCGTGCAATCCATCTCTTTTGTATACATAAGAACAGGATAATAAGGGCAAAAATCCAATGGAATTTGATATAAATAAGAGTAACTGAATTCTATGGGATTTAATGGGAGATAAAATATAACAGGGTTTTAACATATTGGAGTTCTGAAGCACGAACAGAATTTATAGTAGATTTCATAAGACAGTTCAAAAAACTCATAGTAAGGTTCCCATGCTGGGTAGATTCAATAGGATTTTCCCATTGCGTAAATTTGACACACGAGCCAAGGTGGAGACTTGGCAGATCTGGAGAATGTCACGGGAGGGGACATCGCCAGACAAGGAGATGTTTAATCCTCTGAGAAGGCAAAAGGACACAGTGAAACGTTGCCACCGTGCCACGTTCTCTGGTGATTCATCTGTAAGGCCAGTGTCTGCAATACTGGGAAAAACAGACATTTGGAAATTTCAGATTCTGACTACAATATGCTTAATAAACACTAAATACTAGGAAATGCGGAAAACAAAGCAAAGCATAGAAATAAAGCTGCGTCCAAGTGTGGGTCCTCTACCTGTCCTCAGTCTTGCATAGTTTCCAGTGAAGGTGATGGAATCTATCTGTACACTAGATGCTCTGAGTTCAACTAAAGGCACCTACACCCTGGCTAGGGGAACAGCCCCAGTTACTATTTAGAAGCACTGCAAACACAAACAAGGATAAAACTCACTGTCACGCAGCACTCTGTCCTTGAACGCGTACAGGGGGGCAACAGCAAAGCGGATGCCAAAGTTTTCCTTCATGAGAAGGGTTAAACAACAGTTAAGATAAAATTTTCAATCAGCTACTGTGGGCTAAATTGCATTCTCAATCACACACAACATTTTCCACTGATTTGAATGGATGGAAAACACATTTTTCGGGGTGAAATTTGGATTATATTCTCTGATGCAGAAGTTCTTAATCATGTAGGGAGCTTCACACTGGCTCACTGCTTCACTGGAGTCCAATACAGCTTGCATTCTACCTACTTTTCAACGCATTATTAATATTGTGATTGTATTTTTTTTTCTGTAGCTTTGGGCATTTGTAAGAATGATATCAAATACCGAGTATTAACAAAAAACATTTTTCCCCAGGAAAAATATTAGCCTCTAATCCAAAGAGCAAAAGCAATAAACCTAAAGAGTTTAAGCAAAGGTTTTGCAGGACAGTAATATACAACATTTAAAATTAGTACCCACTTTCTAGAAGTAGACAGGAAAACAGAATATAACTCCAGTAATTCATTTAACATTTTCAATGACATTAGGAAAGAGAAATTAATCAACTTTTGACATGAATTCAGCTACCAACACCTTTCATTGTCTTGAGTAAAGCTGCCTCTCTCTGCTTTATCCTGCTTTCTCAGACCTAACCAACAGAATCTTGTATTTTTGGATAAGACGACACATGTCTTCAAGACACATGAAAATGGTGTAATAATACAGATAACAGATACAGGGAGATAAAATAACAGATAAAAGGATATACAATTCTTATAACAGAAATCCCAAGACAATTTTTGCTGTATAACAGTCTTAAAGATAGAAAGAAACCCAAGCCTCCGTTACCCCGGCATATATATGAAAACAGATGAAGCTTGTGAAGTTATTTCACTACTACAGAGCAAAACATGTACTTTTCTGCTCATGTACTTGGGACAACTCATAGAATTGGGAATTTTCTCAAAGGTTACTCGGAAACCTGCTACCTTTATCCTCATAGGATCATCCATGGCATGGGTGTGAGGAAGGAGAAGCAAACCCCAATGTCTGAATAAATATCTCTAATGATCCTAAAATCCTGGTGATTTAGCTTGGGCCAACCAATCCAAAAATCATCCTTATTCATGATAAAGCTAAAGACAAAACAATAAAAAAACATGTATGTCTCTAGGCATTCACATGGTACAATAGACCTCTACCAAGCTTGAAACCATGCTAGCTAGAACATTTTCAGTGTGAAAAAAAAAAAGTAAACGAAAGGTGAGGTTCAGCATCCAGCTCTAACAAACTCAAAAAGAAACAAAGATACAAAAGTAGCAATATCTCCTAAAATAAGGGGAAAATAAGTAAGTCTGGAATTCTAACTGTGGCTGGTAATTGTTTTCATCTGCTCATTAGACATGCTCGGAAAGGATTTATGTCTCCACAAAATTTAGACAAAAATAAATAGTTCCTGCAGGAATTATCAATTTGTACAAATATTAACAAGAAAAATTTCATGTGGAAAAAGATACCTCAATCTTCTATTAAAGTAGAAGGAGAGGAATTCCAGTTTGCAAATACTGTGCAAGCCCACACAAAGGCAGAGCAAAACCCAGTGCCCACGAAGAGTCAGTGGCAAAACTCCCGGGGACAGCTGTGAGGCCAGAGTCTTGCTGGTGGTTCCTACCAGGCAAGTAGCACCACCGCAAAAGGAGGTATAAAAAGCAAGTTGCTTAAGACCCACAAGTGTTGTAGGTCCGAGCCGCTGTGGTGGGTGATAGAGAGACCGGAATTCAGCTGAGGGCAATGTTCTGCCAGATGTGGGCAGGGGCAGCAGCCGGCACAGCTGGGGCTGGGGCACGGACATCCCACACTGGGGCCATGTGGCTCTCAGCCCTAACAAATGCTCAGCGTAATCAGTCCATTAGCCCAGGTTTCTCCCAGTCCCAGACAGTTGTTTAAAATGAGCATCATTTGAAGCAAACCAGAAACCTTAACACTGTATTTAATAAATAACTATAACTTTACTGCCTAAATTCAGGGTGGTCCAGCCTCTTTCCTGTTATGGGCAAAATGCCTGCTTTGAGTCTCCTGACACCGACTCTCCCCTCTGAGGGGGTTCAGCTACGGCACACAGGGTGCAGAGGCATGCTACAAGGTCACCAGCCTAGGCACCCCAGACAGTGAGAAGCAGGAGCATTATATACATGCTACTTTCTGGTTACCTGCCCATGCCTACACAGCTGGAAGCCCTTCAGGTACTGCATGCAATCCTCCTGTAGCTGGGCTCTCGCCCAAAGGCCACCTGTTGGGCTACTCTTTGCTCTATAAAGAGAATCAAAAGGATTTACGGGACTTTCTTCAGTCACAACCAAAGCAATGATTCTAACCATTTTATAGAATAAATCATACATTTGGCGAATTTCATATCCTTATGCTGAAAGAACATCTGCCTGAAGCCAAAAACTTCGTGTGTGGGAAGCGAACAACTCACATTGTATAAAATTGTCAATAAAAGTTAATTACTTATTGCCTAAATCTGGCTGTCTTTATAACTGTGCCGCCTCAATTAACAGAGTCTGCTTGTAGAAGTGTAACTGAGAGGCCCCTATGCTTCACCATCAACTGCAGAGCCATGCTATTCTGAAAATAAAAGACCTGTATCCTGTCCAAAAAATAAACTCTGGAGGTGACTTGCCATGTTGCCATTTTGGATCACAAAAAAAAAAAAATTACTCAGGCAACACACAGGGGAAGGCTTAATTCCAGCAAACACACACATAAACAGGAAACCTCTCTCCAGTCAGAAGGTATTTTTCCTTCGTACAATGGGGTTCAAAGATGTGTCATCATATAGTTCAAAACAATTGCTAAGGAACCCTACCATTTCCAATAGCTTAGGAGTAGCGTTGGCTTCCACGGTGGAAAGCCTGTCCGAAATTGCATGGGAAGCACAGAAACACTAAGAAATCTACGCTGGCTTAGGCCAGCGTGGAGTTTTTAATCAATAAGCATGTCATACTGGGGACGGGGAGGGGAGGGAATCAATTTTCAGAAGGCAAATGGTAACAACTGTAGATTTAATCAAATTGCAGCTGCAATCCCTTACTATTTTCAATATTTTTGAAAGAAAGTAGCTCCATGGCAAAGAATGAATTTCAATAAATGTCACATATTTAGTTATATCGCTGATTTTTTAAATTTATCAAGCTAGGTCACTGATCCTTTGCAGAAATGATACCCATACATGTCAAAAAGATTCTGATACTGTTTAGTTGGATAAACGTCAAAATGAAGGAGCTACGGTAGAGGAAAGCAACTTGCACAGAAATTGTTATTTCTCAGTGACTACAGGAAAAAAAGATATGCCAGTGTGACCCTTCAAAGAGAGGTTAAAGCTGCAACGTACAGAACAAAATGGATAGCTATCAAATACCATGGTGATGGCTGTGGTGTGAACACTCGAGTAAAATGAAAATCTTCTGAAAGCATTCGGCAATTTTCCTTGCGCATGCATTTGCAACCAAATTTATCACGAGTTCAAACAAGATCCCTTCCGTGGCCTTCCATACAAAGGGACAATCGCGTTTTCATTTTCTTGGGATAAGCAGAAGAGACGATGGTGGAGCTGTAGGATGTGCAAAAAAAGCATTTTGTTTCAGTATTTTGAGCTTACTAAAACCCTCAGCATTACAGAAATTTTTCTGTTATTGACACCTGCTTGAAAAATGAAATGCTCCGAGGCATTTGCTTCCCTGGAGACCGGTGTGCCGGGGGGAGAGGTGGAGGAGAGGGGTTCCAAGGCATCCACCGCCTCCCCGCTTGCACCGCACGCACCCGGCGCCTGGGTTATGCACACAGCCTCTCCTTAAAATATGGGGGTTATAAAGCCCTTAAAATTGAGGGTTATAAACCCCTCAAATTATTTATGTCCACTTCTGTTTTCCGCTCTGACACTTGGAGTACTCAATTGCAACTAATTCAAGGAAGGTGCATCGGAGCCAAGGGGACTTGGTCACCATCCAGTCACATCAACTGGCTCAAAATGATCACAGCATGACTAAAAAGTCTCAGAACAGATCAGAAAAAATGGCAATCTACTTGGAAACACTGTTTCCTTCAAAGGAGTTCTATCCTAGACCAATCTGGCCTGATAACTTTACCCCTGCTTTATTTTTCTAACATTAAAAATCGGAGGAAAAAAACACTTTATCTTGCTGTACAACACCATAGTTTTCCTGAAGGCAAATAGCTTGGCAATTTGCTAGATGTGTTAATGCTAGAGGAAAACAAGTTAGCACACATACCATGTGTTTGAATGCCTTTGGAAATTAGATTGAAACACTGATTTGATTTCCTAAAAGGTATCTTAAACAAGGCAAGGTTAGAGATTTGGAAAGTAATGAGAATTTGTGTGACTTCAAACAGCTCTACACAAAACAGACCTGATATTCTGGGGGGGGAAAAGGTCACCTAATTATTTGTTTCCTGAAGGCCCTGTCTGTACTACATTTCCCCTGGGTAAGGAAACTGATTTAAAAATGGCTTCTGCTAACGTGCTCGCATCAGTTGCTATGTATGAGATACACATTTATTAAAGCCACTGCCAAGAAAAACGCAACATTTCTGCAAGGAGACAACAACAGAAACCCTCCTGGCTTAGCTGTGGCAAAGAGGTGCCATCTGCAGAGTCCTCCGCGGAGCCGCGGTCCTGCCTCCTCGGTGACGGCACGCTGCTCGGGACCACGTGGCGTGACCGTCGGTGGCGAGCTGCACAGGTTCAACCACCAGCTACAACCTTTGCGCGGGAGGCAGAATCACTGGCTGTGGCCACGGCGGGCGAGATGCACAGGCTGATGGCTCGGCTGAGGGTAACAGCCTAACGAAACATGAAATTGCCCCAGCGGCTCGAAGGCCAGCCAGCGAGGCGGCAGCCGGGAGGTGGGAAGCCTGGACACCAGGGTTTCACAGGAACCGGCCACGAAGTTGTGGTTGCAACCCCAAATCTCACGACGGTTTGTTTGACACTGCAACCCGTTCCTTCCCTTTTGCACCAAACAGGTCCTGTAACTCCCTCCTGGGTTTCGTGTTCCTGCAGTTTCAGAGAATGCTATGCAGCTACTCTATCGCTTTCTCGTTCAAGAAATGATGTGTGTTTCTGTCGTGCTGAGAGAGCCCAAGCAGGGTTTCCCGTACGCTAGCTATTCCACAGACACACACAGGGGATGCAGAACCTCTCCTTGCTTGCTGCCTGGACTGAACAAAATCTAGACAGATCACGACCACAAAGCAATCGCGGTACAAAGCAGATCACCCAGAGGTCTGGGACTCCCACCGCCGCAGCTCTGGCTCGCTGGCTACCCCAGCGCAGCACGCTGCCGGCATCGGGTTCCCTTTGCGGCAGGGACGGCAAGGCTGCTGCTCTTGCACTGCAGCCAGCTGTGCCAGTTGCTCTCTGGAGTTCTGGAAGCCAGATTTAGGAGGCAGCAGGCTTTGAATTTCTCCTCCGAGTTGAAAAATACAGAGCAGTCACTTGCAGAGCGCAGAAGAATGAGAGTGGGTGGGTTGGCCCCGTCAGTTGCATGGGACCAGCAGGAGGAGGTTGCAGGTCATCAGCTAAGGTACCAGCAAACTATAAATGCAGGAAAACCAGGATGGGGAAGGCGGTCCTTGGAGGACAACATTTGCCACTCAGTTTTGCATTTATGAGCTGTTCGTTCACGAGCCTCTGCTGAGTTTTGGCTTTCTGGCTGGCTTGCCCTGACTCACTGTGCTCTCGTCCATCTATAGGCTGCACTGCCATCTCCCCTGAGCAAATGGCACCTCCATGAACCGCTCTCCAGCCACAACATGTGCAATTTAGTTTACCGATGAAGAACTGCTATGCAGTAGTTATCCTTTGGAGGGGAAAAAAAAAAAGGAAAAAAAAAAGCCCTACAGGATAATAAAGACAGGCAATTCATTCCCTCTCCAGCAAAAAGGCAAAGAAGCTGACTCTCTTTTCTGTAAATAGAGAGATGAATGTTTTACAAAATATTCCTTTTCCCAAATGATTCAGTTTGTGTTAGAAGACAGTCAGGAAAAGAATCACGCAGTGCTGAAGAAGGATTAGGGCACACAAAGAACAAGCGATACAGTCATTCTCTAACTTACTTTGTTTTCAACATGCAGCTCCTGCCAAAGGCTAGCTTTCTGCTCTCGCAGTGTATGATCTGTAAACATTTAACCAGCCCTTAGAGAAACATGTGAGACACTTTATCTTGCCTGAATATGAATCCAAACCTCTCAGATCTCAAAAAGAAAAAAAAAAAAGAAAAAGAAGAAGAAGCGAGAAGAAAAAAGGCACCATCCACTTTTTGCTGATGGACAATGCAAAAAGCACCTGTAGGATGAAAGCAAATGAACTGCCACGCGTGGCGCAGGGGCTTTGGGAAGAGCATGCACTGGAGCTTGAATAACCTCCTGCCGGTTACAGACCCGCGGTTTGTTAAACATCCCTGTTACTCGATTATTCATCCCTATTTTAAGATGTGTATACGAAACTTCCAGTTTCTGAGGAGCGCGCTTAGTATTTATGAAGCTGAAGACCACCTCATTTGATGCTGACACGGAAAACAGTGGTGGAACGCCACTTGCTAATGCGACTTCTTTACCATTTTAAGCAAATCCTGCTTTTAAAAATGAAAACAAAAAAAAAAGCGCCCAAACCGCGCTATGAGTGCGGGGACGGCTGCGGGCGCCGCACAACCGCAACGCGCAACCCCCCTCCCGCAACGCGGGGGATCGCGGACCCCGCAGGCCTCAGCCCGGCGAGGGCGGCCGGGCCGGACCGGGCACCGCAAACCCGCACCTCGGAGCCGCCGCTCCCCGCCGGACCCGCCCCGCCGCAGAGCGCCCGCGCAGCGGGGACCCGCGGCGGGGCGGCCCGGGGCGCGCTGCGGGCCGGCGGCCGGGGCCCCGCACCGCGGCTCACCTGCCCACCCGCGGCGGAGGCTGGCCTGGCCCCGGGGAGGGCCGAGGCTGCCGGGCCGCCGAGCTCCCGCCAAGTTCCCCGGGCGGGGCACGGCGCCGCGCCCGGGCCGCTCCCGGCTCGTTCCCCTGCTCCCGGCTCATCCCGCGCCCCCCGCTCGCCCCGTCCTCCTCGGGCCTCACCGGAGCGGGCTGCCCCGTCCTCCCCCAGGCACCCGGCGCGGCCCGGGCGGGGCGGAGAGGGGCGCGACCCGCGGGCTCAGCCCCCCCCCCCCGCCCCGCGGTGCCGACCCTACCTGGGGGCGGCGGGGGCTGCGCGCCCCGGCGGGCTGGGCCCTCCCGCCCGGCACCTGGGCTGCGGGGCGGCTCTGCGCGCCCGTCCCTCCGGCGGCCCCGCCGCGCTGGTGGCGGCTCCCAGCGGTAACGCCGCGGTCCCCTCGGCTCCCTCCGCCCCTCCGGCGCGGTCCCGACCTGCCCGTGACTCACCACCGCGCAGGAGCCCGGTGCGCGGCGGGGGGAAGGAGGCGCCCCCTCCCTCCTTCCCTCCCTCCATCCCTCCCTCTCCCCTCCCTCCGTCCCTCCTTCCTCCGCACCTCTCCCGGCCACGCTCCCCCGGCCCGGGGGCGGGAGGGACGGCTGTCGCTCCCCGGACGGGCAAAGCCACGAAAGGACCCTCATCCCGCACCCGCTGGCCCTCGTCCCGCACCCGGGCGCTTCCAGGGCGAGCGGGTACCGGCGGCCAGCAGGCACAGCCCCCCCGCGCCCCGGGCAGGTGCCTGCGCCGGAGCCACGCTGAAGCCGTACCCTGGCAGGGCAGGACTTGGGCACCTCCAGGCTGGTCCCCGGCCCCCCTAGCTGCGTAGCGGGGGGCAAACGCAGCCCGCGTGGCCCCTGTCATCGTGTCAGTGCTGGCTGTGCTCGGAATATCCGTGACCTCGCTTCGCCTAGACGGCCAAACATCCATCTCCCTCCGCACGGGCGTCCTACAGGGTACAAACCAGCAAGGGCTGGGGTCCCTCCCTTGCAATGTTCCTGAGGCGGAGAGCGACTTCGCCTTTCAGAGGTGCTGGGGAAACTGAGGCACTGAGCAGCGCCACACCGAGCAACACCACGCACAGTTGTGGAGCTGCTGAGAGACTGAAGGTCTCGACACCAGGGCCCGCACCAGAGGACCCATCCTTTTTGTGGAAATGAGTTTCAGCAGCTACTGATTTAAACCAGATTTTAAATGAAAGGCTCCATATTCCAATAGAAGTTATTGAAGCCATCTATTTTCCCTTTGCATGCTTCCTATTTTGGACCCAGCTCTGCTCCCCTTAATCATACCGTTTAAACCGGTGAATGTTTTGCATGAGTAAAGTACGAGGAACTGTAAGAAACATTGCCCAGTTTCATGATTAACCATGGGAAAAATGTCAGAGCTTGCATCAAAAAATGTTGCATCAAAATTTTGAAAGGAAAATTAAATAAAATGTTGTATGTATTTGGTTCAGGCCTGGGATGTCACCGTGATGTGTATGTAGACAAAGCTGTACATCAGAACAAAATGCTTTTGAAAAGCAGTTTGCCACCCTGCCGCTAATCTGCATCAGCAGGACTTT